>NC_060087.1:6104772-6407803 GCF_922984935.1 Meles meles
AGTTCGTACTCACTGTACAAGGTAAAAACTTAGAGTGACATTGGTGTAGTGAAGGACCTCAGTTTTGTTTTAACCATGTTACACGAATGCGCCAGCTGAGACACAGTGACTGCATTCGGTGAGATGTCAGTCCAGGCTCATCAGGCTCGGTTCCTAGTTGCAACGCACCGCGTGCCATTTGACGAGTCCCTTCCAACCACATTCGGGTTCAATAACGCGATTATTTTGTGCAAGCAATCAACAGATCACAATCCGGACAGAAACAGAACAGAATGGAGGAGGCACCCATGAAGAACACTCGCGACTACCTGCTATCTCCCGCCTCACAAAGATGCACACACTTGCCGATCAGTAAATGCCCAGGGCCCCAGCGAGCCCCGCCAGATGCTTCCCCACTCAACCTGCCCCGCCCCTATGACCCGCAAATCTCTCACTCCAACAGATGAAAACACACAATTTCTCACCGAACACCTGTATCTCTGCATTTTTGGCTCCCGGGCAGGGTTTTAACAGTGTATCTTTGCAAATATAAAGGAAACCCATGTCACCTTTTATACAACACAGGGAGGGGAAAATGAAGCTAGAGGAGACCAGAGAGGGGAACAAACCATTAGAGACCTAATCTCAGGAAATAAACGGAGGGTCGCGGGAGCGGAGTGAGAGCAAGGGGGCAGCTGGGGGATGGGCATTTGGGAGGGTGTGATGAGAAAAAATAAATACCCCCCATCCCGAAAAAGTCTACAGCACCACGAAGGAGACTGAACAGTCAATTCCAGCAATCTCCACGTCTGCGCCGCAACAGCAGCGCACCGCACCCTTCCAGAGTCTCCTATAAGGTCGGCGGGGAAAATGTTTGGGTCCTAGAGCTCACTGTCGCTTTTTTTTTTTAATTCGGCTACACGTTTTATATCACTTACATCTTAAAACATTACTTTACCTTTTTTGAGCTCTCACATCACTCTGAGGTTTCCAAATTAGTATCTACTGAAAAGTACTTAAGTCCACAACCAATACTGACAAGTACTTACTCAGGTGTCAGAGGGGAACCACCGCAGGAGCACTTTCTCGGAGCACGAACATCATCACAGCCCAGTCAAAGGGCGGGAGGCTCTGCGGGAGCTGGTGGTCCCCGTGGCTGGGTCCCCAACGATCATGTTCTAGTTTCTGCTTCTGCGAAACCCGTGGCATGAAAACTCCGTGCAAAGCGACAACGAGCATTCTGCGCCACACTTTGTGTGGGCCAGCGATTTGGGACCGGCCTACCTGGGTGCTGTGGCTCAGGGATCCCCGTGAGGCTGCCATCTAGAGGTGCAGGAGGGCTGTGGTTATCTGAAGGCTTGATCGGGGAAGCGGGTGGGGCAGGAAGATCCAAGCGCAAGACGCGGGGAGGACAGAGCTAGCCATTCCGTGATGGCTGTGGTCAGGAGGCCGCAGGCGCTCACCGCAAAGACGTCTTCGTGAGACTGCTTCGCTGCGTTCACGACGCAGGACAACTGTCTTCCGCAGTGCGAGTGACCCAAGGGCGAGCAACGCGGTCTAGGACCCGGCCTCCAAAGTACCAGATGCCACGGTTTCCATCATGGGGTACCCGTCGTCACACTGTAGTGGTCAGTGCTCAGCCACACGGAGAAAGCTGCCCAGGAGGGGGCTGTCAAGACGGAGGAATTACAGGGCGCCGTCTTGGAGGGTGACCGTCCCACGGTTTCCCAGGAAACAGCAAGAGAAGGGCCAGAAGCCCGCGGTCGTGCGGGAACCTTGATGGAAAACGTAGCGTCGCGCCCGAGGGTCGGGCTCAGAAACCGGCTCGTGGTGAACCAGGACGGCCTCCAGCGCGCATGTGAGCTCCTGAAGCTGCACCCAACGAGGGCTGCACGGGAGACAACGACGGTCGGGCACATCGGAAGCCACCCGATGCGGACGAGGTCTGCGCCAGCCCGACGTGGCCGGCCAGAGACGCGCTGGAGCCCAGCAGCAGCGCCTTCCCGGCCACCGGGTGCCGGGGCCACCTTCCCGGCAGCCGCGCGACAATGGAACGGGCTTCAGGGCCGGTCTCGGGGCTGCCCAGGGCGCCAGAGGGCCCAGCGGGCGTCCAGGCGTTGCGCGCAGCCGCGAGCCTTCCCCGGAACGTGGGCTGCGACGCGGGGACCCCGGAGCACAGCGCACAGCCCGTCCCCGCGAGGACGCACGCCTTCGGCCCCGGGGAGCGCTGCAGGCGGGTTTTGAACCGGGAAGGCGAGCCCGCGCGTGCCGGCTTCGGAGCCGGGTGCACCCGGCAGCCCCCGCACCGGAGCGGACGCGCAGCCCGCCCTCAGGCGCCGCTGCTCACCGTCCTCGCGCCCAGGGTGGCGGCTCGCCGGCGGGCGGTGCGGCCCAGAAGCGCCCGATTCTGCGCGTGTCTTCCACGCGGTGCGTCCGCAGCCTCCTGCGTCCGACGCTGTCTGGAAGGTGGCGGCGCGTCCTGGGAGGCGGCAGCCGTCGGCCCCTCGGGGGACAGCGCCGCGGTGGAGGGTTGCGGCCACCCGGAGGCCTCTCCTTCGGCGCCAGTATCCCTGCAGGGGCGTCCAGGGGCATCGGGGGACGCGGTTCCCCCTGGCGGCGGGGCGGCCGTGAGAGCTGAGGTCGACGGTCAAGCCCCAAGCGCACCGTCGCCGTCTGAGGCGCACGCCGTAAGCGAGCAGGGAGGCAACCGGGGGCGCTGAGGCTGCTGGGAGATGAGGCGGGCCCGCCCTGCCGCTGAGACTGCCGGGAGTCAAGGTGGGCGGGGCCGAGCCACCACCGCCTGCTGGTTCCTGACCGCACCTGGAGCGCGAGGCTTGCCACCTGGGCCGATGGAGACTTGCTGTTTCTCGGGTCCCCACCAGGCTGCCGTTCACTGAAGGGACGTTGGTTCTGGAATTCCCGGGGGCGTGCACTGGTCTGGGCCAAACGGTCGGTGTCACTTAAGGCATGGTATCTGTGTTCGAGGGAGAAGGAAGAAGTTAGGACGCACATCCTCTATCCCTTTCATCGAGAAAGCAGAAATTCCCCCTTGGAAGCGCCTAGAACATGTCCATGCATGGTAATTGCCCAAAGGGAGGGAAGACCAACCTCAGCTACAAGGGAGGCGGACAAGAGAGAAAAAGGGCAAAGGCGACATCACGGTTCGCCACGTACCAGGGTCGTCCACAGACCCCTCATTCCTCTCTGTTTTAGGACATGTGGCTTTCTCACAATGACACATCAATACAACCTCCCCAAAGCATAATTTCCACAACGATCGTTCTTAAGTTCCATCATGGAGGGGGAAAAATGAAGATTTCATGGGGGGGAAAGGAGACTAATATTTCCACCATTTGACATGCACAAAGCAAAATGCTAAAAAAAAAAAAAAAAAAAGGCTCTAAGAAAACTTTGGACTCCATATGTGCACATACTGAACATTCCAGATTCCATCTCCTTCATTCTTAGGAAGAGAAGACTGATTTTTTTTTTAAATATTTTATTTATTTGACAGAGAGAAATCACAACTAGGCAGAGAGGCACGCAGAGAGAGAGGAGGAAGCAGGCTCCCCACGAAACAGAGAGCCCGATGCGGGGCTCAATCCCAGGACCCTGGGATCATGACCTGAGCCGAAGGCAGAGGCTTTAACCCACTGAGCCACCCAGGCGCCCCAAGAGAAGACTGATTTAATTTACCACCACAATGCGCTCTATTAAAACATCCATTTCTCCAGAAGCTGCAGATAGCCTTGGGATATCATTCCAGCTAATGAAACCTAAGTAGGAGACTCCTGGAGACTGTGGGGAAAATCTTTCCTCCTGCCATCCCTCTTTCCCTCCATCCTTCCTAACCCCTTTCCATTCATTCCTCCGTCCCTCCTTCACTCCATTCCTCCTTTCTTCTCTGAGCCTAAAACACACACATTTGGGGATGCCATCTTGCAAGTAGGAGACAATGAGCATGACGATTAAAAGGACAAGCTCAAGAAAGAAGAGGAAGAAGAAAGTCTGAGATGCTGGGGACAGTGTGAAGTCACTGCAGCAGCCTTAGACTGTGTCTGGACCTTTTGTAATGTGAGAAGAAATTAATTCCT
Source organism: Meles meles (assembly GCF_922984935.1). Classification (NCBI taxonomy): domain Eukaryota; kingdom Metazoa; phylum Chordata; class Mammalia; order Carnivora; family Mustelidae; genus Meles; species Meles meles. The sequence goes on from NC_060087.1 coordinate 6,108,846, forward strand.
GCTTGGTTAAAACTGTGAGTCAGTTTTGTCACATGTAGCCAAATCCCACCATAACTGATATGATTAGCCCAGTATTGCCCAAACTCATCTGGACACAGAAACTCTTTTCCCCTGCAGAATCATTAACCACATCCCACAGAATTGTTCTGTTGATCATATTTTAGGAAAGACTGCATTTGAACAGATGATACTTTAGGAAAGTAGCATTTGAACAGATTTAAGTGGGAGAAGGAGGGCAGCTTCCCTACCATGATGTTATAAGGGCCCATGTGCTACTCCTTGGGGGGGGGGCAGGGAGAAGGGAAGGAGTTTTAATGGAATTTTACCACAATTGAAAATAACTCAAAGAATGAGAATCAGAAACCCTGGAAGCATTACGTCAAAAGTGTATTAGTCACCTTTATCTTCAGGACACAAATATGTTCAATGTTATGCCTCACTGTGAAATTTATAATGTAGTTTTCATTACTAATTTGCATTACTTGGACAAGACTTATAATTTAAAACATCTTCCACGAATGAAATACACCTCCCAGCTGGTTGCTACTCCTGCCTTCTTCCACCTACAATAATTCAAAATAAGCACCAGCTCTTTATGATTATTATTTCAGGAATACCAATAGCATGTAATTCAGGGAGACAGTGTGCATTTGCTGAGAGGAAAATGAGGGCTTCAGCGCTGTCCTGGAGCTGTACTGTCCAAGAGGGCAGCCACTGGCCACACGCAGCGACTGAGTACTTGAAACATCGCTAGCCTGAATTGAGAGGTGCAATCAGTGTAAAATCCATGCAGGATTTGGAAGATTTGGACTGAAAAAAAGAATGCAAAATACCTTAGTAACTTATTTATTTATTATGGGCTGAAATGCTATGATTTTTTGATATATTGGATCAGTTACATATATATATATATATTTTTTATTATTATTATTCATTTGGCAGACAGATCACAAGTAGGCAGAGAGGCAAGCAGAGAGAGGGGAGGAAGCAGGTCCCTGCGGAGCAGAGAGCCCGATGCAGGGCTCGATCCCAGGACCCTGAGATCATGACCCGAACCGAAGGCAGAGGCTTTAACCCACTGAGCCACCCAGGCGCCCCAGTTACATATATTATTAAAATTCGTTTCATCTGGTTTTTATCACATTACCTCTTTTAATAATACTGCTAGAATATTTAAAATTACCACTACGGCTGGCATTGAGGCCGGCATTCTATTACTACTAGACGTGTTCTAATAGAACTCTGTCCAGGCGCTCTTTTCCCATTACTGGAAATGGGAGGGAGGTGGCTTTGGAGTTCAGTTTTCCCCACCGAAGGGGGGGGCAGTGATTGCTCCCAGTTTTAGATGCATGAACTGTAATAAAAGTTATGCATTTCCTCTTTCCCTCTTTTGTGTCTTAAGAAAAACAGTCTCTTGACTATTTTCCTGGGGAGAACACTGAACTTGGAATACTGAAAGCCTGGTTTGAGTCCTGTTTCTGCCACTCCCTGCCCAGGTGACTTTGGATAACTTGCTAATTTTTTAGTATAAGTTTCGCATGGGAAGAGCCCATATTTGAAGTGTTTTAAAGAAAACCCTACCTGAATGTGAAGCCAGCTCTCAGTACACACATGGGGGACTTGAAAGTGAGGGGGTTTAGGGGCGCCTGGGTGGCTCAGCGGGGTAAGCCTCTGCCTTCGGCTCAGGTCATGATCTCAGGGTCCTGGGATTGAGCCCCACATCGGGCTCTCTGCTCAGCAGGGAGCCTGCTTCCCCTTCTCCTCTCTCTGCCTGCCTCTCTACCTACTGGTGATCTCTGTCTGTCAAATAAATGAATAAAATCTTAAAAAAAGAAAAGAAAAGAAAGTGAGGGGGGTTATTTACAGATGCAGAAAGCAGTATATGGGAAGATTGTTTTAAATAATGGAGAGAATTTTCCCAGCAGCTTGCAGCCCACAGCCTAAAGTATAGAGGCACATAAAATGCCTCCCACAATGTCCACATTACTTATTTTCAATCATTGTGCTGAAGGCTGAAGCGACTGGCACTTAGGTTCCCAGCAGGAAAGGAATCTCAGTAAGAAAACAAATACCAGCCAGGTGCTGTTTAGGAACTGAGAATACAGCTGGAAAAGAAAGAAGAAAAAAAATCAGACATGACTCCTTCTCCTCATGGCGCTTCTTTTTTCTGCAACTCCAGAACTTCCAGCATCGTACAGATCTGTGCCATAGCAATGAGGAATCAAAGCAGCGAATGGTAGGTACACAGGTGTCAAAGTTTCTATAAACACAACAGAAAGTTCCTCTCTGTGAAAGATAGAACTGTAGAGAAATTACATGCAAAACGTCTAAGAATTCTGCAGTGAGCTAAGTCCTGTGATCCATGTAAGCTGCAAGTCTTAATGGAAGAAGACAAAAGAGATCAAATGAGAACAGATACTCAGAGCGAGGCTAGAAGCCAAATGAGAGGAAAGTCTAGGGGACGCGAAGCAGAGAGCATAGGTAGGGACGGTGGCAATGTCCCAAACTCGGGCTTTGACGTGTTTTCAGACCTTGCGCAGCACTGTGCCCAGCGTCCAAATTTGCAGGTTCGGCTCAGGAACCAACAGGTCACATCCAAAGCCACTCTCCAGCCATAACTGGATAGTCTTCCTAAAATCCTTTATACACTGATACTGTATCTGTTATTAAGCCACTGGCCGTCTATGTACCGTCACCATTCGTGTCACTCAAGGAATCATGCTCTTGTGTCGATAAAGAATCAAGTTACCATCACTGACGCCTGTGTTTTACAGAATACTGACTCCTGGGACGGCTGTCATCAGACACACACAGTGTCCCGACCACTTGGAAGGAGAATGGGGCCCAGACCAGCCCTTTCCCCATCTCCCTTCTTCATTCACTCAATACATGTATATTGCATGTCTCTGTTACGGGTTGGATTGCATTTCCCCAGAATTTCATATGTTGAAATCCTAACCCCCAGGACCCGAGAATGTGACTGTTTGGAACTAGGTCCCTTTCAGATGTAACTAATTAAGGGAGGATGAGAACAGAGTCTTCCCTAGAGCGTTAGAGAGAGCCTGGCCCTGCCAACACCTTGATCTCAGACTTCCAGCCTCCAGGACTGTGAGATAATCGGGTTCTGTTGTCTAACCCACCCAGTGCAGGGTGCTCTGTGCAGCGGCCCTCGCCGACTGACATACCCGGCTGTGAGCCGGGTCTGCTCCAACTGCTGAACCCGCCCCACTGGGTCCTTGCTTAGCTACTGGACAGCCAAGATGGGCATGACAAGATGACTGCAGATGGTGACCAAGGACAGCTCTTACCCATGCCACATTAGAGATTCTTCTTTATTTCGCTGGTCACAAAACCGTGAGCGCGTAAAGACTTACGTCAAACGTGAATGGCTGTGGTGCTGATATGCATTCCATTCCAGGAATGAACGACCAACAGCATTCCGAGTCTCCCATCGCAGAGCCTCAAACTGACAATTCAGCCCTACTTCATTTTTCTTCCTCGATGCACGTGGTCACTGTCCAGCATGATGCCTTTTCATCGCAATATTTCTCCGGTATTCCTTCTGTGTAATATAAACTTAGATCTTTGCGGGACACGTCCATAAAACCGCACTTGACATGCAGCCTACTGAAGCAGGTGGGGAAAAATAATTCTTTTCTTTGTATTTCGTTGGGCATTTTTTGGAAACTTTAACAAGAGTAGAGAATGATATGAATGAAAAGTAAAAGTAGAAAGTTGGGGTGATTTATGGGCCACAATGCTGATAATCCCCAAAGGAATGTACTAAGGCACCTGTTATACAGATTAATAAATGGATAAAAGATATTATCATAGAAGTACACAACTGCTTGCCTGGTAAAGATGCTTGGGGGAGTCTTTTATGGCTTAATCTGAACATAGAACTTTAGAATGTGTAATATAGTCCATGTCAAACTAAAATAAATTTTTTTTGATAATACACTTTGACCATTCATATTTTGCCATTGCCTCAAATCCTTGTCTACCAGAAAAATAAGTTTTCTGGGTATGTAGATAGATACCAGAGAGAAGATAAACAGATAGATGATAGACAGAGAGATAGATGGATAGATATAGACAGAAACACACAATCGTATCCTAGGAAATAAGGTAGAGAAACCTTCTGGATTATCTAGTCAGTTAGGGCTCGTTTTTTGGTTTTTTTTCAGTTGGTTTTTCACACTGTCTTCCCCAAGTCATAACATGCCTCTTTTTTCTGGTGGGGCACTTGTCACTTCGTCAGGACAAGTCCTCACCCTTCTTGATGGGACAGAGCTGCCCCAGCACTGCCGGTGTTTGGCATTCCTGGACCCTGCCCACTGCACTTTCCAAGCCTCCATCATTGGGATGACAAAACGCCTCCTGCACACTTCCGAGCTCTCATCTTGATCAGTAGTTGCTACCAAGCGAGCCAGCAGGTTTTTCCAGTCTGCCCAGTGGTGTCCAGCTCAGGTATCACAGAAAAATCCGGATTGGGTGGCACTGCATAAAAATGCCTTGTTTTGGGGGTACTTAGATGACCCAGTCCGTTGAGTGCATAACTCTTGGTTTCGGCTCAAGTCATGATCTCAGGGTTGTGGAATCGAGCCCATGCCTGGCTCTGTGCTCAGCCCAGAGAGAGTCTGTTTGACATTCTCTTTCCCTCTGCCCTTCCCCCAGCTCGTGCTCTAAATAAATAAACCCTCTTAAAAAAAAAAAATGCATCATTCTCCCACCAGCATTGCACCCAAATGCCTGGCTCTCTTGCATAACCAGAGCATTTGCTAGCAACGGGGCACACATTTCCACACGGCCACTGCCTGGGGGACGGCCAGCTCCCCTCCACTTCACCTGGTCTGCTTCCCTTTTTAGGGTACCTTTGTGACCCGTAGCACATCTAATTTGACACCTAATTCTCGGATTCTGCCTTTAGAGCCCGAGTTGGTCACTGATGCCTGGGTCCCCAGAGATGTGCTGGACTTCTCTGGGATGAGGCCTGGGCAGCAGGCCTTTTTAAAGCACTCCAGAGGATGAGAAGGTGCAACCAGGACTGAGAGCCCTGCTCAAACTCTGCATTAATCCAAGGGTCCGCCGACAGACAGCATCAGCACCCCCTAGGCCTGCTGGAAGTGCAGAGCCTCAGGTCCTGGCCTGGATAACGAGAGCCCCGGTGATCTGCAAACATGCTGTAACACCACTGATGGAAGCTGGTTCTTCCTGCGACTTGAAGGAGCACCTCCGTGGGGATGACTCCCAGGCACACTGTGTTTAAACTGGGATTACATACAATCGCAGTGACCTTCCATACACGCTTCCTGCCGTCTCTGCCTGGGAAAATGTGCTCACAATTTTGAGTCTGCAGGTTTTCTCCATTTCCCACATTCACTGAAAATGTGTCTTGTAGGTCGCTGTTGTCTTCCTTGGAGCTACCTAAGTTTTCTAGGAGACAATTCAGAACGAAGCTGCTGCCATGCTCCTACAGAAATGAAAATCCATTTTTTGGACTTTAAAAAAAATTATGATTTATTACTTCTGTTTCCTGTTTCGTTTTGTTTTGTTTTTCCTCTTTCTGGAGCTCCTAATGTTTATATATTGGACATCCTGGAGCAGCCTTTCTCATTTTCTTATCCTTTCTGTTCTCCATTTCCTCGTCTTTTTTCCCTACTTTCTGGAGATTTCCTTAATTTCATTTTCAGTAGTAAGCTCTTTCCGTGCTTATGCATATCCCCTTGGCACATACATTTTCACGTCTCCAACGCGGTCTTCCAACTGCCAACACCCAGCAACTGACGGGCTTGGGGACTTCTATGGTGACAGTATTCTATTGGGCTTTTAAGAGCAACAAGCTATAAACACCAAGAAACTATTCTGCCTTGGGAACAGCCTCCAACTAATAACTGATTGACTCTTTCCACTCAGCACACCTCCTTGGACATCCATGTTGCTGTATCAATAGTCTGTTCCTTCTAATTTCTTGTACTATTCCATCATATGGATGGATCACAGTTGGCTTAACCATTCGCCTGGAGAAGGACACCAGACGTTGCTTCTTTCCACTCTGGAGTTATTACAAGTAAAGCGTCCATGAATATTCATATATGGATCTATGTGCAGACATAAATTTCATCTGTCTGGGACAAAAGCCCACATGGGCGATTACTGGATCATGTGGGATTTGCATGTTTCATGGCGCCTGGTTTTGGAGCTAGAGGGCTTTGGACTTCAGCCAAGAGCAATGGAAACGATTCACAAACTTTGGGACAGATAGGACGCAATCAGCCTATTACTAGATGAAAAGTAACAATCTCATGTAATATGGAAACTAAATTGGACATGAAGAGTTCAAGCAACACTGTGATCATGAGTAGAAGGATAAAGGGCGTGAACAGAAGAGAGTCGATGGGAGCAGACAGGAGACATGGATCCAGGGAGCAAAGTTCTTTGGAATCTTACAGGGTTAAGTCCGTAGTTGGAAAAGGATACCCTTGCAAGATACGACCCTTTGGACTTCTTCAATCCCCAGGAGGATATTTGAGGAGAAATATAAACAAAGCAAAGCAGAAAAGTAACTTGTGCTTAAATTTATTTTTAATTAATGTGTCCATTTCACATTAATAACTATTCCTATAAACAAAACGATGGCTTAAATAATAGCTGAGAGAAAAAAACCTCCACCTCATTTTTTTCCCTGTCTGCGGCCTCTGTGTCCTGCTTTTAATAAAATAAAACATGATGTGTTCCTGTGGGTAAATTATGATTTTTCTCCTAATATATTCTAATTCAAACTATTTTCAGAGCGCCCAATCTGAAAATTGCTCCCATATCTATAAAAAGCACATGTATTTTGAGAAATAAAAGATGAGAAACAAGAAGAAAAAGATACTTGAAAAAAAAAATTCTGCAGCCTGTCTGGTTATAGCTCGAGCCAAGAATCTGATGTCCTGAGAAAATAATTCTTTCCGACAGTTTTAGAAAAGGAAGAACCCAGATAAAAATAAGCCTTTAGCAAATGGAGCCTGGACAAGAATGCCTTCCCCCCACAAAAAAAAAAAAAAAATCCAATTAAAAATATATATTACCTCACTTGCATATCTTATTTTGGGGTAATAATTAAAGACAAATTATTATTAAATCCTTTCCAAGAATTGTCCAACTTTATCATAGCCCCTATATCTCCTTGCAGTTTCTTTTCTTTTTTTTTTTTTTTTAAGATTTTATTTATTTGAGAGAGAGAGCATGAGAGGGGGAAGGGTCAAAGGGAGAAGCAGACTCCCTGCTGAGCAGGGAGTTTAGGTGGGTAGTGGTGTATTTTGTTTCATTTTGTTCCATTTTGTTTCTTCACAACAAATCCTGAGAGGTGGACAGTAGCCCCACCATTCCATTTTGGGTGTTCAGGAAAGCCAATTTCAATGAAGAAAAAGAAAAAAAAAAAAAAACAAAAAAAAACAAGGAAACAGAAAACCTGTAAAGATACATTGTCACTCCATTTTGCAAAGGCAGTAATGCCTGGATGAAAATTGGTGACATAAAACAGCTATGAGTGGCCTCAATCGAAGACACTGTGGACCCCTGAATCTGGAAATTACTTTCCCTGTCTGAATCTTTGTCTCCAATTGCCTCTTTCTCCGGTCTGTTCCTCTGTTCTGCTACACAAGGAATGCAGGGCTCTGTTCCAAGGATGACTTTAACAAGACATGAGGCCAAGCTTCATGGGGTAGAGCCATCTCAAAACTGGGGAGCCGCTTCTCATGAGGTTGTATCAGGTGCATCTCCTAATACCCCAGAGCAGGCATTGTGGGGTTTTCTGCCATATTTAAAGACCTCAACATACTCCTTTTCAAGGCTCCCAATGGTGGAGAGAGTTTATGAAATCAGATAGCATCCTCTAACTCGCTTGTAAATCCTAAATTTCCCAGACTCTTCTCCATGTGAACCCATTCATTATTGAACCAGAGCACATACAAATGTACTCTGTTTCTAATGACCTGTGACCTTGAATTACCATTATAGGTGTTAAGGTCCTTACGTCTGCATAACTTCCAGCCAAGTCAAGGAGAAAAAGAACAATTCCAAGCTTAAGAATGACTGCATACGGGGCGCCTGGGTGGCTCAGTGGGTTAAAGCCTCTGCCTTCTGCTCAGGTCATGATCTCAGGGTCCTGGGATCAAGCCCCGCATTGGGCTCTCTGCTCAGCAGGGAGCCTGCTTCCCCCTCTCTCTCTCTGCCTGCCTCTCTGCCTACTTGTGCTCTCTCTCTCTCTCTATCAAATAAATAAACAAAATCTTAAAAAAAAAAAAAGAATGACTGCATACATGAAAGCTTTTAAATCTTTATCCATTAAAGAAGGAAGTATCTTTAAAATTGATCTTTTGTTCAAAAGCAGACCACATCCATGGTTGACAGATTTGTTGTATTTGAACTCATCTCTTTGAACCTTGCTTCATTTTTGTCTTATGTTTAAGTAGATCATGTCCAATCCTGGTGTTGTGGTAAACACATCCTCAAACGTTGGTTAAAACATATAAGTATATGCACCATGGTAGCCAGCCTCTAAAACGGCCCCCAGTGATTCTCACCAACTGGAATTCATACCCTTGCATAGTCCGCTCCTGTGCTGAACCAGGACCGGGCCTACACCAAGAGAATACAGTGCAAATGATAGTGTATGATCTCTAAGCTTCCCCTTTGGGCTTTTGCATCACCCACTCTGTGAAATATTATCCGCCATGCTGGGAGAATCCTTACGCACCATGTGAAGAGGCCAGGCAGGAAGGGATTAAGGTGTCAGGCAAGTGAGGGATCTGCCTTAATAGCGGATCCCAGCCCCAGTTAAGCCTTCAGATGACGGCAACCCCTGTCAAGAACTGACAGCAGACTCCTGAGAGACCCAGAGCCACACCACTCGGCTAAGCCACTCCCAAATTCCCGAGCCACAGAAACCCAAGAGAAGAGAAATTAATACCCTTGTTTTAAGCCCGCTACATTCTGGGGGTAATTTGTTACATTCAAAGCCATACTAATTTGAATATACATATGTATATACATAAGGAGCACAGATTCCCCAGAAAAGGACTCAACTCCAACCAGAAACAATTGTTTCAAGGTGTCAACCCTTCCAGCAGATCAGATAAAATGTGTTTTTTACTGTTAGTCTTAAAAGTATCAAGAACCAAATATGGATATTTTGCACATCAATTAAATATTTACTTCTGAGAACCACTATACCTCTTCCTGCAAAGTTCCTTTTTCTGATTATGCTCTGATAAAGGGAGTAGAGATGGGCTTTATGGCTCTCCAGAATTTTCCATGAATGTCTACATCACTTGCCAGCAACCCATGTGAGTTACAAAATTATATTTTTATATAATCTAATTGATAAAAAATATTAATCAAACTGAGACTACATTGAGTATGATTTAATTTTTTTCTGCAAATGACTGCTTGATAACTTAATTGAGTTCAAGAGAAAATATTGAGATAAAACTTCAAATGTCCTACCAAATATTTGCATTGGAGAAGGGTTAAACTCATGTTTTCTCTTTACTCTGTGCATGTAACGGACTGAATATTAAAAGGCACATTACGAATTTAAGACTATACTGAATATGCCAACAAACAAACATATTTAAGAAAAAAATGATTTCTCTCTTTACAGAGTCCTACCAACCAGACTTCCTATACCTTGCTACATGTTTCCAATCTTGCTAAGTCTATGCCAAGATGAAATTCTTATACATTTTAGCCAAAAGTATCAAATTATATTCATGGAATCAAATATATGAGAATTCACAGATAGGCAAATAACTCAGTTCATGAAATTATATGGGCAAATCCAATATTCAGATGGCGTCTAAAGGGAACACAGCCTGTTACGCACAATAAAATTTAAAACAAAAATTAAGAAGGTTCTCCCACTGTAGTAGGGAGTTTCCCAAGCATGGAAAACTGCCTTCTGTATTCTGGGTAACTACCCAAAATATGAAATGTCTATTTAATAGCCCTTTCTTCAGCCAGACATTTCTCTACCCACAGCTATCACGTTCTCATTCCCAAGTCTACTCTCTAATTTTATAAGGAAATATCTTTGTGGGGGGTGGGGAGGAAGAAAATTTAGTCAGTAGCTATCCTGTTTTCTTGTTTTTCCAGATTTTATTCTTTACATCACGGGAAAAGAAGTGGCACAACTTGGCTTTTTGTTTGTCCTTTTTCTTACGTTTACTGAGCACTTTTTTTAAAAAGATTATTTATTTGAGAGAGAGAGAGAGCATGAGCGGGAGAAGGAGAGAGAATCCCAAGCAGACTCTGTGCTGAGCCCAGCATGGGGCTCGATCTCATGACCCTGAAATCATGACCTGAGTCGAAACAAAGAGTTGGACGCTTAACAAAAGGTTCCGCCCAGGAGCCCCTACTGAACGCTTTCTCTGACGGCTGCTGATCTGAGCATTCAACTGCTCCGTTAGTATTACTCATTAACTCCCCAGTAACCGTGTGGGTCGTCCCACCTTTCACAATGAGATAACTGAGCCTGAGAGAGAGTAAAGAAAGGCTGCCCCAGCCATACAGGGAGTCTGAGGCAGGACAGGGATCAAAACCGTGACGTCTGAGACCAGAGGCGATAGCCTTAAACACTGCTTTACAGCCATGTTCATTCTCGTGAATAAAACCAGCCCTCAAAGGCATCCGTTCTCAGGGGCTTTATAAGAAGCTGTTTTATCATCTATTCTATGCGGTAGAACAGAGTGGAATTCACAAGAAACGTGGGAATTCCCTGCACAGGTGTTCTCTACGGTACACAGAGTCCCTCGGACCTTCCAGAAACGTCACAGAGATGGCAGGGACACCACTGTATGTGATTAATATGCAAAGAAGTACAACAAAAGGGGTTTCCTTGACTTAGAAGACTGTAATTGAAACCCCACGTGCTTGTCTAATTCGACTACTGCAAGAGATTTTCAAAGCAGAGCGCCTTTTAAGGAAATGTGTGTAGTCACAGGTTTGGACCGATGGACTGGTGTCCAGTCAAGCATCATCAGGACAGGCTTAGTGCTCTGAGTCCCATACCGTGCAATATTATGTATTCCACTGTCCACGGTCTTAACCGGTTTTCAGACAAAAGACACGCAGTGGCCAATCAATTCCTAAAATATCAATCAGTCATGGAAACTGGTAGCAAATACATAACTAGGGAAAACTTAGCAATTTGTACCTTGGAAAAGGAAGCTTGCTTTGCTTATGGCAATCAGTCTGCTGGAAACTCCTATGGTTGTGGAAGAGTCAATAATAAATTCATTTTTTTTATGCTAGGGACCCAGCCATTCATTACTAGAAAGATTTATAAAAACTCACAGGGAAAGGAATTCTAATGAATGTCAGGAGTTAACGTGATTGCTGAGGAGTTACCAGACCATCATTCTGCTGTATGGATGAGGGAGTCTGAGCGAGATCAAGACACCTAAGCAAGGTCCTACCTTTATTGTGTTGGTGTCTTTGTGGAATCACTCAGCAAGCGCAACCTAAGCCAGGAATCACGCTGAGCGGCCGCGCTGCCCAGCCCATGCAGGTGGTCGCACTGGTAGACAATGGCAAAGCCGTACTAGATCCCGGGCTCCTGACTCCAAGTCAAAGACGTACCGAACAACCAGAAAGGTACCTACGTCCACGAGACCAGGTGTGCGGCGGAGCCTGCCATATCCCTGATGGCCGTGTCCACAGCCAAAGCGCCATCGCCACAGCTGCCATCACAGAGTCCTAATCCGTTCCAGCAGCCACTGGGAAGTCCAGTAACTTCAAAACCACTTAACAGGGCGTTCTGGAAAAGTAAAAGATATGCCTCATTTTCTTCCAGCTGATAGCAGGTGGTACAGGAGTCAGTTACGGAGACCAGAGTCGGGGCTTCATGGAGATGGACTGAAGGAGCCAAGAAGGTTGTGTTAGAAGGTTTCTGTTGCGACCTATTACCATTCTGCAGACTCTCCTCACCCTTCTTGACAAGGACCTTAGGAAAGAGAGAGGGGACATGAGAGTAATCGTGGCAAAAGCCGAGGTAAAAATGGCCCGCGTTTGGAGATCGACGACAGGCACACGAGCCCTCTTGCTGACTTGCAGCCGATGGGTGGAAGGAGGGACGGGAAGGCGGAGGCAGATGGAAGGGGAAGCACACACCGACGCCGTCATCACCGACGCCGCTATCTCCGCGCACCGGGGCCCCGACACACTAACCACAGCAAAAAGGCACGGGCACACGGAACGCAGATTCTAAAGAAAACAACTCGTTCCCGCTGGGACTCAGAGCATCCCAACTCGTGACTGGCATCCATATTAAAGACAAATAGGAAGACAAGAGGCTAAAAATAGCACCGCAACAGCTCAACAGCATGTTGGATGCATGTAATGTTGCTGATCTCTACAAGCAGGAGTCATCCCTCCGTTTCTCCCCAGCTGCTTTCCTTCCCATCCCTTCACGTGTCGGTGTGGGTCTCTCTCCGTTGGTGAGCTCGGAGTGTGCAGCCACCCGCAGCACCGATGAATGGAAGCACGTGTTGGGGGTAAAGAAAAATATCAGGTGGATGGGAAAATTAAATTAGACATCTTGGGATTAAAAAAAAAAAAGTCCAAAAAAAAGGCATTGAAATTCAAAGACAGAAACTGCTCTCAGCGGAACCCAGCCAAGAAGAGAAATTGCAGTTAGAAGTTTGCAGCAGGGAATTTACCCGAACAAGGAAGCAAGGAGTTAAAAATTAGTTTAAGCAAAGCAATATCGAGAGGGTCCCACACCTATCAAACTGGAATTCTAACAGAAGGAGAAGGAAATGAAGAAGTGAAGACAAGTTTCACAGCCCAGATCCTTCCTGAATCATCCTGGAAACCTTTCACAGCTCAACGAATTTCTTAAAGTGAATCAATGGGAATTTGTAAGCGTGGGTTTCCATGACTCTCTGCTCTTTTCCTAAATGACTAACCTCTACCTAACTCTTTAGACTTAGCAAAGGTTTCTTCACTTATGGTTTCACTTAATGCTCTCAACAGCCTTGCGACATGGGTATCATTCAACTCATTTCTCATACGAGAAAACTAAAACTCAGAGGGAAGTATGGAACCTTTCCCACAATCCCACAGCTAGAGAAGAGCCAGGGTGCGTGCAATGGCGTTAAAATGTGTCCACAAATTTTTTTGGTATTTCTCCCTTCAAAAGGTGGAGCCCAGCTTCCCGTCCCCAGAGTGTGTGATTTTGCTTCCAACAAATAGACTAAGTGTGAAATGAACATATGTGATTTTCAAGACAAAGTCATAGAAGGCAAGACGGCGTCCATCTTGCTCTCTCTTGGATGACTTACTCTGAGGGAAGGCAACTGCCATGTTGTGAAGATACTCCAGCAGCCTGTTAAATGAGTCCACTTGGGGAGGAAGAGGCTTTCTGCCAAAATGCAGAAAAAAAGTTCGCCTTCTACCAAAAGCCATGGGAGTGAGCCACCGTCCAGCCTCAATGAAGGCCTTGGATGACTTCAGCCAGGGCTGAAATCTTCACCACAATCTCAAGAGACACCTTCAGTCAGAACCACCCAGCTAAGTGGCTCCCAAATTCCTATCCCCCAAAACTATGAGATAATAAGCACTTGTTTTAAGCTAGTAGGGAGTGATTTGTTCCATAGCCATGGACAACTGCATACACCAGGAGACACACCCAGAGGTCTTGACCCTGAAGCCTGCGTCCTTTTACTTCACACCACTACTTTTTCCATGACTTTTTGTACAAAATCAAGATATTTTGGCTCACTCAAGGTACATTGTCCTGTCTCTTCAATCTTTGCCAATTATGTCTCCTTTTTCTATGCCTTTTATAAGAGTTTCTATATTCTTTTTTTTTAATATTTTAAGATTTTATTTATTTATTTGATAGAGAGAGATCACACGTAAGGAGAGAGGCAGGCAAAGAGAGAGGAGGAAGCAGGTTCCCGATGAGGGGCTCCATCCCAGGACCCTGGGATCATGACCTGAGCTGAAAGCAGAGGCTTAACCCACTGAGCCACTCAGGCGCCCCCAGGTGCCCCTTTTCTTTAAGATTTTATTTATTTATCTGACACACACAGAGAGAGAGAGAGAGACAGTGAGAGAGGGAACACAAGCAGAGGGAATGGGAGAAGGAAAGGCAGGCTTCCCACTGAGCAGGGAGCCTGATATGGGGCTCGATCCCAGGACCCTGGGTTCATGACCTGAGCTGAAGGCAGATGCTGAACGACTGAGCCCCCCAGGCACCCCAGTTCCTATATTCTTGAGACATCGGCCTCCCCTTATAGACAATGAGTCCCACACGAAGAGGAGACAGACCAGTTTTGGTCACCAGTGCATCCCCAGGACCAAACTGAGTGTCCAGTAAGCAGCCATACTCCATAAATATTTGTGAATGCATAAATATCCAGAGCACACGTGATACAACGAATCTGCCGGTGGAACATTTTTCTCGTTTTATCTTGAACCAGAAAGGAATGAATACATCCTATATCTAAGAAGGAAGAGGGCATTCTGCTAGAGTTATCTTTTTTTTTTTTTAATTGATCCAAGCTCTCTGTTTGAAGTGTGTTTTATTCTGATAAAGGAAATACTTTGAAGAACAGGATATATGACTGTTTTCCAACGACATCCAAAAATCCCCAGGGCACGTAGAAATAAGAATATTTTCCTAATCAAAAGTGTCTTGTTCAATGCTCCATGAGTTCTTTCACTTCCTTTCCAGACCGACTGGAGGTTTCGGGCAGCAGGCCCTCAGACGGGAGCGGCCGCGCCTGCCGCTGACCTCATCCCACACCCAGCTGCAGAGCGGGGCTGGAAGCACCAGCCGCCGACAACATTTGTGTGGGCAACTTAGTTATTTGTTCACACGCGAACAGTCAATCAACACGTAGCACTAAGTAGCAACGGCTTTTGATTCTGTGGGAAATGTCCAATCACCCAGATCTTACTTCACAGCCAGGAAAAAAAAATTTAATAATAATGTGCGAGAGGAACAAAATGCAGGAAACATCGATCAGACACGACTGAAAAAAGAAGTCCAAGAAAGAAATCATGGTGCTAACAGCAACGCAACTTAGATCAAAGACCAGACATTTTTATAGTAACCGCTAAGACGGAAGGCGACATCCCGTGCACATTTTTAATTCAGTCCTCGCTCCTTTCTTCGGCATTTTATCATCTCAACCACTGCTGCCTGCTAGATCTTTCTGCAAGGAGGGAAATGTCCTGTGCTATCTAACACAGGAGCCCCTAGCCATGCGTGGTTGCTGAGCACTGGAAACGTGGCTAGCTAGCAGGACTGAGAACTGAGTTTTTAAATTTCATTTAAAATAATAATTATTTTTTATTACAGTGCCTTTCATGGGTTTAAAAAATTTTTTTTAAAGATTTTACTTATTTATTTGAGAGAGAGACAGAGATAGTGACAGATAGCAAGAGAGCATGAGCAGGGAGGGGAGAGAGAAGCAGGCTCCCCGCTGAGCAGGGAGCCTGATGTGGAACTCAATCCCAGGACCCTGGGATCATGACCTGAGCCGAAGGCAGACGCTTCACCGTCTGAGCCACCCAGGCGCCCCAACTTTGATTAGTTTAAATTTAAATAGTCACATGTGGCGAGAAGCTATGGTATCAAGCCACATAGCACCAGAACTATTTCCCACAAAGTCTTGGAACATGGGCAATCAGGCTACCGGGGAACTTAGGTTAAGACAGGCTGAACAGCCTGACGGCTTGCCAAGGACAGCAAGAAACTCGAAACTCGAAAAAACTCAAGCTATTTTTAAAAAGTGCTCGGGAACCCTACTGTTCCACTATTTTCTGGAGTTTCTTACGATCGGCTCCGCACACGAGACATGAGAGAAGAAAGAGCAAAGAAGAAAGCCCGCCCAAGTCCTACAGCCGAAGTTCCTGTCCCAAAAGAGAAAGAGGGCTCGGTCCATTCTACGAGAGAGACCACCACTAGCCCCTTCGGGGTGAAACGGGGCAGCAAAGGGAAGCCAAAGGCTGCCTAGGACAGAGATCATTGTCAGTTCACAAGGGAGGTCTAGCCAGAATGCAAGAAAGCCTCAGAGAGTGAGACGGCCTGAGGGAGATGCCCAACGGGCACAGTGGCTCTCTCTCACTGTTTCCTTCTGTCTGCGGAGCAAGTCCAAACTCAGTGACCTGTAGGGCAAGCAGCAGGCAGCCCCCGTCCCAGCCTTCCTCCCATTACATAGAGACCTCCTTGCTCACTTCCCCCGGGACAGATCTGACCGTTGCCTGCTGGCCATTCCGCGTCTACGGCGATGAGCTCTTCTCCGGCTTTCTGCAGGCCGCCCGGACTGCACGCGACCAAACGGTCCAGGGCCAGGCTGGCGAGCAGCTGGAACCCCGTCCCCTGCTGGCAGGAGGGTGACCTGACACGACCAAGCCTAAAACTGCCTAGGGACCTACTCAACCAGAGCACTCCCACTCCTGGGTAAAGACATACCCAACGTGGACATCTTTTCACCAAAAGACAAGCACTTCGATATTCATGGCAACGTTATGCAAAGCGCCCTGAAACTGGAAACCCCACAAACCCCAAACACAATGCAAGGGGGGAAATGCAGTATATTTCTAGGGCAGATCATTCGTGTTCGTTGCCGTGCAGTACTCCGCCGTAGAAATACCCTGAGTTTACCCCCTGACTCAGACAGCAGCATGGGTTGAATCTGCTAGATACCAGAGAGCTTCCTTCCATCGTCATGTCGGACAGAGGCTTCCTGCATTTTGCATCATTCCGCTATAGAAAGTACAGAAATGAGCGAATTAGTTCAAGCTGCTCAGAAGGGCAGAGGTGGTCGTGACTGAAGGGGGTGGGGGAGGGCAGAGGGACCTCCAGAGTGCGGAGAATGAGCTCTCCGTGATCTGAGTGTTGACTTGATGGCTGTGCTCCATTGTAAAAAGTCAGTGAGCCGTCCACTTAAGACACACACATACACTTTTCTGGACATATTCTTCAATAATTTTTTTTTAAAATCTCTATCCATCTTCCAAGTACAACTCAGAACTCACCACTTCCATGAACCATGAAAATCTCCTACAGCAATCTTTCATGTTTATCATTAAAAAAAACCTCATATTATTTCAAGCACATACATTTCAGTGTATCCATCAGAATGTAAACACTGTACTTTTTTAAACCACGCCTCCCCAAGTGTTTGGCACAGTACTGGTCACAAAATGTGTATTTTATGAACTCTTGTAAACCAAGCACATCTTTTCTATTATTTAAAATTGCTTAAGTGGCAAAGACAGGTATTATCTCAGACTTTCTGTGAATTTTCAAACAGCTGAGTTCAGTTAAGCACACATTTCTTTGCACATATAAAAATGGAAAACATTGCAACAAAAAAGACTCTGGAATTTTCCATCCACGCAGCTGTTGCTACACAGCGTCTGTGGTGTAACCGTCTCTTAATGGAACTCACTCCCCCAATCCCACACAAGAGAAATGATTTCATTCCACTGCAGCCCCATCACGAAAGTGGGCAAAGGCGTCAGAAGTAATCAAGGAAGGAAGAATACGATGAAAGGCATGAAAACTATTACAGCGTACTAGATCCAGAATTTGAAAATTTATGGTAAATCCCATTTTTTTCCCATTCCCAGATGACGGTTGACTAATTAGGATGCTTATTCTGTCACTCAGGAACTACGAGCACAGAGGACAAGGAAAGTACGAATGCGGAGACAGCTCGTAAATGACAGCCGTCGTGTCTGGGCGCCCGGCGAGAGCAGAGTAGGAAGGCTCCTCGCGGACAAACACTGCCAGTTCGGATTAATCAAGGGGACTCTTCCTCACAGCTTGTGCCTCACTTCTCCTTCCCTTCCGACCCACGGCTTGCCACACGCCAAGAGGCTGCCCTCTTGAAATGTTCCTTTTGCTTGGTTTCATCAGCCCCGCAGAAGGAGGGGAAAAGTCACCTCTGGTTTGCAGAAATGAGAGAAAGGAGATTACGGATTTCCTTAGAACTTTCACCTCTGCTCGAAATAAACTGTCACAAACCATCTCCCCATTCCCGTAGTTTCGTGGGGAAGTTCGGTGCCCTCCAGAGGGGGTAGTGTGACATATTTACAGACACCCAGACGGAAAGCAGAACAGAACCGCCGGCCAGTACCTTCTTTAAAAAGACTCTTATCAAAGCTGCCACAGAGCCCCACGTGCTAGATAAGGAACACAGAATCCACAAGATCCAAGAACCGATCCCGCGACAGCTGTGTGGGGTGCTGGGTCTTAGATGACCTGTGACTTTTTCCTCGGGAGCAGCTACAAAATTCCTTCTTCTTGGATTAGAGAACTTTCCAAAAATAGTCAAATGTATCCTCTCCGTCTGAAGAGTGAACTAAAAGCAAAATGTTAGTCACACAGGTGCCCCCTTCCACTTCCCCATCCCCTCTCTGTACCTCTGTCTCTCTCTGCGCCTCTGTCTTCCTCTCTCTCTCCACATCAGACCCTTACTAGTTCAGGCGACCCCATAAATATTACTCCTTGGACCCTGGGGGCGAGAGACCGACTCTGCCCACTGCTTCACTCCACACAGGACCCTCTCCCTTACCCAGCAGCGTTCGTCTGTGGTTCAACAAGCTCTCCAGGTCTTGGAATGGGTCTTTCTCTTTAAACAAATGCCCAATCCCACCCCACTTTAAATCTCCTTTCAGCCCAGTAATTTCTGTGCTTAGGCATCCCCCGAGAAAATGGAAAGCATACGTCCACACAAAACCTCGTACACCAACGTTCGAAGCAGCACACTCGTGACAGCCAGAATGTGGACACAGACCACATGTCCCTCAAGTGATACACGGATGGATAAAATGCGGCACGCCCCTCCAGTGGCACGTTAGTCAGACACGAAGAGGAACAAAGCACTGATTCGCTTTGGTGCATGGATGAAACACACCAGGTACCCAGAACTACCGGCTTATTTTATCTGCCCCTCCCAACCAGGTGCGGGCTCTTCGAGGATGAAGGCTCTATCCCTTTCTGGAACCGTGTCCAGTGGAACATTTGGACTAGGAGTCTTTGTTCACTGCATTTCGAGCAAAGAATAGCAAAGGTTCCTGACTTCCGTGTGAATCCCAGGAGCGTCTAAAAACGTGAATTCTCTCTGGACGCCATCACCGGGCATTCCCTTGGAGCTCCCATTCACGAGGCTGAGAACCGCCCTGCAAGTTAGGTTCGTGGAGGGGTTTGCCCCACGGAGCTGGGGACCGGACGCCCGGTGCATTCTGCTGCATCTACGGTGCGACACGTCCGGGGACTCTGCACGTTTCCCGCACAGCCTTCGCTACAAAGATACCAAAGCAATTGGGATTCGAAAGCAGAGATGTGACTGCTGAGGTGGCAGGTGGCTCCAGGGTGGGGGGAGGGGAGGCGGTGCTGTGGGAAGATCACGGGCTCCTCCAGTCTCCCCGGCGTTGCTGCAGGGAGCAGGAAGAGCGGCAGTCCGTCCACCCTGCAATGGCCTCGCGTCGTTACATGCCTGGGAAGCCCACACCAGGCTCCCAAAATCCACCCCCACTTTGCAAAAAGAGATCCCCGTGCTTGCCCCGGCACCTCCACAAGCCATCGGCTGCCCTTTGGTTGAGACATATTTTTCCCCCTAAGTACTCATTTCCAAACGCTTACTTTGCAGCCAGTGACTCTACAGGGAGCCATGAGTCACGAACATTAAGGGCATCTCGCTACCCTGATCTCCAACCGCTTCTCCCACACCACCCATCAGCCCACCAGCCACACCTGCCCGTTGGCCGGTCAAACCACCACAGCCCTATGTAGGGCTGTGCCCTTGCAGTGCTCTCTGCCCAGAACAGGCTCCCTCCCTTGAACCGCAGAGCCAACCCCCTCCATTCATTCTGATCCCTGTTCCAACGCTGCCTTCTTGGGAAGACCTTCTTTGGCCATCTCTGTTTCCAGAGAGCTAAGGAGTAGTATCAAATCCTCGACTACAGCACCAATGCCTGCACGGGGTGTTTTTGTGACTGTGTAATTCCCTGAGTGTTACACAATGGGCATCAAATGCAGCTCCCTTAGTTGCACAAAATAGAAATTCCTTCTCCAGCCACTTTGCACACTCAAGGAAATTCACCGGAATGTCCGGCCGTAAGGCTAGTGAGAAGAAAGACTGGATCTGGGCTCAAAAACGCCACATGAGCATGACTGGCTTTTTCTCTCTACTTTCCAGTGCTTCCCCAGGCAGCCTGAGTTTCCCTTCCACACCAAGTCTCCATATCTGTCACGGGTCCCAGTGGGTGTCAGCTATTCAAGGTGCTTCCTCATTGGAGTCCAATGAGCGAACACTCTATTAGGACAGCACCCAGGGACAACGGTTCTCTCCCAGAAGCCTTTGCAGCCCATTGGCTCTGCCATATGTGAATCCATGGAGGCATCTTTGGGACCAGCAGGGAAGAAAGGAGCTTCAGCTAGGATCCAGCCCACTCACACATCTGATACAGAAATGGCGGGGCGCTAAATCCCTCAAGAGGAAATGGGGTTCTGTAGAGCAGGGAACTGGCCAATCACTGCCGGGAAGACCGACCACAAACGTCCAATATATTGCGCACACCTAATGACTTACGATATTAAAAAAGCTAAAGTCAGTTTAAATAGAGAGTGAAAGTTCACTTCTCTAAAGCCATTTCTTACCTCAAGTTGTAGCTTCCTTCATTTTTAAGGGCAATGGAAATTTTTTATATCTTGACTGTGGTGATACTGACGTGACTGTTTAAATTCGTAAAATTCATAAAACTATAGCCAAGTCTACAGACTTTATGTAAAGGGCGAGATAGACAATATTTTTGACTTTGCAGATCAAAGTCTGCCATTGTAGCAAGACGGCAGTTATCGGCAATATGTAAATGAGGAGGGGAGGCTGTGTGCCAAGAACACTTTATTTATCCAAAAACAAGCACTGGGCCAAGTTGGACCCAGGAGCTGTATGTCGTTTGAAGACTTCTGAACTCCACATTTGCAAAAGAGTGAATTTTACCATATATACATTATACCTCACTGAACAAACCAAAAAAAAAAAAAAAGGGGGGGTAAAACAGGAAAAAATACACTCCAGAAAAAAACAGCGGTCTGTACAACTTCTTTGAAGTGAAGCCGTTAGCAAGAGAATGGAAATGGATGGAGTTGTTTTATTGTTTGTAACAGGGACTCCTGATAATTGTGCAACCGATCAGCCAGAAAGTTCCCAGAAAGTTAAACAGGGAATTTTAAACTTGACTTTTGAAGATTATGGTTATCAACTCACTTGGGAAACTCACCTAGAAGTCAAGTACCTTCCGTCTTTCCTTGACAAAGACACCTGCAGCGGGGTGAGCCCCCTGTCAGCGGCTAGCCTGACTTGTTTTGGTGTGTTTGGTTTGGGCCAGCGGGAATACTTTAAGACTTGGCCTCCTGCACTTGTGGTTTTTTTATTGTTTGCTTCTTTGAGGCCAAAGCGGTCTTTATCAGACACAGATTGTAGATAAGGGCCAGTTCTTTCTTCCCAAACAATGGCATAAACAAAGCATTTCTGAGGCTTTAAGCCCACCAGAAGAGAAAGAAAAAATCAAACTACTGGGAAGCGGTAAGTGAACACTCTGGGGGAAAAAAATAAATTGTAAGCAGGGGAGCTCAAAATCAGCACTCATCACCTGCCGTTCAAACACCCAAACCTGACGTAGGCCAAGTCACGTGGGGGCGTTACTGTCCTTCGTGTGGAAATTCAGGTTGTATAAAAGATATACGATCAGCCTCTCGCATCTGGGTTTTTGCAAGACGTAGAAAAAAGAAAAAGTGTTCGTCTCCTGTTGCAGTAGAAGAAATGGGCTTTTCAATCACACGTAGCTCACATGAAGATGAGCCAGAATTTTTCATGAAGAAGTCGCTGATGACACACAAATGTCAGTCCCTCGGGGGACGTGTATGAAGGGGCAGACGCCGTGAGGCATGGCTCCAGGAGGACAAATGAGATGTGAGCTGCCCTTGAACATGCGGGGCCCAACTGAGAACACGGATGCACACACAGACTGAAGAAAATGTGTTGTTACCACAGAATCTCCCAATACTTGAACAACTCCAGGCACATTTAGTTTATAAGAGCTGAGGTTAAACGTGAGAGCAGTATCATTTCTCTTTGAGGCAACGCTAAGAAAACAGGATCGCTGTCTTCCTGGGTGCCGTCTACGGAGGTGACAGCCATGTCCTACCCGGCATCGTGGCCGCCCTCAGACCTCTGGTGAAGCCCCAGATCGCTAGCGGCCCAAAACGTTCATCAGACACCCGCCAGACTGATAGGCTAAAATTAAACACTACTGGCGGGAACCCAGAGGCGTTGACATCAGGGTGCGCGGGACAGTCAAGGGCCAGATCTTGATGCCAAACACCGGTTACCCAAGCAACCAGAAAGCGAAGCACAAGTCGCCCAGTGGCCTCTGAACGTCCCTAGTCCGCAGTGAGCAGCCTGGAGAGCTGCTGATGGGCTAGAGAGCTCACCGCTCACCACGTCTCCCCGAAGAACCACAAGCTGTGGTGGGAAGACAACAACAATGCCAAGTCACCCAACCCAGTGCCAGGCTGTGCAGCAAAGAAAAGGAACCCACAGTTAGCTTTCGGACATGGGGTAACAAAACCATAAAACTACAAAAGAAGAAAATATGATCAAAAGAATCATACAAGAGAAAAAAAAAGAAAAATTCATTTTCTCCTTCTCCTCCTAACTCCTCTGTTACCACAGATGGGGCTACAGAATTTTCTCTCTTTAAAAAAAAAAGTGCCAGGGCACCTGGGTGGCTCAGTCGGTTAAGCATCTGCCTTCGGCTAAGGTCCCGATCCCAGAGTCCTGGGATCGAGTCCAGCGCTGGGATCCCCATTTAGCTTCTCCCTCTCCTTCTGCCACTCGCCCTGCTCATGAGGGCTCTCTCAAATAAATAAAAAAATCTTTCTTAAAAATGCCAATACAAGAGAATGCTCATTTTTGCTCATTTTTTGGTGATGGTTGGGTTTTGTTTTTGTTAAATATCATCAGATTAATATTACGAAGAGGAACCACGAGTAAAATAAAGCTACAAGGGACCGTCAGAGTTAATATTAGTAACAATCCTGGTCTCCAAAGCCATCAGAACATTTTAGAGACAAAATGGCGATGTGGTTGAAACAACCAAGCCAGGAAGATAAGTTAAAAACATAAACTCATTTTTTCCATTGAGTCATTTCCTACAATCAGACATAAATATCCCTGACACTCTTTGCCTTGGACGTAAAACGGATACGTTGAGAATCGCTCCTACGATTGACTGCATTCCCTGCAAGTTAATTTTGGGATGTGAGACCTAATATAAGGAGTTCTGACATTGTACAGGTACCTCCGAAGGATCGCCAAGGGCTCTCGTCTCCAGCCAGCATCCCAAGCAACACTGCCCAGAGGGTCTGATGCAGGAGACAACCACCGGACCAGGAGCTGATGAGTCATTCCACAGGCTCCATCGGATTCCTGCTCCAGCCAGGAGGGGACCCGGCACTGCGGGAACAGGCACCTGCGGTGTGACCGGTCCTCCCGGCAACACTTCAGCTTGAGGTTCCCAAACCTTGCCACTGTTGACTCTTCCGGGCTCCCGCCAAGAATAATTTGGGATGGACCTAGGGGACAGGGCAGAATGCTGTCCACTCCGTTGGTAATCACTCAACGAGCAAATCAAACTGTTTAAGAGAAGAGGATGAACCTGCGGTGAAATTTCATCCATTCTATCGTCGCTTTTCCATTAACTGTGTCACTACGACGTTTATTTACTTAACACGACAGCTCATTCTCCTTCTCGGAAGCTGCCGGTCTGCCCACATCATAATAACTGTATCAGTCTTTCTTTTTTCTCTGCAAAATAGAATCGCACACCGTCAACACGTGCGGCACTTGTAAAACCCCTATCGTCGTCTTGACAAGTAAAGGAAGCTCAGGCCCAAATGCCTAGAAGGAATTCAGTTGTGTGATTATGATTGCATAACTATATGATTTGTTGAGTCTTTGTATGCAAAAAACTCTTTTTTCACCAGCTATTAACTGGATGTGGGTCATTTGATTTTGCAACCATTATGCTACGTGCTTATTGCTTATGTCTAAGTAGAAGACAGGGCTGTGCCGAAATGATCTGCCCGACTGAACAAGAGGTTTGGCAACTCTAACCCAGGGGTTGGCAAATGACAACGTGCCACCTGTTTTTGTTTAAAAAAAAAAAAAGTTTTATTGGCACACGGACATGCCCCTTCATCCATTTAGATATTGCCTATGGTCCGCTCTCCAGCAACAATGCGAAGTAGTTGCCACAGAGACCATATGGCCTTCGAACCTAAAATATCTGCAATCTGGCCCTTTTCCAGAAAAGTTCGCCAACCCTTGATCTTGTCATCTGAGACCACCGAAGGTAGAACTCAGCCACAAAAGGGCCAGATAGATGAAAATGCTACGTGTTGACAAAGGGACCAAACATAGACCAGTGTGGACGGAATCGCAATGCATGGAAGCAACAGAAGAAATCACAGAGAAAAGACCTGTAGGCTTTACTATATTTCATTTAAGTGTGTTTTAACTTAAAATGAAAAGGAAGGGGCGCCTGGGTGGGTTAAGTGGCTTCGGCTCAGGTCATGATTCTGTTGCGCTCACTCCTCCTCTCTCTCTCTCAAATAAATAAATAAAATCTTTAAAAAAAATTTTTTTAAAAAATGAAAAGGAGAAAAGATTGCAAGAAAGACTACAAAGAGGTTAATGTGCTCAGTATCTTCAGAAGTCTCACAAATTTGTAGAACTCACTGGAAGAAACTTAAAGGAATGGATACAAATTGCCACTTTCAGAACAGGAAGTATACAAAACCGATAAAATGTGAAAAGACGCTCAACCTAACTAGTCATCACAGAAAATTCAAAGTGTAAGGAAGTATGGCTGCAAATTGGCAAAAACGGAGTGAAGCCCTGAGTAGAATCACATCTCAGTCAAGATATGGAGACAACGTATGCATCCTTGTGCTCCAAGTACACAAGGACGTTTTGAAGGTCAGTTGGCAACATCTGTTGAATTTTTTTTTTAAAGATTTTATTTATTTATTTGACAGATAGAGATCACAAGTAGGCAGAGAGGCAGGCAGAGAGAGAGTGGAGGAAACACAGGCTTCCCGCTGAGCAGAGAGCCTGATGTGGGGCTCGATCCCAGGACCCTGAGATCAAGACCTGAGCCGAAGGCAGAGGTTTTAACCCACTGAGCCACCCAGGCGCCCCAACATCTGTTGAAATTTTAAATATAATGACTTTTGACCCCATAGTTAAAATTCTCCATGTTCACCCTACTGACACGCTTGCTCGTGTTCCCAAGACTGTATGTCAGACAAAGTCTGAAAGAGGCACACACGCTATAGGGGCGGTGATTGCCAGAGCATGAAGCAGACGTGAACGTACTAACGTGGAGAGCCAAGATTATTACTACCCCAAAAGAAGCAGTCTGCAGGGGCGCCTGGGTGGCTCAGTGGATTAAGCCGCTGCCTTTGGCTCAGGTCATGATCTCAGGGTCCTGGGATCGAGCCCCGCGTTGGGCTCTCTGCTCCGCAGGGAGCCTGCTTCCTCCTCTCTCTCTGCCTGTCTCTCTGCCTGCTTGTGATCTCTCTGTCAAATAAAATAAAATAAAAAAAAGAAGCAGTCTGCAAAGCAATATATCCATGAAAATACCACTGAGTTGTTTGTTTGTTTGTTTGTTTAAATCCTATCTTCAGGGACGCCCGGGTGGCTCAGTGGGTTAAAGCCTCTGCCTTCGGCTCAGGTCTTGATCTCAGGGTCCTGGGATCGAGCTCCGCATCGGGCTCTCTGCCAGCAGGGAGCCTGCTTCCTCCTCTCTCTCTGCCTGCCTCTCTGCCTACTTGAGATCTCTGTCTGTCAAATAAATAAATAAAATCTTAAAAAAAAAAATAGGGTTTGAAGATCCGAAAACCTTAAAAAAAAAAAAAATCCTATCTTCAGGGACACCTGGGTGGCTCAGCTGGTTAACCAGCTGATTCTCGGTTTCGGCTCAGGTCATGATCTCATGGTCGTGAGATCGAGCCCCGTGTCAGGCTCTGTATTCAGATTCTCTCCTCCTCTCTCTCCTGCTCTCGCAGAAAGGGGAATTTTGGACACAGACAGGCGCACACACAGGGCAGACAATGTGCACACACAGCAGAAGGGGGCCATTTGACTGAGGTGAGGCGTGGATAAGGCAAGGAATGCCAAAGCCAGACAGAAAACAGCAGAAGCTGGCAGAGACAAGGAACGATTGTCCCCAGAGCCTTCACTGTGAGCTCGGCTCTGCTGATCCCTTGATTTCGGACTTGCAGCCTCCAAAACTGAGAGACCGTGAATTTCTGTTGCTCTAAAGCCACCCAGATCTTGGGAGTTTCTTGCAGCAGCCCTCGGAAACGAAGCCACAATTCATCACTAGTCCCCCCAAACACCCAGTCACTTCTGGAGGGTCAGCAGATCCTTATCTGTAAATGCACAGAACATGACGGAGAAGTTTACATTCCAACCCGTCACAATCTGCAGAAGACCTAGGAGGGGAGCCTGGCCTTTCTATCTATAGTATTTGATAATCCAGCAGCCGACTGGAGTACTTGTTTCAGTAGAAATTCTTTTTGAAAGGTGAAACGGTGAAGGGTATGCCCAGTGCCTCTCCCTTCTCCTGGGACGAGTGCCCCTCCCCTGCCCCCCCCCCCGCCCCGTCTGGAACCCGCCCCTCTCGGTTCCAACAATCCGGTTCCAACAATCCGGCTCGTACAAAGGCATCCACCATCCACTGGTCCTGCGGGGGCACTTTGGAACCAAGCTGGGTTCCTTGGGTCTGATGGAATCCCTCCCTGTCAGCACAGCTGGAGCCCTAAGCCTGGGACGTGACGGCCGCTGTACCCACTGCTTCTCAGGAGAAGCCGCTCCGGGGGCAGGGAAGAAAGCCAGCTTCAAAAGGGAAGCAGAGATGACAGACGGACATCTCTGTAAGAACTAGTGGCCTTGGAGTCCCTGTGTCCAGCCACCCCAGAAACAGGCTACTCTTCTGTCCTCACTGACTTGAGCCAATGCTCTCTGTCACCAAGTGCCACTTGGAACTGGGTTACTTCAACTTACATTCGAGATAGTCCTACCCAGAAAGGAACAAACACAACGTAGGATCATAAATACATATGATTCTAAACGCCTGGTGAGAAAATGGTCAACCTTCTCATTATCAGAAGGATACAAATTATTTTAAAATGGGATACGTCTTTTTTTTTTTTAATTCAATGTCATCTATACTGTATGTCCCTTGAACTAAAAATCTCAGCCTCAGGATGGCAGAATGATAAGCATATTTTATTCTCTTTCATTTATTCTTTTCTGTATTTGCTAACAAGATTATATTACTTCTGCATTAAAAATTAAGTTTCCTTCTCATCCCCCCCCCCTTTTATTTTTAAAGAAAAGTCTTACAAGAAATCAAGTGTGAAACATTCAGGACCGAGACACTGAGGTATTTTCAAAGAATTGCAAGTATTTGCAGGGAGAAAATGAGCAAAGACCACAGGGTGACTTCACGGTTTAGAGCACGTTATTTCTGGCTTCTTGGCACACGTCAAATATAGCATATTTACTACTAATCTGGGTCTAATATGCGTGCCATTACCAGGACTAGGTTCTATAGTTAAACACTTTCATATATCAGGTCCTGCTAACTGGTGTGGTTGCTTGGACTTTTGCTCACCCATATTCGAGGATCCTCCCTGGGGAAGTATTATCCTTCCTTAAACATCCCCACTCAACAAGGTGGCTCAGTCAGCTAAGCATCCGACTCCTAGTTTCTGCTCAGGTCATGATCTCAGGGACATGAGGTTGAGCCCCATGTCAGGCTCTGCACTCGGCATGGGGTTTCTCCCTCCCTCTGCCTGTCCCCCCGCAGCACGTGAACTCTCTCTCTCTCTCTCTCTGTGTCTCAGATCAATACAGAAATCTTTCAAAACAACAACAAAAAATCTCCATTCGGGTGTTGCCAGGGGACTTGCTGCCCCCGACGAAGGTAAGAAAGATGATGTTTCAAGGGAACGTTTTATGATGTGGCTTATCATCTTCCCCATCCCCCCATTCCGTCAACCTCAGTCCCCAAGTGCCTCCAGTGAGGAGGTGCCCCAGGCCCACTAGCAGGGATACAGGGCAAGAGAAAGAAATGAGAGAAGCTGTAAAGTCACGGCCTTGTTTGTTATCGGGCCATCACAAAGCCTCTCCTCACTAGCACGATGGGAACCCAAGAAAAGACACCACCCGGGATCCTTGCAAAGAAAAAGAAGATGGCTCGGACTGGGTTGCAAAACACATTTTAACGACTGTTCTAGCCTCTTGCTATTTTTACACACTGTAATTATTCTTCGTGATATTTTACTAACTTAGCAAAAGGTTCTAGTGCTTTTTGAGGCTGATGAACAAGCAAGCTAAGGGAAAAGCCCGGCGGGATGCGAAGCTTTACCATTTCTAGCACAGCTCACACCAGACACAAACGACATGGTTATCATCGCAATCAAGCCCAAGGAGGCCACATCGCTTCAGTACAAGATCCGCCCCCACGAGTCCCTCTGCCCTGCGCACCATCCCTCTCCGTCGCAGAAGCAGAAGAGAATGGAACGGGAATCGCACAAGCAGCTCATGGTAATTTTTCCCAGATCTGTTTCTACTCCACTTCTAAGCCTGAGTTTAGACCTAAGATTTTTGTCTCATGGAAGCGAACTTATTTTGTTAGATTCGGGCTCAGCGTGTGAAGTGTGCATAGCGAGGTGTGCACAGGCAGGGGGCCAGCAGGAGGGAGGAAGGCCTTTGCACTGCATCAGGGATATGCAAGAATAAAGAAATAGCCCCTTGAGTAACCGAGAACATTCTTCAATATAAGTTGATGGCAACCATCTTCAGTGATCCTGTGCACAAAAGGAATGCAGGGAAGGATAAAATACGCTCAGAAAGTAGACTGAGATCCTTGTCACCCCGGGCCAAAGAGGTGCTCATGAACTCAAGGAGCTCCCCACGGAGCAAAGCACACCACACACAGGCGGGTACCCTCACACCATCCTAGTCACCTCCTGAAGGTGCCACCTGCAAATACCATTGTCTTGGCAGTGAAATTCCACTGTATGAATGGGGGGGGGGGCAGACACCAATTTGAAGACCACAGCAACCCTGGTATAGCTCAATGCACTTGTTTCTTCTATCAAATCCTGGCATCTCTTTACTCATGGCAGAGGCACTGAACACAAGATCCCACCCTCAATTTCTAAAAGCAACAAATGCTCAGGTGCCTGGGTGGCTCAGTCGTTAAGTATCTGCCTTCGACTCGGGTCATAATCCCAGGGTCCTGGGATCCAGCCCCACATCGGGCTCCCTGCTCAGCAGAAAGCCTGCTTCTCCCTCTTCCCCTCCCCCTGCTTCTGTTGCTTTTCTCACTGTGTCTCTCTCTGTCAAGTAAATAAATAAAACCTTAATAAATAAATACATAAAAGCAACAAATGCTTTAGAAACAATCAGACTGATACTTTGTAAATTACCAGACTGATGATTTGTGCCCGAATGTATATCATATGGAAAGCAGTTTTCATGATTGACGTTTTCATTGGAGAATAAAATGGAATATGCTTTTCACATCGTTATTTGTGAATTAATTTATATGACCAAGTCCTTTGTGTGTTTTCTGCTGGTATAGGTTTTGTATTCTAGAACACTCCCAAGGGCAATTCTGATGGTGAAATAAAATAACAAATGTAAAGTTTCCGTTGCACAGTAGCATACACTAAATTTCACTTACTTTTCTTCCAGTAGAATATCTCCACTTTGGACAAGTTAATGAAAACCAAGACATGGAAGTCATGTGAACAGGCCATGGATGGCAATCCCCCAAGGTTATAAACTTTCACATTTGAAAAGGGCACCCCATCACCAGCCCTAATCTAATGCCACAGGAGTTCCCGGCTACTTAAGCAATGACTTCAGTTACAGCGCAATTACACTTAACCTACCAGCACCAACAGGGAAAAACAACAATGAAAATTGAAATTCAACTTCAACACTGACACTCTGGCACAATTCACGGACCACAGAACGGAAAGGACATAAATTGCTTCCAGTTTCCCTCAACATGGAAGAGAAGAGCATGAAACAGGTAATAAATCAAACTTTAATTTAGAAATTTCCTGGGATTATACTTTCACTGGCAATGTTTTTACTCCAGAAGCACTTCGAAGCCTCCTTCATCAATAAAAGAAACGTACAAGCACGTCATCTGTCTGCAGGTCAGAGGTGAGGGGTCTGAGCCCCCAGCCCACCCCTCAAAAACGTATGTGCACCTGACTCGGGTATTTTTTTTCTTTTGCATGATCCTGAACAGCTTTCACATTTCAAGGTATTTTCCAATCACATGGAAATCAACTCTCCTAAATTATATCATGCCATTCTCTCAGGAGATATTGTCTTAATTGGGTGAGGAAAGGGATTTACTACTTCAATGGCTCTTTGTAAAAATGCCTTTCACTTTCTCAGCATCAAAGCCCCCGTCCCTGTTGCCTCATCGCTTTAACATCTGTTAGATGCTGTTGCTGTTTTTCAAACAGATTGTGCGTGAAGTGTGACCTTACGTTTCTATAGCGCTCAGGACAAAATGTGTATCCTGGGTTCTCTCTGCCTCTGAAGGATGGATGACAGTCCACCTTCACGTCCCCCTGCATGTATCCAGGAGGCTTTGAAGCAGGTGAATGCATGCAGCAGTAGCCCTATTCATGCCTTTTCTTCTCCTTTATTTAAAAAAAAAAAAAAATCGGTATCTTTCATATTTAGTAGTTGAACCATCTTGACAAAGGTAAATTATCCACTTACAAATATCTTCTTGCCCTGTCAAATCCATGAGGCTAAGAGACATGGAGATACTCAATTTAAAAATTATAAACAAAAACCCTATGTCTCTCTAGCAGAGATCAGCAAATCACACCGGCTGGCCAAATAAGGGGCTGCCGGTTTTTATAAAACTTTTTTTAAGATTTTGTTTTTAAATGTTTATTTTAAGATTTTATTTTAACCCCCATGGCGCTCAAACTCACAATCAATCCCAAGACCAAGAGTTAGAAGCTCTACTGACTGAGCCAGCCAGCCGCAGCTATAAATAAAGTTTTATTGGTGCTCGGCCACACCCACTTGTTTACATAGTGTCTATGTCTCCCGGGACCAAACTGACAACTTTCCACAAAGACTCAATCCCCCCGCAAAGGCTAAAATAATTACATTCTGGCCCTTTACAGAAAACACTTGCTAATCCCTGCTCTAAAGAGGTACTAACAGGGGCACCGGGGTGGCTCGGTTGGTTGGGCGGCTGCCTTGGGCTCAGGTCATGATCTTGGCATCCCAGGATGGAGCCCAGCATCGGGCAGTCTGCTTCTCCCTCTCACCCTCCCCCATCTCGTGCTCTCTCTCTCTCGTTCTCTTTCAAATAAATAAATAAAATCTTTAAAAAAAAAAAAGAGGTACTAACAAATATAATACAGGTCACGTATGTCATTCCAAATTATTGAGTAGCCATATTAAAAATCAAAAAGGAAACAAGTGAGGTTAATTTTAACATATTTTAGCCCAACATACATAAAGAGTGTCATTTCATCACACGATCAGTACTAAAGTTATTAAGAAATCGTCCTTCTTGGGGCGCCTGGGTGGCTCAGTGGGTTAAAGCCTCTGCCTTCGGCTCAGGCCATGATCCCAGGGTCCTGGGATTGAACCCTGCATCGGGCTCTCTGCTCAGTGGGGAGCCTGCTTCCTCCTCTCTCTCTCTGCCTGTCTCTCTGCCTACTTGTGATCTCTGTCTGTCAAATAAATAAATAAAATCTTTAAAAAAAAAAAAAAGAAATCGTCCTTCTTTTCCTTCTCACAAGGTCTCAGAAGTCCATCTCCATAGCCATTAAGACTAGCTCCATTTCAAGAGCTCGGTAACGACCTGTGACTAGTGGCCACCGTGTTGGTCCAGGTAGCTCTAAAGGGCTTGCTAAGTGAAAGGAGAAAAGTAAGAAAAAGGATGAATTTTTCAGTAAAGGTTCCAGCTTCACTCAAGTGAAACGGGATGTAACAGATTTCCTGCTCATGCGAAGCATATCCCCAGTAATATTTGGGACATAAAACATCATTTGTGGTGTCCCCGAAATGCACATGTTAACTGGATGTCCTGGTTTTCTCTGGCCACCTACGCCTCGGGCCCTGAGTCTTCCTGCTCAGTAAAATTTCACGTGGGAGGCAGCAAATGGAGAGGACGTTTTCCGGAGGTCTCTGCTCTGCTCTGGTGCCTCGAGTGAGCGTTTAACTGATTTTGGAAATTGCTGGTGTGCACACACTCACTGGCCTTGGAGATCAAGTAATGCTAAATTGACCCAGCGCAAGGGGGGCTGGGTGTCATGCAGAAGGCGCCAGCAGCATCCCTTAGTACAAGTCTGCATTGCCCCCACAAGCTCTTTTTTTTTTTTTTTAATATTTTATTTATTTGACAGAGAGAAATCACAACTAGGCAGAGAGGCAGACAGAGAGAGAGGAGGAGGCAGGCCCCCTGTGGAGCAGAGACCCTGATGTGGGGCTCGATCCCAGGACCCTAGGATCATGACCTGAGCCGAAGGCAGAGGCTTTAACCCACTGAGCCACCCAGGCGCCCCGCCCCCCCGCCACCAGCTCTTTAGAAAGTTTTTCTTTTTTTTAAGATTTCATTTATGTGACAGAGAGAGACAGAGAGAGAGGAACACAAGCAGGGGGAGTGGGAGAGGGAAAAGCAGGCTTCCCGTCGAGCAGGGAGCCTGATGCAGGGCTTGATCCCAGGACCCTGAGATCATGACCTGAACGGAAGGCAGACGCTTAATGACTGAGCCACCCAGGCATACCCGGAGGCTTTGCTTTAAAAAAAAAAATTTAAAAAAAAAGGTGTGTGTTGTCCCACCAAGACACTAGGAACACCTCACACAGAAAAAGAAAGTCTGCACAATCAGGACTCACAGTTAAGAGTGGACGACAAATTCCTATAGGGGGTAAAAATAATATGACTGTCTCCTTTTTTGCTTCCAGGAAAGTAGGCCAGCACTTTTTTTTTTTTCCAGTGCATTCTGAAGTGCAGAGCTGGGGAACAGGCACCGTGAGATGAACAGAGTAATTTTAAAACAGGAGAGGTGTCTGGGAATCCAGGTAAGAATCCAAGTTGTAAAAACCAAGCCCGGTGTGTCATTTCCTATACTCAAAAACTTGGTGGCACAATTCACTGTTATTGTCGTGGAGGCTTCTGACTGCGTGCTCTTCTGAAGGCAGAGCTCAAAGCACGGGGTGAAGACCATCCTGGGTCTGTGGTCAGGTGAGAGACTGGTGCGGCGGCGGGACAGTCGGGGGACCCGACATACAAGTGAATTTTTTGGCAATTGGAGCCTGATCAAAGCTGTCTACACAGTTTGAACAAGTAATAATAGACCCCCCCCCCCCAAGAAACGAAGGAGAAAATGATCTGGTGACAGCGACAATTACGCACTTTTCCTTTTACTCATCTTGAAAAATCTTCTGGGAGAAACTTTCTCACGGAAAGAACAGAGAACCTTTATGTCATTCTCTTTCCACTTAATTTCCTTGCAGAGCTCAAGATTCGAAGCACGCTGCCATCAATCCGTGATTCACTGATCGCTCAAAAGCGGTTTCTGTGCAGAAGGAGGGTGATCTGTTAGGGGGCACGAACACGTCTTTAAAGCCGTGTGCACACCAGCGTGGTCAAGCGAGTATCAGAATCCAAGAGAAGGCTTGAAATAATTCCATTCCCACGGAAGACACCAGACTCTTCCAAGTTCTCCGTCCTCCTCTTCTGATCCAACCACATTTTTCGTATCGCTTCAGTTATAGGCAGAAGCATGAGGAGCCCTTTAAAGTCTCCAGAATTCAGTGGACACATCAGCTTCTCAAAGGCTCTCCATCTGGATCGGTACTGTGTGTTCATCTGATCTTCCTGACAGCGTGCCCGTTTTAACTGGAGAGTCTTCTCTCCTACAAACCAGAAAGCTCACTCCAAAAGGGAAAGCGGAAAATGCAATGGAAAAAAAAAAAAAAAAAAAGGAGACTTCCAGGTATCTCCACAGTTTTACATTAAGCTATGTTCATTCTAGAATTCCTCAGTACGTTGACATGAAATCACTGTGAATGTACTTCACGCCACTGAAGTGTATACTTAAAAATGGTTAAGATGGTAAAGATGTGTTACGTATATTTTACCACAATAAAAAATAGAAGTACAAAAAAAAAAAGAAGAAGAAGTAAAACCCAAGAGCCGTCTGTAGACAAAATGTCATCCCCAACACAGTGTTGATGGTAAGTCTTGCCTTCTGCGTTCCTAGCATCTAGTCTGCTTTTCCTCCGTGGCTTGAAGTTCCAAAAATTGTTCTCCCTACTAAGCACATTCTTTTTTGGTCATACTCGCCATTCAGTCCTATCTCTGAACAGGACCGTAATTTAAACACGCCGATAAAAAACAGGCTTATCTAGACTGTTTACCTGTTATAAAATACAAAATAACATTACCAGTTATAAAATAACTGTTACCAGTTATTTTGGCCTAAAGTGCAGACAAACAGACTTCCACTTGAATGTTATGGCAGGTCGCCTGGGTGGCTCAGTCGGCGAAGCGTCTGCCTTTGGCTCAAGTCATGATCTCGGGGTCCTGGGATGGAACCCTGCATCGGGCTCCTTGCTCAGCGGGGACTCTGCTTGTCCCTCTCCCTTTACCCTCCCCACTGTTTGTGCTTGCTCTCTCTCAAATAAATAGATAAAATCTTTAAAAGATAAGTAAATAAACATAAACATTATGGTAATAACCAGTTACCTCTTCCAAATTCCAGGGCTACACTCATATTTCTCCTTTTTGATAGTCATCAACAATTTCTACGTACTGGGAAATTGGTGTTATTTTCATAAGCGATCAAATTCTTTCATGAGGATTTAAAAAATTTTTCCTACTGATAACTAACTTACGAGTATGTGTGTTTTGCTTTTTTTTTTTTTTTTTTTTCCCTGAGATTAAGCATTCCTTACGAAATTTCACACATTTCCTACTTGCTGCATTGGTTGAGTTTGGGGATGGTTTTCATGGTTCTGGGACTTATTAGTTGTGAGGTCTCTCGATGATGTCTACACATGGCCCTTTGTGGACTTGGACAAAGACAGAAGAGTTCAGAGGGAAGATTTTTAGCGAAGGGACATGCAGTGGGTTACACAGCAGCCTCAAATATATAGGTCCAAGTCCTAACTCCTGGTACCTCGGAATGTGACCAAAGAAGGGGTTTGTCAGATGTAGCTAAAGTGAGGATCTTGAGATGAGATCATCCCAGATTTGGGGCGTGCCCTAAATCCAATGACTGCTGTCCTTATAACAGAAAGGGGAGGAAGGTGTGAGACACAGAGACCCAAGAGGCCAGTCGAACACCAGGGTGGAGATAGCAGTGCTGAATTGACAAGCCAAGGACGCCACCAAAAGCTGAGAGAGGGTTCCAGAGGAATCCCTCCTGCAGACAGCTTGATCTCAGGGTGTGTGGCCTCTGGAATAGTGGGAGAATAAATTAATTCATGCTTTGACAACCCCCTTTGGCCCACTTCCACTAAATGTATGTTCATTTGTTACAACAGCCCAAGAAAACAAATACACATTCATACAATGGGGTTGCCTTCCAGAAACATCACCATGGCTTCTATAGAGGAAGACGGCTTGATCCAAAGGATTCCAGTGTTCAAGGGGACTGGTTAGGAAGACTGGCAATAATCCAGGTGAGAACTGCAAAAACCCAGTGCAGAGGGAGGGCAATGAAGACAAGGTTATCAAGGCAAAGGCCTCTCACAGACATTGTTGGAGATAGAGGTAGACAGGAAGGGCAGCAAGGAGCCAAGGACAAGAGTTACTGAGAAGGGGGGAGGACACAGGCAGAGGTGTAACCTAGAAAGAAGGGCAGGTGGGCCCCGGAGACGGCAGGGGAAGTGGACATGCACGGATGAGATTCATCATTGCCAAGTTAAGAAACGGACGTTGGACCTGATGACCTCCATTAGTCAAGGTCATCTGCTGAGAGAGTGCGGTGGACAAGGGCCAGGACAGAGCCATGCCAGCCCGAAGAGCTTGGGTCTGGAAGGGCGGGGAGAGCTAAAGACAGCCTCGCAGAATCGCTCGCTCTCATGGGGGCCCAGCTGGGGTTGAAGACCACGATCCATAGTACCGTGAATGCACTCCGTTGTGCAATTTTTCTTCAGCAGCCATCAGAGTTTGGATGTGGACCAAGGACGGCAGATGGCTGGGCTGATTCAAGATCGGGCTTCCGTAAAGAGCAGTACATAACATTTCGGTTTGTTTCCAATATGAGATCTGTTGGACCGATCAACTTCAATAAATTCTCTACTATAAACACTGGGTACAAAAAAATGCTCCCTAATGGATAAATACGTTGTGGTATAGTCATATGTTGAATACTGTGATAGCCTTGAGGATGAACGAGCTATAGTTCGACGGAGAGAACATCATGCACATAATGTCAAGTGACAGATGAGAGACCCCCCCCAAGATACACGCAATACAGTTCCATTAATACAAAATCCATTCCATGTAAGTGTGCATACGTGCAGTAAAACTATAGAGAAAAGCAAGGAAATGATTATCCCCAAAATCAA
Organism: Meles meles; assembly: GCF_922984935.1. NCBI lineage: Eukaryota > Metazoa > Chordata > Mammalia > Carnivora > Mustelidae > Meles > Meles meles. Next base: position 6,145,577 of record NC_060087.1, read on the forward strand.
AATAGTGATAAATTCCGGTAGGGAACGATGATTGGTGATCATGGGGGTTTCCTGAGCAGCTGGCAACATTCCCCTTCTCGACTTGGGTGATTACTAGTTGTTCTTTTTCTATTACTCATTAAAATGTATATGAATGTTCTCTTATGCCTAGAGCTATATGTCATAATAAAAATAAAAGGGAAAGAGGTAAATTCTCTGGGACATTAATAATTCAATTATCACTTGAATTCTCTACAAAACAGAGACTATCATTCTAATAAGCCAGGAAATATTTTTTTATGGGCAAGTATTAGCAACCCAAATAAAACTAGGCAAAGAGGGAAAAGAAAAAAAGGAACATACTGGTTCATGTAATTGAATAGTCTGTGTGTGGCCTTCAGGCATGGCTAGATCTAGGTGCTCAAATGCTACCTAATAGGGTCTCTCTCTACTCCTCCACACCATGTTTCTCAGTGTTATCTTCAGTCTTAAGCACTGATAAAGAAGATGGGTTTTATCATAACTAGATTTACATGTTACCAGTTTAGCAAGCAAGCAAGCAAATAAACAAAGGAAGAAACCTCTTTGTCAGCAATTGTAACAAAAGCCCATATATGGCTCTTTCTGGATCATCATGGGCGACAGACTCTCCCCTAACCAGTCACTGTAGCCAAGGGATGTGACGTGCTGTTTGGCCAGACCTGCTCCCCAACTTTATCACCAGAGTTCTGTATGTCGCAGAGTGACAGCCCAGTGTTCCATAAAGAAACTTTACCTGTTTTAACCAAAAGACAGGGACTGGCCATGGAAGTAGGCAAAACCCACCGATGTGCACCATGAATATTTCCACCTTCCTCTGGTGCTCTCACCAAGCAGTAATTTCCTTTCACTTCCCACTCCTACACATCAAACAAGCCACCTCCAAAGAAACAGCAAAGACGAACAGAATAAAATACACAAAAAAGACCCCAGAATTTAGAAAGCAGCGAAAAGCCTTGACAGAAGGAGTGAATGACTCCACTTTCCCCAACCTTTGGCCTCTCATTCATTAGCTACTGGGAGTCGGAGCCAAACTTATACACATAATTATATAATTTCTATCGACTTCCCGATAATGGATTCCAGCTAGCATGGTTCGGTAGAAGAGAATGTAACATTGTGCTTGGCAGAGCAATGAAGGACTCCACACTGACCCAACTCCCTCGGCCTTTGCCCAGTGTCCTGCAACTTCTGTCCCGGAGCCTCTAGGGACAAATGGAACTCAGTGAGCTTTTTAAAGTGAATAAAGGGGGAAGATCATGAGTGCCCTGGGAGGGTCTGGGAAAAATGGATTTCCTCCCGAAGGAAAGGACACACTTTGCCCATAACTGACGGAGCCAGCCGGTGCTCCAGGACCACTCCAAGGTAATCACAACCATGCATGTCTCCTCATTATGTCTGTTGTTCACAGAATCCTCTGTGCTCCTGCGGACACTGCCAAGGCTGGACGTCAAGGCAGATCCACGCAAATCTGAAAGCATCCTGAGATCAACAAAGTCTTCCTGGCCACCCCACAGGGGAATCAAACGTTACTAAAGGCTGTTGAAACCAGAGCTCCAGCAGACACTAGCTCCTGGACATCTCTCTCCTCCCTCCCTCCTTCTCTCTTTCTTTCTTGTAACATCTCCTTTCTGAGAGCAGCTCGAGGAAACCCACAAGATCAGAACCTCCACATCCTCTCCCCAGGTCAAGCAACTAAAGAGAGAGAACACTCCTTTTAATAATTACCAGTTATCATTTCACAACCAAAGGCTTTGTGGTTTCTGTCACCTACGATCAATGAAGATTAAATTAACATCTTGAAAAGCCGCATGATTATTCCACAAACACACCTTAGGCTCCCTCGTCGGGCCGAGCACCACGGTAAACTCTGGGGACGCAGACATTAATAAGACACAACTCCTGCCAGAAAGAGATGACTCAGGAAAAACTCATCTCGAGTAGCATTTTCAGCTGACCCTCAGGCTGTGCGGTGAAGAGGGAATATAGAAGTAATCTCTTTTTTAAAAATCTCTCATCTCGCAGAACAGAGAATTAAAATGGCAGCTGTCCTGTGGGGACATGACTCAGGCCTCTCAGTTCAGAGCTGCCCTCCCCACCACCGAGAGCTCTCTCCCTTCCGCAGGCCTCCTCTCTCTGCAGGCTGCCAGGCTGAAAGCACCACCCCGCCCCAACCCCCACCCCCAGGACACACACCCCAGGCTGCAGGAGGGGTGTGAACCCTCCCCCACCAAGCCTCTCAAGTGGTCTCCCCAACCCTGTTCCGGGCTGAGTTGTGTCCCCCCACCAACCCCAACTCTGTGTTGAAATTCTAACTCCCACTACCTTAGAATCTGACTGTATTTGGAATCAGGCTTTTGAATGAAATGAAATGAGATGAAATGGGGTGATCAGGGTGGGTCCTGATCTAAAATGACTGGCATCCTTGTAAAAAGAGGAGATTGGGACCGAGACACACAGGGAGACGTCAGCCACCAACACACGGAGGAGAGAGGCCTCGGGAGAAACCACAGCTCGGGACCGCTCCATCTCACAGGTGCAGATTTCAGAACCGCCAGGAAATAGAGCCCTGTTGTCTCAGCCACCCACACTGCGCTACTTTGCTAAGACAGCCCTAGCCGGCCTGTACAAACCCCATCCACCACTGGCAAAATGCAGAGACCCGACAGAAACCCCCAAGTTTTCAGGGTGCCTCTGTTTTCTCCTCCAGTTTTGAACGAGGAGACGCCTCACTCTCCGGACCAAAATGGGAGTCAGCACACCAGGACTCATGCAGGAGCACCCCCATCCAGCAGCCCCCAAAGCCTGTCTTCTTCCTCCTCCTCTGACGAGCCCCCCCAACCACCCTTTCAAGCCCTGGCTTGGAGAAGCCCAGGGAGCTCTTGCTGACTCTGGCTTCACGTGATGGGAACAGATTGTGAACTATACGTTTGCCAATTTTTCCCCTGTGCCAGACCATTTTTAAGTGATATGTGCACAGAATGGCATTTAAAGGCCTTAAATCTCTCCCCAGGGAGAGAAAAGAGCAGAAAATAGCCCCCAGAGCTCACATAAGATCAGCCAGAACAGCTGAGGCAGAGTTTGGGTGGTTTTTCTGTTCGGTTTTTGTTGGTGGGGGGGAGGGGGTGGGGGGCTTCTTTTCTGGTTGGTTGTTTTGGTTTTGGGAGCTGAAGGAAAGGAGCAGAAAAGGGAGAGCACCTAGTTAACGGGCAACTAGTCAGGAGAGTCACGTCTAGATGGGGGGTGGGGTGGGAGGGGGTTGGGGAGACTGGAGTCCAGCTCCTTGGAGTGGAGGGTGAGCAAGCCTCAGGGGCTGTGTGATGACCCTTCAGAAAGCTCAGCCCCTGGGGACACTCAGCCTTCACCTCAAACCCACCCCCTTTCCTGGACAAGGGCTTGGTGTTTTTTTTTTTAAGAAATGTTTTTTTAAGCAGCACTTCCTGTTATGTTGGAGGAAGGCTTGGGCCGTTTTATTATGAAGCAATTCTCTTTTTTAAGTTACAAAAAAAGAGAGAGAGAGACCATATTTCCAGCGGGCTAGAATTGGCCTTCCTCAAGCATCCATGTTTTAAATCTATTTTCTGAAGCCCTAATTACGCCTTCCAAGAGCTCGCTCTGTTTCATGCGCATTCTGAAACAGAAACTCTCATGTGTTTTAACATTGTCTGCTTCAGCTGAAAAGGAAACTGTAAATTTATACAGTCTGGTTTAAAAAAAAAAAATTGGCCATTGCATCTTAATGAGTCTCTAGAACGGGGCTGGGCAGAGCCCCAGGCCCCGGCTACCTCCACGGCCCATCCCCCTTCTCCTCCTCCACTTCCTCTTCCCATCCCCCCTCTACTTCCCATCTCCCTCCTCCCCCACCTCCCATCCCCCTCCCCCCCACCTCTCATCTCCCTCCCCTCCTCCTCCTCCCCCAGTCCCCCTCCCCTGTGCATACCTTTCCCCTTCCACCTTCCATCCCCGCCTCCTTCTCCCATCCCCCTCTCGCGGGCAGCCTCCCATCCCCCACTGCCCCCGCCTCCCATCCCCCCCTCCACTTTCTATTTCCCTCCCTCCGGCCGCCTCCCCTCCCCCATCTCCACATTCCACTCCCCCCTTCCTTGCCCCCTCCCTTCCCCTCTCCCCTCCCCGCCTTCCCCCGGCAACCACAGGCTTCCTCCCCCTCCTTCCCTCGTCCCTCCCCGCCAACCCCCTCCCCCCCCCCCCCCCCCCGTGACCTCCTCTCCCGGCCCCTCTCCGTGGGGGCCGGGGTCTGGAAAGGTCACGTGGCCCCCTCGGCCTCCGGGTGGGGTGAGGGGGCAGGCCGCCGCCGAACCTGTTCTTTGTTAAGAGGTCACCGCCAGCGCCCAGCTCTGCTGAAAGAGCTACCGAGGACCTTCGAAGAGCAGCGCACTCGCAGCGCCCCCGCCCCCACTCCGCCCCCCGTCGCCGGCCCGCCGGGCCCTCGCTGCTTGCGCTTCTCCCCCAAACGGGCCTAGCTCACCGGCTCCTGGCGGGGGAGGGGGGGGGCTAAGGCCCTCGGGGTGGGGGTGGGGTGCGGTCCCCTGCGGGCTGAGAAACAGGAAAGGGGCCGCGGGGGAGCTGGGGGGAGCTGGCCCCAGGGCCTGGGGGTGGGTGGAGCTGGGGGGCAAAAGGGAAGGAGGAGCTCCTGCAGGGAGGGGGCCCGGGGGTGCGCTCTGGGCGCTGGAGGCGCAGGCTCTGCGGGAGGGAGAGCCAGGCCTAAACACTCCGGGTGGTGCCGGTGCGGGTGGGGCGCCCAGGAGGGTGTCTCCGGAAGGGGGCTGCCTGCCCGCAGGGGGTCGTTCCCGCAGGAGCTGCCCCCCCCCCCCGACCGCCCCGTCCTAAGTTAAACCCCCTCGGTGAGAGCGCGCGGGAGGCCCGGCCGGACCGCTGTGCTCGGGGGAGCGGGGCTCGCCCCATAAGCCCAACCTCGGAGCCGCTGTTACTGTGCAGCCCTCGCGAGGGCATCGCCCGGAGGTCGGGCTGGGTGCTCGGGGCACCTGATAAAACTCTCGCTTCACGGTAGCTTCACCGCGGACGAGGTACAGAATGTTTACTCCTAAAAGAACACAGAACATAACCAATTTTCCGTCCAGAAACCTCAGAAATTCCCAGAGAAGACTCCGTGTTAACATGAGCTTGCATGACCTGCCTGTCGTGTTTTTCTGTGCAGAAAAATTTCCCATCCAAAAATGGGAGTGGAGGGTAGAAAGGAGGTGAATAATCAAATAGGGCTTTCAGGATGGAAATAGCTCCGCATTCTGATTATGTTACCTCGCCTTAAAAATATTTTTCTAGGTCACTAAATATTATTCAAAGGCGTACTTTTAATAACGGATTAAAATTGGACCGTATGGAATTTTATATGCCAGAATGTATTAACCATCTCCCTCCTACAAGACGTTCCTCTTGTTTAACCCTGAAGAAACCTATCCTAAATTATCCCCTCTAGTGCAGTTATGTAAGTAACCTTTCTCACTGTAACCCTCGGTGCAAAAAATGGATACAGTTGCCTCCCGCCATGGATAAGTGTGTTGACTTTGCTCGCTTTGGGGTAGCTGGGAATTTGAAGCTTTATGGTGTTAAGGAAAGAAAACATTGGCCAAGTGACCCAGCCAAGAGCTGTTTCTTGTCCTTTGAGAGCTCCGAGGAGGGGAGAGAGATGATCAGGGTACCCGGAAGGCAGGGCAAAGATCCAGACATCCCAGTCTTGGAAGAAGCCTGGATGGGAGATTCCCAGTGCACTGCCTACCACGTTTCCTCGGATAGCCTGCAAAGCCTGCATGTTTCTGGTGAGGCGTGGAAATTTTCCCTTCTGTTGCTTCTCTGCTAAATATATCCTTTTCAAAAAATGTATATATGCATGCACATTTAAGGAATGGTGGCTGTCACTGATTACATAGAAACTGAAGGACTCAAAAGGCCCAAATCTCGGTGTGGTGGGACAAGACGGAGGCATCTCATGGCAGGACAGGAGTTCCCTCCTGCTGATGACAAACTTCACAGGCCTGGGAGGCACCATGGCAGTCACCTTGAACCATCCCCTCTTTTGTGCCCCTCACATGAACCGTCTGAGCGAATTGTTTCCGAGTTACTTCACTTGCATTTTTGTACTGTACGAAATAAGAAATGCGAGAACAATATACAGCCTTTCCTTTAACGAAACGTCACTGCCCCAAAGTTCTCTGTGCTGGATGACAGTAATTCCAGAACTATTCTCCTCCTCGTCAGAACACTCACATAGTGGGTTTTTGTTCTTTTGGTCAACTACTTCAGTGTTAAAACACGATCGATTGTCTATAGCTACTATAGAAAGCATGTCCACGTTATTCATAAAAGCCAAAAAGTGGAAACAGCCCAAAGGTCCATCAACAGATACACAGACGAGATACGGTCCATCCATACAATGGAATAGTATTCAGCCATAAAAAAATAATAAATTCCTGATGTGTGCCACACGGTCGAACTTCAGACATGTTATGCTGAGACAGGAAAGGCTATGTATCGTGTGAGTCCATTTATACAAAATGTCCAGAAAAGATTGATCTAGAGAGACAGGAAATAACCCGGTGGTTGTCTGGGGACACAGAAGCAAAGGGATGGGGAGTGAGAGCTACTGGGAACCAGGTTTCCTTTGGGGGTGATGGAAATGTCCCAAAATTGTATCACAGTCATGATTATACAACCCTTCCTATACTAAAAAAAAAAAAAAAAAAAAAAAAAAGGCAACAATAATGCTGAATTGTACTCTTACAGTGGGTGATTTTTATGGCATGCAAATTATATCTCAAAAAAAGTTTCTTAAAATGCAATAGTGCAACAGAATTTTTTCAGGCACTGTCTCAAAGTGGATAGGGAATCCTGGCACAGACCTATTAAAGACAGGTAAAAATACCTTCGAAATAGGCCGCCCTGAAACTAGCAAATGCTAGAGTGAATCTGTGCCAGACATTAGCGTTTTCCTGGAGATTTTTCTCTGCGATCCTGCCCCTTCCCGGACCTACATCCTCATCACTGTATGTTAGCATTTGGGCTCTGTCTTGGCCCTGCTTTGCTCTGCTGCTTTTCCCACGTAATCCAAAATTGATCGATTTTTGCAACTATCCCCCAGTTCTTCAAGCGACAATTCAGACTTTCCCCTACGTTCACCAAACTTAGCTGAGCTGTTTGCATCTCCTTGTCTCCCAATAAACTACCATCCACAGGCAGAAGCATGTTTCCCAGGGAAACCCAGGACCCACACACTTAGACATCCGTGGCCGGAACCAGCTGCTCACAAAACCATCCTTCCCTTGGCCACGTGTGACATACTTACTGTGTTTATCCATTTTCATTCCATTTTTTGCAATGCTGGTCATCACCTACCCCACCAAATTCACAACCAAGTAGTTATTTGAGGAAACATCCCTCCTCCCACAGTTTGAAAAACATGGGTCCACTGGGGATCTTAGGCAATGACCAAAGACAGTTTCGGTTGTCACAGCTAGTGGAGGGGTGCTGCTGGCGTCCAGTGGCTGGAGGCCAGGGACACGGCCCAGCACGCTACAGTGCCCAGGGGAGCCCCCATAGCACAGAACAATCTGGCCCCAGACACTCAGAGTGCCAGGACAGAGAAATTTTGATCTCAATTCTAGTAACGTCTCAAGGGTCCTCATCTATTTGATGGGTCTTGGAGCTAACTCTAAAATCAGGTGGAAGGGGGGCCCTGGGCAGCTTAGTGGGTTAACCATCTGCTCTCCTCTCAGGTCCTGATCCCAGCATTCTGGGATCGAGTCCTGCATGCTCTCTCCCCCTCTGCCCCTCCCCTTTACTGCTTCTCGTTCTGTCTCTCTCAAATAAATAATCTTTAAAAATAAGGTGGAAGGAGAGAAAATTGTCCTTAATCGATAAAGGTAACCTTAGGGTGCCTGGGTGGCTCAGTGGGTTAAAGCCTCTGCCTTCGGCTCAGGTCATGATCCCAGGGTCCTGGGATCGAGTCCCGCGTCGGGCTCTCTGCTCAGTGGGGAGCCTGCTTCCTCCTCTCTCTGCCTGCCTCTCTGCCTGGTTGTGGTCCCTCTGTGTGTCAGATGGGTAAATAAAATCTTTTAAAAAATAAATAAATAAATTGGGGCGCCTGGGTGGCTCAGTGGGTTGGGCCACTGCCTTCGGCTCGGGTCATGATCTCGGGGTCCTGGGATCGAGTCCCGCATCGGGCTCTCTGCTCGGCGGGGAGCCTGCTTCCTCCTCTCTCTCTGCCTGCCTCTCTGCCTACTTGTGACCTCTCTCTGTCGAATAAATAAAATCTTAAAAAAAAAAAATGTTTTAAAAAATAAATAAATAAATAAATAAAGGTAACCTTGCTCCTGCCTTCTCTTCCATCTTCTTCCTTAATATCTTTACCTTCTCGATCAGTAACGCGAAGTGGACAGATCGGGTCCCCAGCCCGCAGTAGCTCAGGAGAGTGGCCCTGACCGCGTGATTAGTATTGAGCTGAGGGCTGATTTGTGCTCAGTGGATTTGCACATGCAACTGTCCGCGTGACTCGTGGGGAATAATTATGGTATCCCTGTGACTCCCCACACAGTCCCCCTAATCTGAACCCTCCTTCTCATCCCATGGTTGGCCCACAGGGGAGTGTGGGTTTTTCTGACGTGTGTCTCTCGTTTTTCTGGCTTTGGGTTCGAATGTTCTGAAACGAAGGCCAGGTCTTGCCCACGCCACTGCCTCAGCTGGGGCCCCTAGGCCGGGGCCTGGGAAAGGCAGGGCCTGGCTCCCCACGTGTGCCTTGGCCCCTGTGAGTGTCCACGTGTCCGCCCTGCCTCCTGCCATTTGGCACTTTCCACGCACATCCGCCTTGGGCTCCCCCATGCAGCTCCCCCTCCTGCCCTGCCTTCTGCTCCTTTGGAAAGTTCCTCTCCCTCCCCTGGCGTTGCTCCCCCATTCTTTCTCCTTAAGAATTCAGAAACCGTCCAGGATGTAGCTGTTGGGTCTCCGTTCCCACCTCTGACCCCATGCACCCCACGCCTAAATCACATGCACCCTGACACTCCAGCTTGCCCCACACTGGAATCCAGGGGCTTTAAAAACTCCGACCACGGGGAGTTAAGCATCTGACTCTTGATTTTGGCTCAGGTTGTAATCTCCGGGTCCCAGAGACTGAGCCCCGAGTTGGGAGCCTGCTTGATTCTCTCTCTCTCTCTGTCTCACTCCCTTTGTCCTTCCCCCTCCCCTGCCCACTCAGGCGTGTGCTCTCTCTCAATAAATGAATAGTAATTAATTAAAACTCCTACCACCTGAGTCTTAAACCCTGAAATTGGGATTTCTTTAGTCTGGGATATGGCCCCGAGGATCTCAATTTTTGAAATCACCCCCACCTGAGAACCACTAATTTAAAAAGTATACAGAAGTTAAGTTTCCACTTTGCTGTTTTTGACAACATTAAAAACGTACACTTGTTCAAACAGCTCTCCGATGTCACTTCACGCCAACTGTCCTTTGTTTCACTGAGCGGGGAGAGAGTGCCAAGCCTATTCTCCCAAGGACTCGAAGCGGAAAGCCACAGCAGAGCCACCGGAACAAGGCTCACAATTTAGTTGGGGGCAAAGCGTGACAATGAGTTCAATGAGATTAGCAAGGGCTGGGGAGCCCGCCAGCTCCGCTCTCATGCCCGTACCTCCCCAATTTCCTTCCGCCTCCTTGCTGGGCAAATGCACGTTCCTGACTTATCCCTTCCCTCCCTGCGCCTTCAAACACCCTGAAACACCTAGAGAGTGGCCCACGGGTCAGGAACGAGAAGGGGCTGGGTCAGGGATACTCTCCTCTGTTGTGCACAACGGGGAGCCTTCGAGCCAGATTCCGTCCTCCCGCTCAGCCCTGCACAGAGCTGTACCAGGGAAAACCAAGGGTGATGGGCAGTTTTTTAAAAATAAGCAGAGCATCGATGGATGGATTTTTTTTTTTTTTTAATTTGCAACCTTCACAGAACTATGTTAGGAATTTAAAAGAAGGAATTGGCTGTTGGAATTCTTTCCTCTGAAGTGTGTGTGGGGAAATGAGTCATCCTCTACCTTTCTCTGACCTGCGGGCAGCGTCCTCCTGTGTAAAGATGTGTCCGTATCTGACTTACACTCAGACCTACCACATAATTTGTCGGGCACAGGGCAAAAGGCACTTTGTGCAAAAGTACACGGTCTTTGATAGCCCCCTTGCCCTGTTGTGACTTGTACCATCGCACTTCTTTGACCCTGTGATACTCATGGGACTAGTGTGGACCCACATAAGGGCCCAGAGGTCCAAGCGGCAGCAAGTAGAGCGCATGTCTGATGACCCCAACCCGTTTGTGCCTCGAGGCAGAGGGTAGCTGGAGCACCTCGGTGACCCCCAAGCTCCAGGTTCATGCTCCATTCTCCCACTGGACTGCACTTTCAAAACACATCCATAGGGTGGGTGGACGTAGTGTGATGCCCAACCTGAGCATCGGGCCATGGAGCTATCACTCGGCCGCAAAGCTGGGCCTGCTCACACTTCCAGCACCAGCCAATACTCTCTACAGTCCAGTTAAGGATACATAAATAAAATATTTTCCAGATCACAAGGTTGACCCGATAACCAGTTCCACCAATAATTCACTCTTTCAAGGACAGAATGATGTTTTAAGCACTTCTGCGCTTCTCAATTGCCAACATTTTCCTCTTCTCCCCACACCTCGTTAGCATCTATACAGCAAAAACATGCATTGTACACTTTTTTAAAATCGGTTCCTTAAAAAAAAAAAAATCAGTTCCTTTTGTTGTTCCTGCCATATTTTTTTTTTTTTTTTTTTTGGACTGATCTGTAAAATAGCCAAAGAGAACTAAGGAGATGTGATTTCTGTGATGTCCAGGAAAATGTGCATTCCACCAAACCAGGCTGTTGCTCTCTCGGAACATAATGAAATCCGTTGCTGGTGAGTGTAACAAGGACTGACGCGGTCCGGATTACAAATGGCAAAGCATGCTGGTAGAGGATGGTCAGCAGCTTCTCCACCCACCAGGGCTTCCTGGCATGGGAACCGTGAACTTCCTTCACCAGATTCTGCCCGGCACTGGGGGCCAGAGCTCCAGCAAGGAGGTGCCTCTCTAACAAACAGCTCAGGTGGCCGGAAGGCACCCATACTTTGAGAACCACCACCATGGCCCTGACCGACTGTCCCTGGGCCATAGAGACAATACCTGCTCCTCCCAGACACGCTGTGAACTCCCTCTTGTTCTAGCTGCTGGGCTCATTCTTACACAGCACTTGGCTGGAACAGCCCAAAGCCATAGACACACCTTGTCGGAAGGTGTCCACACCCGCCCCAGAGGTGTGGAGTCCTGCAGCAGAGTTCTGAGGGCGGGGAGACCCGTCTCCTGACCCCACACTCACCTCTTGGGCCTGCTGGGCGGAAGGTGCACTTGGAGGAGTTAATCACATCCTTCCCAGCATCTGGGCTCTCTGAAGCCAGGTACAGAAAAATACAGTCGCCCTTTGTTCTCTGTGTTTGCACTCTGCCGACACAATCCCGGCTTGCAAGGTAGGAGCGAACCCTCCCGGTGCAAATCCCTTATGCTCAGGAAACACCTTCCTGTCTTTTTTGAGGAGCTGAGTTTTTTTCAACTTTAAAAAACCGTCCCCAGGGGCGCCTGGGTGGCTCAGTGGGTTAAAGCCTCTGCCTTCGGCTCAGGTCATGATCTCAGGGTCCTGGGATCGAGCCCCACATCGGGCCCTCTGCTCGGCACGGAGCGTGCTTCCCCCACTCTCTCTCTGCCTGCCTCTCTGCCTACTTGTGATCTCTGTCTGTCAAATAAATAAATAAAATCTTTAAAAAAAAAAACCATCCCCATATAAAGTGTTTCTGTTATATCCTTGAGACAGCCATCTGCTAATTTGATACATTTTTTCTCAAGTGTAATTCTTGCACTGTCCTTGCCCATGACCTTCTTGGGGGGGGGTAATTAATTTTCATTAAACCCTTTACATATTTTCTTCCATTTGTGAGTGTCTAAAACACCATCTTTCTGTCACCTCTGTTTATCAAGTCGTGCATTTATAGTGACTTGTTGGCTCCAGGAGAATTAAGAAAAAGAGCTGGTCCTCTTTTTTTTCTGCAAGATTTTTTTTTTTTTTTTTTTGGAAGGATCACATCTGGCAAAACTTGGCCTGCCCTCCTGAAAATTTTAATTTTGGCACAGGTGACATGTTGATTTCATTCTTTAAACTATGAATGCATTTTAAAATGCAAGAGCTAGGAGGACACCTAAGCCCCAAAGAAAACTCCTTAGGGCAAAATAGAAAGAAAATAAAGAGATGGCGCAAATGACTGCCTAGAAGCTTCGGAAATTCTGCAAGATGGTGATAACGGCCGATAACCTGGCAAGAGTTTCAGAGAAATGCACAGGAAGCAAAAACCCACTGTACCCGTAACGGCCCGGTGTTTCATTGTGCAATATCCCACAAGTCTTCGGGGTCCTCGGAACCATTGTGAAAGATGCACATGTCACAGAGAGGCCCCGGCCTCCTAAAGGTCACCCTCCAGCCAGGCTCCCTTGCAGGTCTGATGGGACAAAGCTTCCTTTGAAACAACAGCCCAAAAAACTGGGAGAGGGGTGAGCAAAACGGGGCTCTTCCCCAGAGTCTCGAGGTATCTAGTCTTGCCTTTTCTTGTCCTTATCCTCCCGGCTTCTTGTTCTCCATCATTATTTGGAGTCAGCAACGAGGAAATGTCAAGGGACTCACTCCTCAGGAACACTCGTGATAAGGCAAAGAAGCAAAAGGCAACATTTTGCCTGTTCTTTTTATTAAGAAAGCTTTGTTTGATTTGAGGATGCAGTGTTCCGAGTGAAGGACTCCTCGGAGATGCTCTGGGTAAGAGAGGCACATGGTAAACCAGCTCAAGGTCAGGCAGATCGGGTTCTGCTTGCCTTGGTTTTGTAGCGAAGCCCAGAGGCTCTCCAGGAAACCCTTGAGCAGACATCAGCGGGATGTCTCGGAGCACAGAGTCACTTTTCGTAAGGATCCGAAGGTGCAGGGGAGCGTCAGCCAAGGACAGCTCCCAAAAATAGCTGACTTCCAGGGCGGCGGAGAAATTGCAAGGCCAGCGTAAAAGGACCCATGGTCACACCAGTGAAACCATCGATGCCCAACAGTGGGCTCCTCTTGGTTACAAAGCTCATACATGCCTGCTGGGAAAGACACAAACAGAAACTTCTGCACCACGGCAGTCTAGTATTGTGCTGCGTCTCCTCAGGGGAGCCAGCGGGCAGGGCAGAAGCAGTGGTCAGGGTCCGAGGCACTGGGTTTATCCTATATACAGTCCGCAGCTCCCTGGGCTCTTCGCAGAGCCCAGGGGAGGGGATCTAGATCCCTAAAGTGACAAGAAAATCGAGCTGGGGGATTCATTAACCTTCTCCTGACTTCCTCCAAAAGCAACACGGTGTATGCTCAAGCGAAGAGGAAAGCCTAACAGACAGACCCCAGGGTTGGTAGCACATCTCTGTTTGGAATAAAATAAGTGCCTTCCAATGTATGATATTGTTTCTCAAGATTCTCCCGTGTGCACAGTTGAACAACCACTTAGAAGGCAGAGCACGATGCTAGGTATGGAGGGAGGGGAGACGGGAAGGATATAGCTGAGAAGACGGGCCTCCGGGGAGGGATCTACAGTCCGTGAGTACAGACTGCACACTGTTATAGTTCCCAAGACAAAGCAGTCAACGGGGCAAAGGTTTACAATTACTGGTGTCCAAGGAGGCCTAACCTCAGGAGCTTAACATCGTTTTGCATTTGCTCGTACTCCTTGAGTACATAGAATGAACCACATTGTGTGTGAAGATTCGGATGCAATGTAGGTGCAAATGTCCTAATTCTCCCCATCCTCTCGCCCCACAAGTGCATTCAGAATCTTCCTCCTTGAGGGCGACTTCCAAAGGTTCCCCCGGCTAGTTAGTGGTAAGGCCACATCTGGAACCCACGCCAGTCCCACACGAAGCTGTGAGAGTAACGGCAGGGAAGGCAGCCGAGGAAGAGGAGGTAGAGAAGGGGGGGGCCACCATTTATTAGAAACCCACTGCCTGCCACACACATCACGGGCACGGCCTCGAATCCACCGGCTAGCCACCGCACTGTCCGCAGTCTACACACAAGAAGAACGAGGCCCTGAGACTTGCCCGTGGCCACAGATGAATGTGTGTTAGCACCTGGCTTCAAACCCACATCAGACGGGCTTTGAAAGCGCGGAATCCTTGCCCCCGCGCCGGCGGCTCTCAAACTTGACTGTGGGCTTGTCGGGACAGTTTCCTGGGCCACGTTCCCAGCAGCGCCGATGCGTCAGGCCTGAGTGGGACCCAAATTTCCGTTCCTAACAAGCTCAGAGGTGAGGCTGAGCCCGCTGGCCTGAGGTCACACCTGAGCACGGACCGAACAGTACAATCTTATTCTGCACAGATCCCTGGGACTCGCTCCCAGGGCTTCTGACGCTGTGGGTTTCAGTAAGTTCAGAGACTGTCCCTTGAATCCCTTCCCTAGGAAAGTTCTAGCGTGGCCAGTCCCCGCACTCACTGCCAGCTGGGAGGGCACTCCAGGTGCAGAACGAGCCTGTGTGTTCTGGGAAGTGCGAGTCCTCGGGGAGCAGCAACGTCCAGGAAAGGGGAGAGGACACGGATGAGGCAAGACCTTTCTGTGAGCTCAGCAAAGGGATTCCACGGAGAACGCGAGCCACTGAAAGGTGGTGTCGTGGTTTCCATAGAAACCAAACAATCATTTATTCAAGACCAGGAAAAGTGGGCTCCTGGAGTAGAAACTGGACAACTCTCTTTGGAGAAGCTCCCCCCAGCCCACAGCGTGCAGCCACACACGGGCACGTGTGCGCGCACACACACACATACACACACATGCACACTGCATTGCAAAACAATAAATCAATGCATAAAAGCTAACACCACGTTTTCCCTCTTTTCAATCTCAGCGATTGGTAGATGCGTCCTTCCGGCTGCCAGGTGGAAACACGTGGGGCCCTCTTCGCTGCCTTGATTTTTGACACATCTCTGTCCAGTCCTTATCGTGCGCCCTCACCGTTGTGTTCCGGATCCAATCACTTTTCATTACCTCCAGGCTACTGTCCTGTGGGAGCCACCATTGTCTGTGACTGGACAGCAATTAGGAGGACAAGGGCCTCCTAATTTGACTTTGTGCCCGGCCCTTCCAGCCCTGCCCCATGCAGAGAATGCAGGATCCTTTTAAGAAGTCAGATTTGGGGGCGCCTGGGTGGCTCAGTGGGTTAAGGCCTCTGCCTTCAGCTCAGGTCATGATCCCAGGATGCTGGGATAGAGCCCCGCATCGGGCTCTCTGCTCAGCAGGGAGCCTGCTTTCTCCTCTCCCTCTCTCTCTGCCTGCCTCTCTGCCTGCTTGTGATCTCTGTCTGTCAAATAAATAAATAAAATCTTAAAAAAAAAAAACAAAAAACTTAAGAAGTCAGATTGGGGCGCCTGGGTGGTACAGTTAGTTGAGCCTCAGACTTGGTTTCGGCTCAGGTCATGATCTCAGGGGTGTGAGATCGAGCCTGAGCGGGATTCTGGCGCGGGCATGGAGCCTGCTTGGGGTTCTGTCCCTACCTGTCCCTTTGTCCCCAACCCCTAGCTCCCATGCTCGCTCTCTCTTTAAAACAAATGGATGAACGGAAGTCAGAGAGTGCCTTTGCTCAAAACTATCCAGAGCGTCCCCTTCCTTTCAGAATAAAGCCAAAGTCTGAGTATTGCCGTCAAGATCCTGTAAATTAAATTTTTTTAAAAAAGTAGAAGAGGGAGGTAGAAGACGAGGTCACAGTGACCGTGCATGAGAAGAACCAACCCACTGCTGCTGGCTTTAAAGATGAAGGAAAGCGTCAGAAGCCAAGGAACGTGGGCAGCCTCTAGAAGCTGCAAAAGGCAAGGAGAGGAATTGTCCCCTAGAGCCTGCAGAAAGAAGGCAGCCCTTCAGAGCTTGACTTTAATCCTCGAAGACCCATTTGGATATCTGACCTCTGTTGTTCTAAGCCACCAAGCCTGTGGGATGTGTTAGAACCGCGACAGGACATTCCTACAGACCCCGTCTCCTGCTGCCCTCACAAGCCCAGGCTGACCTTGCAGTCCTAGAGCACGTCACACAAAATCCGTCCACGCATAGGGTGACCATAGCACGGATCTTCCAAAACGAGATTCCTGGGCCCCCAAAGGCAGCACTGATCATATGTATGGCAGGACAACGGGCATGAAGGGAGACTGCCTTGGACAAACAGAGACATGTGGTCTCAGAAGCCTCCGGGGCTTCGCCTGGGATCGTCCCTCTGCCTGGACAGGTAAGCCTCTCACAGAGGCTTCTGAGTCCTTATCCAAGCATCATCCTCTCAGGGAGACCAACCCTGTCCATATGTATGTAAAGAGTCTGCCCAGGGGCGCCTGAGTGGCTTAGCCGGTTAAGTGTCCGACTCTGGATTTGGGCTCAGATCATGATCTCAGGGGCTTGGGATAGATCCCCAAGCCAGTCTTCACGCTCAGCTGGGAGTCTGCATGAGGATTTTCTCTTCCTCTCCCTCTGCCCCAACCCTTGCCCACTCATTCTCTCTCTCTCTTAAATAAATGCATCTCTAAAAAATAAATAAAAATACAATAACATGGCTGCCTGTCCCTACATTCATACTGTCCAGAAGCTTTTTAACTCGGTCTTTTTCTTTTCTTTTCTACTGTTTGTCTCCCCCGAATGCATCCTGTGCTTTTCTGACTTCTCGCAGACCTTACTTTTGTCCATGTCCCCTGGCGGAGACGCCAGCGCTGTGGAACAGAGACCGCCGCTTGGTTACTGCAAGTTCGATCTGGAACGTCGTCTGGTGCGTAAGAAACGCTTGACTAGATATTTGGTGAATGAGTGTGGGGCCTGGGTGTCCAGAAGATGGGCAGGAAGACGGACACAACGGGCAAAAGCACAGATCAGAAGAGCTGAGGTTTAGACCCTACTTCCCGAAATATTCTGAGGACGTTCCAGCCAGTTTTCTTTTCCATCTACAGAATGGGAGCTCTGAGATCATGCCACACTCTCAAATCTAGGACCTAATTAGATGATCGGTAAATATCTCACGTGCAGTCTCAAAAGGTAGGGGTCACCAATGGCGCACATAGAACCAATCGGCGAGAAACATTCCCCGTGGTAAGATCTGAAACAAAATGACCTCACATCTGAGCCCCCTTTTCAGCCAGGTCT
Source organism: Meles meles (assembly GCF_922984935.1). Classification (NCBI taxonomy): domain Eukaryota; kingdom Metazoa; phylum Chordata; class Mammalia; order Carnivora; family Mustelidae; genus Meles; species Meles meles. The sequence continues at coordinate 6,162,824 of NC_060087.1, forward strand.
CCCCGGGCCACCTCGAGGTGAGCCAGCCGGCTACCTATTTCAGCCTTCGCTGAAATAAATTCACCGTGTTTGCACCTGGTCAGCAGGACAGATTCTGTCCCAGTGTCCCCTTGTCCTCAGAAGCTGTAAAACCCAGGCCGAGAGCCGGGAAGTAAGGCGGACCACACCCCACACCCCCACCCTGCACCCTAATAAGCGATTATGGTTATTATTGGTAACGGCTTTCCAAAATGCTCCCCACACCCCATTAAAGGCTCTCCTTGCCCACTCACCTGAGTGAGTCGCTTTCAAGAGAAAATAAGGGGGCTTTGCAGCAGAAGTCGTGCCAAGAACACAGAGTTAAATGTTTTGCTCCAGGGGTTAGCAGGAGGAAAAAGCAAGGTGCTTTCCATAGCATGAAATGATTCCATTCTGGGAGAAGTCAAGGAAGAGCCACACAAATGGGGGTCAGCCAGGGGCCTCGGTCGCAGCACTAGGGATGCGTGGGGCCAGGCCCTCTCTGCTGGGAGCGGGGAGGGCAAGCGATCTTGTGCATTGTACGATGTTTTAGCAACATCCCTGCCTCGATGTCCCACTAGACGCCAGCGCCCAGTTGTGACAAGGGAAAATGCCTCCAGACATTGTGAAATGTCCCTGGTAACAAGGCTACCTCATTCTTAGTTGAGAACCACTGCAGTAAGTCAACAAGCCCAACAAACCCAACCAGTTAGTCAGGAGACATACCAAGTGGGGTCTCCGGAAGGGGGTAGAGGAGAGAAGAGAGCCCATAGGAAGGGCCTGATGGGGGTTCCAGGAGCAGGGTCTGGGCATAGATCCCCTCTCCCCCACAGACCTGCCAAGACCTCATCCAACAGCAAGTGAGGCTGAGAACATCCCTTAGTTCATGGCCAGAGAAAACAAAGCAGTAATGAGGTTTGCTGACATGTCAGATTCTTCATCGCACATACATGCCCGTAAACGTCTATCCGCCCGGTGTACAAGATCGCTTTGCGCATGCGCACAAACCCAGACAGGGAAACAGGGCTTGCCTCGGGGGAGGGGAAGTGGATTTCAGAGAGGAGAGAGCATGCGCGGCAGCCTTGCTTTTCACTACTCGGACATGAATAATTTTATATCATGACCATGCATGACTATTACGGAAGCGAGAATTTTGTTTCAAGTCATCACTAGGAAAGTAAGGAAAGGTTAAAGCACACAAGCCACAGAAATGGACATAAATGCTTTTTCACACATGAATAGCAAGTTGGCTCTGTTACAGGAGATCAGATTTTTGTCTTCCTTCGGGGATGAAAGGCGGGGCATCTCAGAGTCAGTCCCTGTGAATAGGTTTTCCCTAAACTCAATTACACCTGCTTCTTTCAGTCCATTTTTTGTCACGACCACAGCTAACAGTTCTTGATCCTCTTCCCAGTCATTAGAACCATAATGTGTCTCCATTAAAGCCATAGTAATACCTCTCCACAGCTCAGGACGATGTTGAGGTCATTAACATCATTTTAACGTCACGATTTTAACGTCACGCCTCCATTTAGTAAGAGTTTTCTCTTTCCCTACTTGCAAGGTTCTTGCTGTAATATCCATGTTAACTACGATTGCTAGACGTATTTTACTTCATGTTCACAAACAGTAACTATTGAAGAGGTTCCCACTAGAACAGACATGCCTGCTCTCTCTTTCTTCCCTCCTGCCTTGCAGAATGCAAATCCTAGGAGAGAGCAGACTGGTTTGGGGTGTGTTGTTTTGTTTCTTTTTGCAATATTTCCCGATAATAGAAGTCCTTGCCAGAAGCTCCCTGCCCCTCCTCCTCAGTATTTCCAATTCAGTTGCTAACTACAAAGAAGAAATGCAGACTTTTACCGTTACAGGGCAAAGGTTAACCATTCTGACTGCGCCAGCAGAAAGACTACTAAAGTGGCCAAAGCCAAACTTTTTTGTTAGTGAAGGTTTCTTAAGTTTTTTAAATTCCTGAAAATACCGCAGTTCTGGAGTAGTTAGAAAATAATCTTCAGGTCACTACTCTTGCATGCACACTAGATTTAAATTTGGATTCTTTGGAAGGTCTGTACCCATCAGTTTTTCCTGAAACATAATTTAATGACTTGAAACAACTACCATTCATTTTGGTCAAAATTCAGGGCTGGGCTCAGCTGAGTAGATCTTCTCGTCTTGGCTGGGCTCATACTTGGAGCTCAGCCAGAGACTGGCTGCTTCTAAAAGGGTTTACGTCTGTACTGTAGAGACTGTTGTCCTCCAGAAGTCCGGGCAGAGTGCTGAGAGAGACGAGGGGTCTGAGACCGCTTTCCAGGAAGGCCTGGAAGTGACCTGTCACTGTCCAGGTGTCACATTCTATTGGCCAGAGCAAGTTACTGACCAGACCAGAGTCAAAGGAGGGAGGACAGATCCGGGCTATTGATGGAAATCGTTGCAAACTCTGGTTGCACAGGCCAATGTGTCACGTGGGACAGAAGGAAGGTGGTCGTTCGTACAATCGGCAATCACACCGATTTCTGTTTTCCTGATCACGTTCTCCTATAGGGTAGCTCTTAAAATTTAATCCTATGGAAAAGAATGGGGCCAAAGGGGTGGAAAACCGGAGATCTCCCTGGGATTCTGATTTGACACAAGACCAGATACCTGGATGTACGTTATTTAATGAGCTTTGAAAAGACTGGCCTGGGTGCCTCGGTCAGTTATGCTGCTGCCTTCTGCTCAGCTCATGATCCCAGAGTCCTGGGATCAAGCCCCACATGGGGCTCCTGCTCCATGGGCAGCCTGTTTCTTCCTCTCCATGGTGTGTGTGCTCTCTTTTGCTCTAACAGATAACTAAAATCTTTAAAAAAAAAAAAAAGTCTGGTTAACTATCTGTCCTCAAAATATAATCTTGAACATCTGATTCTTCCATGACTCCCAAAGCTCTCTGTTTTGTGGTTGGTGGAATAATTACCTGCCTCCCGCGGGAGTGGAAAATCACATGGTCTTTACAGAGATAATGCTGTTATGGCAATGGAGAAAAATTTGATTTGATATAAGTTTTATATAGCTAAAGCTCATTGACGTTGAACAAAACAGCCTCATTATTTTTGCCTTCCATTCAAAATGCAAAGGGTCGTGAGGAAGGAGAGCAAGGCAAGCTTATTAAATGGGAAAAAAAATTGGAAAGAATCGTTAATTTCCTATTCATGAGTAAGGAGCACTAACAAGGAATAAAGAAAAAGGTGACCAGCCGCATCCTCCCTGGTAAAAACCACACTTTGGCCACAACTAAAAATGCCCCATGGCTCACAGCCTGTGACCCGGACTCTGCCCAACTCCCACCCTACTGCTCCATTCCCCGTACTTCACAGGATCATGGATCCACTATACACACACACACACACACACACACACACACACACACACACACGGCATGAGTTTCTAAACCTAAATGAGAGAGCTGCACCAAATTACGTCCTTACCAGGCTGTTAATATTTGGAGCACATTTTCAAAAGATAAAATTATCCATTGCCCCATATCTTTGGTGTTAAAATAAGAAAAAGAAATAAGAAAATAAGAAGAATTGCTTTTGATGATGGGAATGACAATTGTACATTACTGAACATATACTGAAAATACAGCCCATCGAGTGGACTAAAAATATCTCAAGGAAAGACAAATTCAAGGAAGAAATAACGTTATGGACCTCCGAACCTGTAGGTGCTTCTGCTCTTCCCTTTAATTAATGTAACAAATAATTCATTGAGCACTTAATAGGAACAAAGGCATTGGGCTAGTAGTGGGGAACAGATTAGTCAAACTTCGGCTCCTTCTTTCAAGAAAATTGTAATTTATCAGGAAAGAGAAGCACTTCCAAAAAACAGGAATACCAGGTGGAAATAAATACAGTCAACCCTCACGATCCATGGATTCTGAATTTGCAAATTTGCCCACTCGCTGAAATTTATCTGTCGCCCTGAAATCAATACGCCTGGTGGTTTTGAAGCCATTCAAGGACACCTACGCTGCAGTGATAACTTTTGTGTCTCTTGACGTGTACTGTCCCCGCTGAGCTGAAACAAGGTGACGCTCTCCCTTCTTGTTTCAGCTCTGAGACTGTAAACAGGCTTCCTTTCCCCAACCTGCCTACTGTCTTTTTTATTTTTTTTTGCTTATTATTTTTGTGTTTTCGGTTGGTGATCTCATTGTTTAAAATGCTGCCTCATGAAGAAACGCTGTCTCGTGCTCCAAAGCACAAGAAGGCTGAACGGTGCCTTACAGGGGAAATACATTTTAGATACCTTCCTCCAGGCATCAGTTATAATGCCGTTGGCCATCAGTTCAATGGGAATGAATCAATAATATTTATGAAGTAAGATGCCTTGGGGCGCCCGGGTGGCTCAGTTGGTTAAGCATCTGCCTTCGGCTCGGGTCTATGTACCAATAGGTTGATGAAAGTCTTATGACCAGAGGAGTACAGGAACCCGACCCCACAAATCCCCTAGGAGCAAAGGTTCAATATTTGCTAATTCAGTGTTCATGAAGACTGTATAGAACACAATACTGCAAATAATGAGAACCAACTATATTTCCTGAATGAATGAATGAATGAATGAGTGAATGAGGAGTCACAAGAGGGATAGCTGAAATGCTCTGAATGTTCAGAGACAACTTCCAGTTGAAGGAAAGGGGAGGAATTCATTGGAAGAGGACACAAGGGAGCTGATTCGGTCAGGTGTGGAGAAACGGACTTGCTGGTGCACACTCAGCAGAGTGGAACAGCATGAGCAAAACCATTGATGTGGAAAACGTTGCTGCTTGTCCTGCTTAAGAGCACAAGTCCCCAGGTCTTAGAATTGCAGTTCTGTGACTTATGGGGTGCAGGGTATGAGCTCAGTGAAGTTACTTAGTTTCCAGAGAAGCAGGTTAAGAATAGTATCTATCTCAGGGGCGCCTGGGTGGCTCAGTGGTTTGGGCCACTGCCTTCGGCTCGGGTCATGATCTCGGGGTCCTGGGATCGAGTCCCGCATCGGGCTCTCTGCTCAGCGGGGAGCCTGCTTCCCTCTCACTCTCTCTGCTTGCCTCTCTGCCTACTTGTGATCTCTCTCTGTCAAATAAATAAATAAAATCTTTAAAAAAAAAAAAAAGAATAGTATCTATCTCATAGGCTGCCATGGGCGTTAAAATCTGTTACATCTTGGGGCAAGTGGGTGGCTCAGTTGGTTAAGGGTAATGGGATCGAGCCCCGCCTTGGGCTCCCTGCTCAGCAGGGAGTCTGTTTCTCCCTCTCCCTCTGCTGCTCCCCCCCCACGCCACTTATGCGTTCTTGCTCTCTGTCCATATAAATAAATAAAATACTTTAAAAGTGAATAAATAATAAATAAATTTTTTTTTACAAATCTGTTACGTCTTCCTCAAGAGCCTCCGCCAAGAGCCTCATGGTTGTTAAACATTTAGAACAAGTCAGCTGTGGGTGTCGTTACTCTTTATGTTCCTGGGACAGAGGCTATTTCCATAGGGCTCCGTCATAAGGCAACATGAGGCGGAACTGCGGGAAGCAACACTGCACGTGCACATCCCTGTCAGGTCCCAAGGACGGTGGGTTCCAGATGACGAAATCTGCAGAGCAGTAGGGACCAAGACTACGTTTTTCCACAGGGAACAGATGTGACAGGTTGTGCTCTGGGGGAAGGGGAAGGCATGGGAGAAGGAACAGAGGGGCAGGGGCGTAGCTGGAGCCTGGGAGAGCAATGGGGAGATGGACCAAAGCGGGGGCGTGTTCCGGGAGGAAACAGAGAACGTTGGTGACATCTGCAAGGAGTCAACTCCTAAAAGTGCAGGTGCTGGTGGTATCTTTGCTTCTCCATCTGGTGCTGGTTCCGTGGGGGAATTTCGGTTGTGAAAATCGGGAGCCATTAACTTACCAGTATGCTTATTGGCTGACGAGTTCGTGAACGAGTGATTTAAAGGGTTTAGGCAGGCAGAGTGGTCGGAGGACGGATCCATTTGGATACACAAGATGGAAAAGGGGCAGAGTTGGGTGGGGAAGATACTGAGCTCCGTTTGTGGTCTGTAGAGTCCGAGAAGCTTCATAAGCAGGGGTGATTTTGGTGGAGAACTGATCGCCTCATGCTACCACGAGGTAGCCTCTGAAACCTGCCATCTCAGAAGCAAGAGTCTGGAAACGGGGCTATAATCCTCTTGGTTCTTAAGTGAAGCGCCAAGAAAAGGGAAGGAGGGAGGGTGGTAGGGAGGGACAAGGAAAGGGAGGGAGGGAAGACTGGCCTTAGGCAGTGAAATGTAAGGTATTTATTAACAAATTGGCTGACTTTTTTGTCTTCTCACAGAGTATAGCAGGTGCTTGGAAGCAGGCTTCTGCGCTCTGTATAAATGTGATTGCCAGTTTTTCCTACAGAACACGAACGTACCACAGCCTGACTGAAATTCTAATAGAACACTCAAAAGTGCTGCAAGTGTCTTAGCTTTGCTCGAAACACCAGTCGTCCAGTCGGGAGTAAATAGATGCCCACGGAGGAGATTTTATGTCCTCATTCTTCCTCCGTTCATCCCATTCATTCCCCCTTTGACAAACAGCCTAGGGTAGGGATGGGGAACAAAATAAAAAAGGTGAAATTCTTTTTCTCATATAAAAACAAGCCTCTTTCTTACTTTCCAGTGCAAAAGCGAGTAATCCAAGATGGCAGCTATAACGGGCGCCCTCATCTTCGTTAAGTAGCAGGGGGTACGCAGGGCGTTTATTTCAATAAAAACAATTAAGTATACATGTCTGGTCTGCTCAGCCTTAATGATTCCCTGTGGACAGGGCTGCACGCAGGGTACTACTTGGGTTTCAAAGCAAGATTATTGAACAGAAATGATTGTCAAGTCTTATAATTTGGGTAACTGCCAAACAGACCATGGATAAAAGCAGAAAAAGAAAAGGAAAATAGGAGGCTGATTATGAGAAGTGCTTTTTTTTTCCTATTGGAAAAATTACCTCTGAGGCCCCAACACTTATCTGCTCTGGCCGTGCAGCCTTCCAACGTCCACCATCACACCGCGTGGGACCACATGACCTTCTCTGAAAGCCTGAGAAACCACTTCTAAACCACTTTTCAGGTATCACGTCCAAGAGGAAGGATTAATTAGAGGAAGTGCAAAAAGCAAAAGAAAACCCATCAAGGAGTCTACATCGGCCATTGTTCTCTCTATTGCTGAAGAAGGTTGTGCTTCTGCCTAAGTTCTCACCAGACTGGCTGAGCGTCTGCGTTTCATTCTGATACTCCCATGCAATAAAAGATAACGTGTGCCCTAAAGTTAAGAAATATTTAAGATACTGTACATTCTCAATGAGCCAGAACGTACCCAAATCAAAATTACCTTTTATAAAACCTGATTTCAAAAAAGAAGTAAATGATGATGAAGGAGAAAGTGTCTGGAACTTCCCTGAACATACAACTTCCAGAGGGTATCTTGGGGCCGATAGACAGCAATCAGCCCTCAAAGGATGGTAGGGTACTTGTTAGCCCACCCGAATGCCAGCCCCTGGGCGATGCATGCGCCAGAGTCAAAGGACGATGAAACTAGGCTCAGTATGCTGAACTTACTTCCGAAGGGGGAGGACGAAAACATATCTGAGATGGTTGCAACAAGACAAGACCTAAGGAAACCAGGAAATTCACTTCAGGCCCATAACCCACTCCGGAAAGTTTAACTATGCTTTGAAGTCTAACATGATGCCTTCTTCACAATAAAGGTAGATATAAATAAAAGCTAATCAAATAAGAAAAAAAATGAAAATGAAGTATTCCAATGACATAGACCAGGAGTCATGATTTGGCTAGTGGGAAGTCAAAAGTCTCTAATTTCTGCTCACCCTGTTGTGAATGAGGCATCGCCACGACCACATCCCGGGGTCCAGTTTGTGTCTGAGGTCATACGACTGGTTGGGTGCAGAGCCCTGGAAGGGCATCAGTTGCCAACATGAGTCACTGAATGTAACGGCCTTTGTCATTCACAGTTGCTTAGCCACTGACCCCAAGATGTGGATCTGGTTATAACAGGCAGGGTTCGCACTTGACATTTGGAGGCAGATAGGTAATGATTGCCGGGGGCTGCCCTGGGCACTGGCCTCTACCCTTTAGATGCTGATGCGTACTCTCACCCATGTTGTGACACCCCAAAATGTATCCAGACGTTGCCAAGTGTTCCCAGAGAGTGTGTGGAGACAACAATCCCTCCCCAGGGAGTCACTGGGTCTGGAAATAGCAATGTGGCCCTGCCTACCCAGATCTCATCTTCAAGCCCAGCCAGCCACCTGACGACCTGCTCCTCCTGCCCTAGAAAACGGTTGTAATGGCTGCACCTCCCAATAGTACACCCAGCTGCCATTCTTCTGCAAAGAAGAAGATTGGCTCTTGGATTCCTATCTCCAGTCCTGGATATGAATGACACCTACTTCTGACCCCCTCACTCAGCCCTTTAGTCCAGGTCTCCAGTCCCTGCACTGGGGTCTCCGGTAGGCATCAGCCCAGGAACCTGAGAGCCTCACCAACCACTCCCGTATCTCCACCATCCTGGTCTTACTTGCACTCGCACTCAAGGCAAGGGGATTTAATATCCGCCACCTAGACTGGCTTCCGCTTAACTTAAGGATAACACAGCAAAGGAAACTGCAAGTTGACAGATTAAGACAGATTATGTCTCATCGCTTGTCTTGAACAACTGTGTTTCAATGAAGGAATCAGTGATTAAGGGTTCAGCCTTATCATGAGAAGTTGGCCACCAGTGTCTGTTCAATGCAAAGACCGTCTCGTGAGGATCTGACCGTCTGGGAAGTCTCCAGTGTTCTTTCATGCAGGAACCCACTGGAACTAGGGACTCATCTGACAGTTCAACATTGCGTCTTCCACACCTGGAGGAGAGTCTGAAATAGCGTTGAGAGTCAATAAATATTTGTTGAATGAGTTCATTTATTTCTCAAAAACACGAGCCCAGTGAATATTGATTAAGGTCATATTGCATGTTCTGTGCTGGTTTAAGCTGAATGAATGAATGAATCAATCAATCAATTAATCAATCAGTGATTCTTTGATAACATGGTAGCTTTCAGGTGGCAGAGATCACCATTTTCATATTAGAAATTGCAATCTGCAGAATTCTGAGATGTCCCTGATATCCCTGAACCCTGGCGTATACATACCTTCTCCAAGTTATTCAGTTACACACTAACTTAGGTGTTTCCACAAAAGGAGTTTGCAGGAGCACTTAAATCCCAAATCAACTGACCTTAAGAAGGAGAGATTATCCGTGGTGGGTCTGACCTAATTAGAGACTCAAAGGTGACAGGATTTCTTCTGGAAAGAGATATGAAAGGTAAGGGGGGACTGGGTGAGGCAGAGTCTCTTTTGCTGGGTTTAAAGGTGAAGCCATGTGGCAAAGAACGTGGGTGGTTTCCGCAAGCTGAAGGCAACTTCCAGCTGATAGCCGGTGAGGAACCAGGGACCTCAGCTCTACAGTTGCAGAGAACCGCGTTCTGCCCCAATCACACGAGCCTGGAAAAGGACCAGACCTTCGGATGAGAACCACAGCCACAGCGAGCAGGTGAGGCCCAACCCTCTAGGGTAGTCTGGTGAGATCTGAGCAGAGAGCGTGGCCACACCATGCCCAGGGGATGAAGGGGGAGAGGGACAGAGGGATAGGGCCGAGGTAAGAGCCCATGAGGAGCACCGGGCTTGAAAGCAAACTGAGGAGGGGTCGCAGGTAGCAAGAAAGAGACTCTGAGGACATTAGCCATGTGTACGTCATAATAAGAGAGAAAGAAAGTTCGGTTACTCTGGACTGTGAATGAAAACCTGGTTTGGGCAACTGCACAGTTTGTATTATTTTTATTATTTCTGAGATACCAGATGGACGTTTTCAAATGTGACTTCTTGGGGGAATGGCTCTTCACGCAGGGGCAAAAGGCCTTCCTACAGGTCACTCTAGTATTCTCTGACTGGCCTACGGGAAGGTGAAAACGAACCTTCCTTTCCCCATTTTTCTCTTCTCCCAGCTCTTCCTTGCCCTGCCTTGAGACCTCAGGTGTGGGAAAATTCCCTGAGGATCCATCAACACAAGTCTACGTTTAAAAAAAAAAGAAAGAAAAAGCCTGTCTCCCTCTTGAAGCTTGCTGCTTGGTAGCTCACAGCACAGCAGAAGCTGCAGAAATGGGTGGAGGACAGGGGTTCGGGCACCACTGCACAGACGAGAGATCGTGGTTAATATCCCTCAGTGTGCAGGACAGCCCCCCAACAAAGGATAGCCAGCCCCCAATGTCAACAGTGCCGAGGTGGAGAAACTCTGATGTGCCACCTTTGGTGGGCAAGGATTGAAGACCAAAGACAGCACGGGGAGTGATGGAAACCAACCTCCCATGGGCAGGTTTCTGTGTTTGGAACAGTTGATGTTTTCCGGCAGAAAAGAGAAAAGCACCATTATTTCTCAGGTTAAAAAAAAATGACGGCCATGAAAAGTGCGTGATGATGGAGCTGTTGAGCTGCGCACAGAGTAGTCGTGAGTGAAAAGAGCACCGAAAGCTGCAAGGCAGTGTTGGCACCTGCCCCTAGAGCTGCGCCCCAAGGATTCTCGGTGACACGCCTCTTCTCGGCGGCTGTTCTGGGCCTCCTAGGGCTGCAGGCATCTCACTGACCTGGGTGATGTTTGCAGGATGGATACAAGGCCAAGCCGGTTTAGGTCCCAGAACTGGGCATCCCCAGGCTTTCTAGGATGTTCTACAGAAGAAGGGATATTAGCAGCAGGGATGAGCGGACAGCAGGATGGAAGACAGCAGACATGGGCTGGCCATTAAGGTTCCAGCCAACACACGCTCTTTCCCTAAGTGGCTTCCCAGATGCACAGGACACGTGGCTCACGGGCAGATGATGGTCAGGGTCTGCTTCCAGTGGGAGGTAGGACACGGAAACCAGTGCCACAGTGCAGAGACACAGTTCCCTCCCATCGTACGATTCCATGTCTGCACTCTTTCTGGCTTTCCTTCTTACCTGCCTTGTCCAGGAGTGCGTAAATCTTCGGTTTCTATGCAACAGGACTGAAGGAAGCACTTGAAGTGGCATGTAAAGAATTATCTATTTCATCCTCTTTTTTCCCTCTGCTGTGGCAGAAGCAACCAGCCTTCGGATGGCTTCCCCAGACACTCCTTCATCCCACGTCTACTTGCCCCGTGAGGTGGCTGCCGCTTCTCCTTCCCTTGCTCCAGAACGTTCTGCATGACACGGCAGTGATAAAGCCCAAAATCATTGTCTTCCTTTTCTTTTCTTTAAAGTCTCTGTCCCCAAGGTGGGGCCCGAACTCACAACCCCCAGATCGAGTCACACGCTCTACCGACTAAGCCAACGGGCGCCGCTCTTCCTTTCTTGATGTTAATTTGATGCCCCTAGTTTTACAATAATCCTTTGATAGAAACGACTTGAGCCTCACGGATTTTACCATAACCCTTTTGTGATGGTTTTGAGCTCTCATGGGCCCCATCTCTCTCTCTCTCTCTCTTTTTTTTTTTTTTTCCAATTCAGCAAAATTTAACATTTATTGAGTTTCCAGGCAGGGCCGCATTCTGTACTGTTGGGAAGGGGGTGGGTTTAAAGCGGAGTCAAACACCCATCCTCTCTTGAAGAGCTTTTGTCGTTTTTCTCTGCCGCGTGCCAGTGAAACCAATGGGCTGGTTCAGTGAGACGATTAACTGAGTGCCTGCTCTGAGCAGAAACACAGGGAAACCCACCCAGAGGAGAAAAACAGGTACGACATATGGGTATCCGGGAAACTAAGACACATGACATGAGATCAGGGGGACGAGAGCACACAGAATTTCTCTGTGATCGGGGGAAGGGTGCCATGTTTAGCTCTAAGCTTCACAGCAGCCAAGTGAAGAGAGAAACGTGATCACCCGTGTATCCCCAGTATAAAAACAAGCAGAGAAAAGACATGAGAACACTTCTACTCTTCCAGAAAGAACGTTTTCTCTCTCATTCTCATAACATGGACTCATCCATGGTGAGACGCTAGTGATGTACCTGAAAGACACAGAGGGAAACAAAGTCCCTAGGCACGCATGCCAGAGGGTTCAAGGGTAGCACGTGGATGAACAGCCATGGCCCACCATGGAAGAATCTAGAAAAAGGACACCTCAAAAGACCTCAGGAACGGGCTCTGGAGGTGAGTAAGATACCCAGAACGAGGAAGCCCAACACTGCAAGCAGAGAGCACAGCTGAAGCCAAGACTCAGAGTTTGAAGGAAACAGAACGTGTTTGGAAACATACAAGCTGGCTTGAGTGTAAATCTCAGGGCCATCGGTGAAGGGAGATAAGCTAGAAAGTCAGGGTGAAGCCAGATTGTGAAATTTCCTGAAGGCGACCTGAGGGGTTGAGATGAGACATTATTTTAGATGTAGTGTTTTGCATGGAATGGGGAGGCCTGGGAAGTTTCTGACAGCAGCCAGGAGCCCTGAGGTTGATGGGTTAGAAGAAGAGGAGGTGGTAAGACCCAACCCACTGCTAGGGAGTAACATTGTAAAGATGAGGAGGACACGGACAGTGGATGGGGTTACTGAGGAGGATAGAAGAAAGAACCATGGGAAGGTGGCATTGACTGGTTTCGCTCATGACTCCATCCTGGGCAACGATCCTTGGCTTGGAATCTAGACACTCTGCGGAATTTGCTAGATGAGGAACTATGTGTTCAAGACGGGGGAAAGGGTATGACAAGAAAAAAAGGCTCTGGGATTTATAACTTGAGAAGCCGGAAGGATTCCAGGAGCCTTAACTAGACTAAAGAAGCCAGAGGAGTCTGAAGTGTTTTTACAATATTCAGAGGGAGGTTCCAATATGCGGTTGCTTGAAGGGCATGGACTGCAAAAGGGGCAGAAGCAGTGATAGAAATATTCTGCACCTTGGGGTGCCTGGGTGGCTCCATGGGTTAAGCTTCTGCCTTCGGCTCAGGTCATGATCTCAGGGTCCTGGGATCGAGCCCCGCATTGGGCTCTCTGCTCACGAGGGAGCCTGCTTCCCTTCCTCTCTCTCTGCCTGCCTCTCTGCCTACTTGTGATCTCTGTCAAATAAATAAATAAAATCTTTTAAAAAAAATTCTGCACCTTGATTGCCTTGCTGGGCACAGAGGTGCGAACATTTGAACCCTGCCCCCTCAGTGGCACAAATAAGAGCTATGTGTTTTATTGCATATTAATAATACCTCCATAAAAAAACGTTTTTAGAACGACTTTACAATTTCCAGCAGACGAAGGAAGAGAGACTTAGTGCTGCCCTAATGAAACCCATACAGGCAAACAAATACCAAAAAAAAAAAAGTCCAACAATAGGCAGATATATAAGGTGTGGATTATAAAGGGCAAGGCAGGGTCCTGGCTGTGGTCGGGGGAAAGCTCATGGGCGGTGATACTGGATCTGAGTTTTGAAGAATAAACATCCTGGAAATAAAACTGCCAGAAGGAGAGGCAGGAACTGTCATTTGCAAATGACTCATGCAAGATCGAGTCGAGACACATTCACGGCGACGCATTTTAAGGCGTCATGCAAGTGTGCACGCGTGTATGGCTCCCAAAGGGGCTGGTGAGCAGTGTGGGAGAACGCGGGTTGGTGCTGGGCTGTTTTCAGGGTACGTTCCCGCTATGCCTTTTATTGGTTGTGTGGCCCTGGGAAGCTTTTCCTGCGGGTACGTATGCTGATGTCTGTACTACCTGGTAGCGACGACAATGAGGTCCGTCAAGGAATGTGAACTTAGTTCACAGTGTCTGGGCTTGGCTCTATGACTGGCTTTGAACTCACTGTGGGCAGAGCACCGTTCCCTACCTCTTGACCTCAGGCTCAGCCCTGTGCCTCGCTGTGCCGACGCGAGACGTGACACAGAAGAGGCTTGAGACGGGTTTGCACAGTTTTGCGGTCCGCTTGCCTATCTCCCACCGTTGTAGGAAACACATACTCCAGTCACATCCCTGGTGCCTAGAGAAAGAGGCATGCCTGGGTGAGTGAACCCCGTCTGCAGCTTGGGGCTACCTCCAGCTGTGCCCAGACTGGATCCCTTGAGTCCCTGCTGAACCGTGGGCGGCGGACACAGTAGGAGAGATTAAACGATCGGTGCGTTAAGCCGCAGAAGTTTCGTGGGGATGTTTGTTACACGGTATTGCTGAGGCCATGGCCGACCGATACAGAAGGCGATGACAGTCCATCACATGGGGACAGGAGGATTGCATGAGATGATCCCGGTAGAGGTCTGCCGCCAAGCCTTCCTCAGAGCCTCCCGCCCACCTCTCAGCGTGCAGGTTGCCCCCACATCCCGTCTGCCGCCCTGGGCCCTCTCTTCCTGGTGCACATGTTTCACTTGCTCGAGTCCTCCTTGTCCTGCCCTGAACTCTGCTTCCCCTTCTCACCCCTTTCCACACCTTGGCAGGTGGTAAGCAGCCCATGGGGCGTCTAATTAAGCCATGTCAGTACAAGGGTGGGAAAATATTCTTCCTACCTTCCTGGGAATCCGTGATCTGTTATTTCTGTTTGTTTTAAACATTTATTGGAGTTGAGGGCTTCTTTTGTCTCCCCATGAGCAATGAGTCACGGCGAACAATTCAGAGAAGGGTGCGGGATGGGCAGGCTGCTTCAGGCCGGGAGGCAGAGGAGGACTGCTGGAAAGTGAGGACAGCTGCTCTGAAGCAGCTGGAGCCCTGAGGCAGCCTGGGCCCTCAGAACACACAGGTCCCATTCACGTCCTCCCAAGCCCTCCACCTACGCTCGGGGCCAACGGCCCCCACCCGGGCATGCAGATGCTCACTGCTGAGCACGGGAGCTGGTGCTGCAAATGCTGTCCCAGCAGCGGGAGGTGGGTGGGACGGGTAAGCCCTGCCTGGCCTCATCTCTGGGAGTCTCCATCATCCCCATCAGAGCTCACAGCAGGGGTGGGACGCCCTGGGCGAGGGCGCACATGGTCTAGCCCGAGCAGCGTTTTTCAGCGTGGGCACTGCACACATCTGGGTCTGGTTCCTTCCCTGGCGAGGCCTGCCCTGCACAGTGTAGGGTGTCACGTGGCATCTCTGACTTCTGCCCGCCAGAAGCCAGGAGCACCTGTCCACCCCCAGTCGTGACAACCGAAAATGTCTATAGATATTGCCAAACGTCCCCTGCCCCTGGGTGCTAAGTCTCGTCCAGCTGAGAATGCTGGACTGTTGACGCTTGCCTTTGCTCAGCAGGCAGTCCCCACACTCCTCTCACTTGCCAGTCACGGTGCGGGGATACGGGATTGCGGGGATGAGAGAAGGACAAAGACCGGTAGATGAGGAGTCCTAGTGTCATGTACTTATGGCCCCAGACCTAAGTGGGGAGGCAGGTGGTACAGTCAGAATCATGAGCTCTGTGTATCCCAAAAGCCAGAATGGGCATTGGTGTCCCAGCACCCCGCGCTTCCTCCTTTCCTCTGACAGCGATTCCCGCCGGGGAAGCAAGCCTCGCATCCTTTTCCGTCTCCCTGTCAATGGATTTATCCCCGGCAAATCGGAGTCCCTCTCAGCCCAGAAGACCCCGGAGCCGTCCAGTGTGGACCCTGAGGCCAGTTCTCCATAGAAGAGCGTGTTTTTTTCTGCCCCGCTGTCCCCTGGAATAACCCAGGAATCCTTACCCAGAGCTGTAATGCTGAGGCCGGACCCCACCGTCCAGCATCTGCTTTCCTCTGTCCGATGTGGGGCTGCTGTGAGGAGCCAGGATGGGTAGAAAAGCTCTCATCTCACCCAGGAAGGCCTCTCCCTTCTCTGGAATCTTACTTCTACTTCTTTCTCTCTGTTTCCACGTCTCTCTGGGGCTCCTAAAAATGTGCGTGATTTGCCCATTTCATTCTGGTTGTTGGGATGGAAGCAAAAGCCCATCCCTGACCAGTAGCAAAAGTCACCATGAGACGGTTTGAGGAGGAGCTCTGAGCCCCTCAGTCTGTGCTTACTCTGGACCCCCAGGTGATTCTGAGGCACATTTCAAGGGTTCAAATCACTGCTAGAGGTGGCTGGTCCTAGTTCCGTTCAGCTGTCCCAGGCTCTGCCCACCTCGGCCCTGACCGCGTGCAATCTGTCACCCCCATGGCACTGGGCCAGGCTCGCTAAGATGGAGCTCGGCACCTGTGCAGGGCCTTGGCCTTGCGGGAGGGGCACCCACCTCTCAGCCCGCTTCCTTCTCATGGTCCGGGTTAGAAGCCCGCCCAGGCTTCCGCTTGGTTTCTCTATTTTGTGCTCAGCTCCAGGAACGCTGTGACCTGCTCTGAGCTCCGACTCATAATGACACCTTGAGAATGCCTAGTCAGCTTCCCAGAGTCTTGGTGGGTCCCAGAATCAAGGTCCTGCATCACCAAAGCCCAGGGACGCCCGCAACCGAGCTTCTTCCCCACCACAGCAAACGCCTCGGGTGCTACAGAACTCGGATGGGCACACTCATATGATGAGACTGGCCTCACCCCTGCAGGAGCAGCCCCAGGGTCTATCTAGCTCTCATTCCCTTGCCCCAGGGCTGGCCTCTGTCCCTCCCGCAGGTGGCCTCTGTGACAAGGGTCTCCAGCCACACTGTCTCCCCCACCATTCTTCCTACTTTCCTACCAATTCCAGGATGAACACACTCCCTTTCCAGAGAGAGCTTTCCTACTGCCCAGAAAATAGAACACGTCAGAGGCAGAAGGGGTTTAAGCCAGTGATGAGGAGGGATGAGAAAAAGATACAGCAAGACTAAAAGCAGGTACGATTCAGTGGGGAAGAGATCCGCAGAAGAACATGGAGACGCAGGAAAGCAAAATGACTCACTGCCATGGAAAAGAAAGGAAAAGACAGGAGGACGGAATCACACGAGTCGCGTTGGAACGTAGAAGGACAAGAAAGCATAAGTCAACGTATAGCGATCTGGAGGGAATTTGGATTCCAACAAAGTTTCTCAACGAGTCCTGAAAGGAGGAGGGGGGAAAAACAGATAATGGAGACAGAATTTAACCTATAAACTCGTGTGGAAACTAGCATGTTCCCATGGGTCTCGAGCATGGGAATTTGCTTTTGTGAGTTATTCCTAGAATATTTGCCTGGCTTCTTAACCGCAGGAACAAAAGACCAAGGTCTGAAAGGGGGATCGTGGCGGAATTTTAATGAGGCCAATTGTATCAGCCCGGATTCCTCGTTGTAAACAGTAGGACTTAACTCCGGCTCCTCTCAATGGAAAATGAATGTATTGAGTAATATTAAAGCAGCTCGCAAAATCTCCAAGAGGCTGTGCATCAGACTTGGAGGAGACAAGGTCAGCAACGGGGCTGAAACACCACCAAACAGCTCCAGCAAAGCACAACCTGCCCATAAACCTGGAAACAAAACGGCCGCCTGACCTCCCTTGGGAGCCTAGGGGTGCCTAGATACAGGAAAGAGACCCATCTTGCCGGCAAGGCATCTCTTACAATGTAATTCTCCCATCCCTTTCACAGCCATTGTCATTCCCAAGCAACTTGACCCATGGGGGCCATCGGGCAATGTCTGGAGACATTTTTACTGGTCATCGCTCTTTTGGGGGGTGGGGGGCAGTGGGAATGATGTTACCGGCTTCTGGCGGGTGGGGGCCAGGGATGCCAAACACCCCGCGAGGCACAGGACAGTCTCCCGCCACGAAGAATCACCCTGCCCAAAACGTCCATCAGGCAGGGGTCGAGAAACGGTGCCCCGCAGAATCAAACCTGCTGTTTCTCACTGGCCACCCCAAAATAAGGATCACTTTCTAGGGCCCTATTTACAGCAAAGAGCGGCCCCGGGACTAAGTGCCAGCCATTGGGTTACGGACAGGCATGGTGTGCGCGGCTCAGGGCATGTGCCCTGTCCTTGCCAGCACAGACCGTACCAGCAACGCACACGTATAGCTCACCGGGCTGGCGGCCGTGAAGTCCAGGGTCAGGGGCTGGGGACAGCCCAGCTGGGGAGGGCCTGCTGCCTGGTTTGGGGAGGGCAGTCTTCCTGCTGTTGGATCCCACTTGTTTCCTCCCTGCTCCCCGTCACATGCAAAGGACCATGTTAGCCCGAGTGCCACACAAGCCACAGTTGGGGCTTCTGGAAGCAACGCTGAGCAAATAACCCTCAGCCCTCGGGCAGGATGCCTCTGAGGCATGTTCCACAGTGGCCCAGGCGCCCGTACGTGGGCTCCAGCCGCCCAGGGTGCTCGGAAACCAGCTGAGCCTGCTCCGTCGACTGCTGCCTTCCGGGATTTGCGCACACGTCAACTGCCCACACCGCAACTGTCTCGGGCTCTGCTTTGAGGGGGCAGGTCCCAAATCTGGAAAGTCTTATAACGTAAAAGCCCAGATCGAGGCATGAAAGCAACACAGATCAATTAATATTTTTAAATAACGGCAATGCAGCAAGGCAGAGCATAGAGTGTCCAGTTCGGAGCTGGGGACGGGAACACACAGGGGTCCCCCATGGCCTGAAAATAGGTAACCCCATTAACAAGCACACACAGACTCTGGACGGTCAAATCCAGGCACCAGATTAAATGTAATTAAGCTTTTGTGTGTGTTTGGTTCATAAACGTAGTATGTGAAAGCAAAATGAACTGCTCTACAAAGCAGAAACCTGACCCTTCACAGAGGAATGTCTTTGTGGCCCAAAGAATGACAAGAGGAGGGCATGTGTGGGGTAGCACAGTCCAGCCTCAATTACTAACTGGATCAGAGTTCTCGAGCAGAAAAGATGAAATATTGATCCTCAGTGGAGGCAGCAAAAGAGGGTCTTTGTTTCCCCGTCCCTACTCCCTGTGTCTGCGTCTTCAGCCCCTCTGTGGGGGATCTGGCAGGTCCGCCTCCACATCCAGGACGATATCCCGCCTTTTATAGGATAAATGATTTGGGGGAGAATCGTCATTGGCCATCATTGTCCCTGAAATAATTATGAAGCCCCCCAACACACAGAGAAAATAGAACTTTACATACGTGCAATGGCATGTCAGAACGATTAGCTATTAGCATGAAAAGTTAATGCAGAAGCGTAAGGTGGAAATGGCTCTTTACCATCTCTCGTGGGCCCAGATTTTTTTTTAGGCTCAATTTGCTTCTATTGTTAACAGACAGGGAAGTTAGTATTGCACATAACAGAACACACCCACTAGACTCAGAAAGATCCTTCAAAAATCTGCTTTGTGTCATCCTTCTGTGCGTTCAGGCGGATAATTTCCAATTTTAATTAGGAAGCATAACAAATTCTTGGTGTGACTGCTTTACATTTGACACAAGTCATGATGGTTCATTTCAACCATTTTAATCACTGCACTCTCTTCTGCTCGGGGATGATCACGCCCGGATTCGTTTGCGTGCTAAAAATACGCACGGATTGTTTTATCTGAGTTTTCAGCGCCAGGCATGAAGCTCCCGGCGATTTTGTTGGGTATTTGCAGAAATATAGCAAGCTTGCTTTTCGGCTCTTCATCAGTGCCAAGGAGGACAAAGCAGCTAGATTTTACTATCAGGAGAATTTCCAATCCTGCTTCGCAGAGGAAGCCAAATTGAGAAGGGAACCCTTTACAAGGCCGGAAGCGTGGGGGCTGGGGAGGACCGTGAAGTCAGCTTCTCCCGGCTGCTGCCTCCCAGACGGACTTACTGTAGATCCTAACTCAGCTTGCGTCCCTCTCGAAAATGACAACAGACCCACAACCCTGACCTCTCGTCGGGCACTACGGCCACGGGCGATGACATGTTCCGATAACTCGGCGTGTAGGAGAAAGGGTAATGGCTGATTCACAAGGGAGCCCTTTCTCGACCACAAGACTCCCCTGGCTGAGCCCGACCCTAAAGGCTGACCCGTGAGCTGCGGGCCGAATGAATGGAACTACTTGAAGCCATTATATTTTGGAACTGTTTGTCGATTTAAAATAGCAAAAGCCGATGGATACAAATACTTTAAAAGATTCTTTTTTTTCTTAGTCTAATAAGTATACGAGGATGTTGATGTGAAAATGATATCCCAACTACTCAAAAACACCAACGTTTTCGATGATGAAAACAATTCAGAGCCTAAAAGCAATTTTTTAAAAACGAAGTGATCCTAAGAGTACCAAGCAAGGAGGACGAACGAACGCCACCATCTAAAATGCGGGGACAGGGGCGCCTGGGTGGCTCAGTGGGTTAAAGCCTCTGCCTTCAGCTCAGGTCATGATCTCAGGGTCCTGGGATCGAGCCCCACATTGGGCTCTCTGCTCAGCAGGGAGCCTGCTTCCTTTTCTCTCTCTCTCTGCCTACCTCTGCCTACTTGGATCTCTGTCTGTCAAATAAATAAATAAAATCTTAAAAAAAAAATAAAAGGCGGGGACAGGCCTCATGGGATTCAGTTATTGCTCAGATGGAACAGTAAGCAACGAGGTATTTATGTAAATTGTCTTCCTGGCCCGAAGCAGCAGCCTGGCTTTGATGTCATCATTTTAACATTGACGTTTAGCTGACAAGCAGTGAAATGCGTAGGTCTACATGGGTGCTTGGGTCGGTCTTGGTGATGCGCGAATCCTGTAACCCAGCGGAACACAGAACATGCCCCCCATCCAGATGTTTCCTTCGTGCTTCTTCCTAGTTACCCCTTCTCTACCTAGAAGCAGCCGCAGATCTGCTGTCTGTCACTGCAAATCAGATTTGTCCTTCCTAGAACTTGGCATAACCCTGTCGTTTCTACTCCTCCGTGACTGGCTTCTTCCAGTTGGCGTGATGGGTGGGAAATTGTCTGTGTGTTGTCGTGGGTAGCGACAGGCCATTCCTTTTTATGAGCGAGCGGTAGTCCGTCCGATGGCTACGCCACTGATTCCTTTGCCATTCTGCTGGGCGTGGACTCCTGCATCGCTTGCAGGTTTCGGTGGCTGTACCTCAGACAGCTTCTTGTACAAGGTTTTCGTAACTGTATCGTTCACGTTCTCCTAGGTAATTATCTAGAGGTGAGATTGCTAAGCACAAGAGAGATACGTGCTAAATGTCTTTTTCTTTTTTTAAGATTTATTTATTTATGAGAGAGAGCACACTCGTGCTTATGAGTGGGAGGGGGAGAGGGTCAGAAGGAGAGGGAGAGAAGAAGACTCCCGATGAGTGCGGGCTCTAAGTGAACCTGATCTCCCTGAGATCACGACCAGAGCCAAAGTCAAGAGGCAGTCAGCCAACCAACTGAGCCACCCAGACACCCCAATACATGCTAAATGTTTTCCCGAGGCAGTAGCGCTAGTTTTTTGTGGGTTTTTTTTTTAAGATTTTATTTATTTATTTGAGATAGAGAGTACAGAGGGAGAAGGAAAGAAAGAAGCAGACTCCCTACTTAGCAGAGAGCCCAATGCAGGGCCCGATCCCAGGACCCCAAGATCATGACCTGGGCTGAAGGCAGACACTTAACCAACTGAGCCACCCAGCTGCCGTGGTGTTTAAGTGAACGCTACACCCTCTATGGGACTCAAAGTCACAGTCTCAAGACCCAGAGTCGCATGGTCTACCAAGTGAGCCAACCAGGCACCCAGCGGTGGCACTATTTTAAACGCCCACCAACCAGCACTTTCTGAGAATTGTGGTTAGCCTTTTCCTCCCTGAATGTTTTCATAACGTCAGCTGTTCCAGTGCGTGGATACTGGTGTTTCATTGCAGCCGACGTCACTCGTTTTTAAAGGTTTTCTTTGCATGCGAGGGTTGAACAACACATGTCTTCCTAAACCATAACAACCCGGGGTAAGGAAGGCTCAGTATGCAAGCGGCCAGTTTAACATTTTGGAAACAATTAAATCAGAAGCAATAGGAATCTAATTTTTTTTCAAGATTTATTTATTTTACAGAGAGAGCACAAGCAGGAGGGGCAGAGGGAGAGGGAGAGAGGGAATGAGGTGACCTCTGTGTTGAGCACAGAGCCCAACGTGGGGCTCGATCCCAGGACGCCGAGACCATGACCTGAGCTGAAACCAAGAGTTGGCTGCTTAACCGGCTGAGCCACCCCGGCAAACCCAATGTGAAACCAGCTCTTAACCCAAGGACCCACCTGACGACATGCCATTTTTACGTAGTTCTGTTTCAAATGAGTGGAGCTTATCGAGCGAGTGCAGCATGGCCTCTGAGTGTGCCATCGTAAGACGAAGAATGGCTAGGACACGTGCTGGTAATGAATAAACAGAAACGGGGGTGTGTGAGGTGAGGGTTCAGGCGGAGACCAGAAAGGAGGCCACGAACATCCACGATGAATATCCACCTGTCTCTTCATCATCCTCGATGGGCCTGATTTAGTCCCAGGGTGATGGTTGCCGCTGGCAACTTCGTTCCTTCAAATATCTGCTGAGCCCCAGCGCCGTGCTGAGAATGGGGTGTGAGGTCATGGCACTGCAGGAATGTCCTCGGTAAGTTCAGCGTACGATTCCCTACGACCCAGCCGCCCCACTCCTGGGTGTCTACCCCAAGAGCTGGACAGAGGTCCTCAAACCAAACGGTGCTCACCAGTGTTCCCCATGGGAGCTACTTCCAGCAGCCCCAGATGGGAAATGATCCAAGTGTTGGTGAATGGACCCATGGACGGATAAATGTGGAGCTGAACTGGAATGTTACTCTGGTACTAAAGAGAATGAGCGAGGACAGACTGCACTGTGGCTGAGAGGGAGAAGCAGACTCCCCACAGGGCAGGGAGCCCGATGCGGGACTCGATTCCAGGATCCCGGGATCATGACCTGAGCTAAATGGCAGATGCTTAACCGACGGAGCCACCCGGGCTCCCCAAGGGGATGGGGTTTCCTTTCGGGGTGCAATGGTGGCACCACCCCCTTAGTGTCCTAAAGGGTCACTAGGACTCAGTTTCCTGCCGTGTGTGTGTGTTACGGCAGCCGTTTCCAAAGGGAATGTGATGGTCGGGATTTGTTTTAGGAAGACCGGGATGACTGCAAATTGGACGAACAAGACTGGAGTGGCAGAGACCAAGAAAAACTGTGTAATTCAGGAAACAAGAGATGGGGGAGGAGGAGACGGCAGCGGCGGCAGGAAGGTCATGGATGGGAAGACCAGGCTTGGTGACCTAGCTTCCGGGGACCGGGAATGCCGAGAACTCCAGAAGGAAGTGCAGGATCCTGGTTTGAGCCGCAAGGTCATTGGGGACGACATCTCCGAAATACTTTGCTCTGTTCCCAATTGCCGTCTCTGTCTTTAAGCCTGGATCACGCGTTGTCACGGTTTCCATTTTATACGGAGCTCTGTTTATGCCAAAGCACTGTGGCTTTCAGCCGATGGCCCTGGGGCCCAGGTCCCTGCAGAGAAACGGCTCTCAGCCTGTCCAGAAAGCTAGGCTATCCTTTGGATGTCCCGTCCATTTCTAGGATGACGCTGGCTCCAAATGAGCTTTTCCAGCTCTGCAGATGTTTGGGGTTGCAATTTCTGTTTCAAGCTACAGATACAGAGAACTCTGCATGTTATCGGATCAACCGATCGCCGAGAGATACAAGGTATCTTGGGCAAAGAGTCGTTAGAATGATAGAATCAACCAAGGCTCATTATTCTATGTAGTTCTGTCGGGCACCAGGATAAATGCTTTCCATCCATGAGTGTCCATGACCCTCGGAGGACCCCGTGGCAAAGGGAGACTATTATCTGCCACCAGCTGAGGAAACCAAAAGGTTCTGACATAACACAGCCTCAGAGGGGACGGGGATTTGAACTTACTTCTCTCGCCAAAGCTCCGCACCTCCTTGCTCTCCAGAGGAGAAGACAGATTAAAAGTGATGAGATTGGAGGAGCTGGGATCTCCTCAGTGAGGCCCTAATCCTAAATATTCCAAGGCCTAGAGCCCAGTTATAGATTATCTAGGGCTTTGGGTTCTTGTTTCCATTTTTCTTCCCTCCTTCAGGAATCAAGAGCAGGGAGACACCCTATTGGAGCGTGGGTTTCCACAGCGTCGACCATCCAGCAAAGCCACTTTGAATCAACTGGACCCTGGTGGCTTGAATGGCTTTTTTTTTTTTTTTTAAGATTTTATTTATTTATCTGATAGAGAGATAGAGAGAGCACAAGTAGACAGAGCAACAGGCAGAGGGAGAGGGAGAAGCAGGCTCTCTGCAGAGCAGGGATCCCAATGTGGGGCTTGATCCCAGGACCCTGGGATCATGACCTGAGCTGAAGGCAGCTGCTTAACCAACTGAGCCACCCAGGCACCCCTTGAATGGCTTTTTAAACCGGAGGTCAGCAAAGGTTGTCTGTAAGGGCCAGAGAATAAATATTTTAGAGTTTGCTGTCCGTATGGTCTCTGCCACAGCCGTTCAACTCTGACATGGTAGCTCAAAGCCGCCATGGACAATATGTTTGTGAATGGGCAAGGGTGAACACCAATAAAGCTTTGTTTGCAAAATCAGGCAACAGGCCAGGTTTGGCTCCTGGGCCATAGTTTGCCCAACCCGTGTTCTAAAGTAAGGATTTGGGATCATGTTTTTATTTCCTTGGTCCTTATTGCCAAATAATCAGGGAGTGTTGTGTGGGCTACCAAGGACAAGACTATGGGAGAGTTGAAAGTGCAGTGTCTGCTTGAGGCCGGTGTGGGGTCAAGATCATTACTGTCCTTTGGCCAGGACGGTCTCCGATATTGCGATGGTAATGGCCTAGTTAGAGGCTACGCCGTCAGGTTCGGCTCTGAGATGCCTAGCCCTCCCTCCAAGCAAAGGAGAAGAAAGAAAAACCATCCAACTAATTAATTCTTTGGTCCCCAGCAATTATGCAGGCCAGGACTAGTGAATTATTTAAAGCTAAAAATTAATTATTCAATGAGAGTTCCCAAGACACATCTCCGGCCATGCAGTCAGCGGAAAAAGCAGGCCACATTTCGACTACAGAATTCAGGGGCAATGAAGCAGGAGTGTGAGCTTTCTGATGCTGGTTGCGTCTGGGAGTGGATGAGCCAAACAGGCCGCTACGGGCATGGGGCGTAGAGCACGGTCCCCCCTAAGGAGGACCGTGTGCTTCGCTGAGAAAAAGGTGTGGACATAAATGCGTAAATGATCTTAACATATACGTCTCTCTCGGTTAGCCAACCAGGACAGAGTGATCAACTTATCCTATGTCTGGCATTTCTTGTTTCTGTAATAGCAGATACTTGGAGAAAATATGATTTTTAGACACAGGTACTGTAGGTAGGCATTGGGTTCTCCTCACAGTGCCTGCTCAGGGACAGAACATGAGAGCCATCCCAGCGTGAACTTTTTTACCAGGCGTATGAATGAACTAATCCGACAGATTTCACAGATGATGTTCCTAGGAGCCGATATTTTTCCACCAAAGATTGTCTAGCTTCGTAGTTTGAAGTAATTATAGACTCACAGGAAGTTTGCAAAAATGTGCAGAAAATCTCTTATTCCCGCCTCCCGTTTCCTGCCAAGAGTGGCAGTTTACAGAGCCGTAGTCTGTGATCAAAACCGGGAAATTGACACAAGTGTAATACAACGAATTTGTCCACAATCCCTACTTGGATCTCACATTTTTTCGTGTACTTGTGAAATGTGCATGTCATTGTGTATAATCTTAGGCAACTGTACCATTTCTGGGGATTCCTGTAACCCACTCCTATCAAGACACAGACATCACCACAAGGCAAGTAACCTTTTACAATGACATCGACCCCCTCCACTCCCAACCCCTGGCAACCAGGGATCCGGTCCGCATCTCTACACATTGTGTTAGCGTGAGGATGCTTCATAGTGGGTCATACAATATGCGACTTTTTTTCTTTTTTAAAGATTCATTTATCTATTTGCAAGAGAGAGCAAGCAGGGGGAGCGGCAGAGGGAGAGAAGCAGATTCCCTGCTGAGCTCGGAGCCCAATGGGGGGCTCCATCTCTCCACCCTGAGATCATGACGCCAGTCAAAATCGAGAGCCAGAAGCTTAACCAACTGAGCTACCCAGGCGCTCCCCAATATGTGACCTTCTGAGATGGGCTTTTTACAGTCAGCTTAATTTCCTGGACATTCATGCAAGTTGCAATGTGTATCCGTAACTTGCATGTTGCCGCTGGGTTGTATTTTGTGCTTTGATGTACCACTATTCACCCACTGAAGGACATCGGGACTGACGTCGGGTTTTGACAGCTACAAATTCAGCAGCTGTGGACAGGTGTCTGTGGGAACCTAGGTTTTCATTTCTCTGCAATAAATGCCCAGGAGTGATGGCTGTTTTCCAGATTTCCAGAGGGCACCCAACGAACTGACAATGCTTTTATTTTTGTCCCCACATTCCAGTTCGTGAAAACCATTCAAGTTCGTGATGCAACCCTCCGTGAACCCCAAAAGTCACAGAACACCCCGGCTTTGGTGACGGAGCATGAGTCAGTCCCTTTGGTTTATACAAGAAGCCTGCATTAGGGATAAGCTTTCCCCATCCAGCAGGGATGGGAGGCGGAAACAGACTTTGTCTGGAAACAGGTGGTTGGTTCCAAAAGTGGCTCTGAGAACAACCAAAGGAAAAAAGAGGACTTCCAATGGGTATCTGTCAAGGGCCAAAGAAGTGTAGCAAACAATGTCATCTTTCATTCACCGGGCTCACGTGAAGGAGAATGCTTACGCAGACGTGCATAACAATGGCACGCGTGGCTTTGCAGTGCCTACTCCCCCCCCCACCCCCACCCACCCCCCCACCCCCCCCCCCGCCGAGCACTGCAGAAGAGAATCAACAGTCACATGGAGAGCACCGGTTCCTTTCCAACTGCTTCATCTTGGACGGAGATCTGAGACTTGTGGTTGGGACCTGACATCTGTTGAGACCGGTCAAAGACCGGGCCTCCCTGCCCGCCAAGCCCCTCTCCCATGCCTGTAGTCGTTCGGTCTGGGTGGTTTTGAAACCGACTCTTTTATGATGAGTAGATTAAAAAAAACGAATGCAGGCCCTACGCTGCCAGAATAATTCTACAACACACTTTGATGGCAATGCTGGTGTGCATTGCCCACGGTAGACACTTAGCAATGCTTTTCATGCTCCAGGGGAAATCATGCTGAGTAAGAAAGCAAGTTTTCAATTATTTTGTTCTCACTAGGAGACGCTGGGTCCTACATTCACCAAGGCAAGAAGGAGGCCAGCCTGGCCCTAATTGCCGAAGGCGTGGATGTCCCGGCAAGGGCCATTCACACACCACTCTGCCTCTCCCCACTGCAGGGCCGGAAGGTGACGGAGGGCCCTGTGTTAAGAACTGAGCAGGTGTTCTCTCATTCTTTTCTGCAAAGGCACAGACAGCGGGGCTCCCTGCTGCCCTGACCAACCAGAAAGGGGCTGTAACGGAAGTAGATGTTCAACCAGCGTTTGCAGAAAGCTTTCTTCAAAGCTTACTTGTCCGCAGTCATTGGAGTGCTACAAAAATATAACATCACAGTCCCGTGTGAGTCTACCGGTTATCAAATCAATAGAGCAAAATGGTTATGAACTCAGGAATCAAACGAGTTGGGCTCAAAGACATCTGTTGCTGGCCAGAATATTCCTTAGGCCGTGCAGAAGTGCCAAAAGTCAGGGGTAAAGTGTTCCCAAAGGGAACCTTTGGGAAAAACAGGAATGTCCCACCAGTGAGACAGGGTGAGACTTGAGCCATAAAACGCAGCTGTCACAAACAATGAAGCCGCCTGACGCATGCTGATGGAAAACCACCACCAACGTTCCTTCTAGTGGATGGAAAACAGTCCCATGATATGGCAAAGTAAAAAAAAAAAAATTCAGGACGGCCGTTGAGAAAGAGGTTGTTATATCCACCAGCAAAAGCATTCCACGAACAGACATAACAAGAAGTGTCCCTTTCCAAATGCCTCCCCTGTAGGGAAGGGTGGTCACTTCGAGCCTTTGCTTGCCTGAAATTCTTCTGATGCATTTTCCAATGAGTTCAGTCATTGGCTCGCTAGAGACAAACGTTTGCCAGACAAACAAGACTTTGTTTCATTTCTACTGCCTTGACGTTCACGAAACAATTCTGCCCAGAGGAATAGCCACCAAATATTCTACTTCTCCAAAATGGCATCCATGATTCTGTTACCATATTTTCCCCACGGTATTCCAATATCGTTCATTTCCCGGGACACCTGCACTCCAGCAGTGACTGTCTCCACGGCTGGGGTGTATCTGTACGAGGCTACATGAACCTGCAAATTAGGAAAAGAGAGAGGAACACAGGGAGACACAGATAGAGACAGAGACTAGAAACAGGAGACCTTAATTTGAGCCCTTCAAAATGGTGATCCAAAGAATCTATTAGACTGTCAGAATTTTTTTTTTCAAGTGTTCGAATCTCTATGGAAAAAAACAATTTTTTTTTCCCTAGGTAATACATGGCAAATCCCACCAGTGATGAAATCCAACAGGAGAGACTGGTTTCTCTGGAAACGTAGCTGGGGGGAAAGTCAAGCGATTAGGTGGAGAAGTAGCCACCTTGAAAACCAAGTTTCCTTGAGTAGGAGAAAGAGAGACAAGAGATCCCCTCGTGGGTTTTCCCCGTCTCCATGAATATTTTCAGATCCACGCTGAGTCCTTTTAAAACATGCACGCTGAAATTCTATTCTTAACAAATGTTATCCCAAGGATGCATTAGCACTTGTCCTCTACCTTTAAATCACCGAGGGTGACCTCAATAGCCGGGTGATGCAAGGATGAGGAAGGATACAGAAAGAATTCATGGCAAGAGGAGCTGGGGGGGCGGCAAAGTTTGCTGCCTTTGTGGCGAGGGGCAGGAACCTGGTGTCGTCTCTGAGCAGGAAGGACAAGAAACAGAGAAGACTGAAGTGACCCACCGATGATGCCATGAACCCAGTGACGTGGGGAATTGGTTGGCAAGGACAACTATTTTGAAATTTGCTTCTTTACATGATACAAGGAAAAAGAGATGATAAAGACCCAAATTCTGGCAAAATTTCATTTCATACAAGGAAGGTTACCTAGCCAGGAAGCCCCTGGAATTAAAAAGATGTATTAAGTCAAACAAAAGCATGCACATAGATCAGTCAAAAATTACTGTAAGGTTTGAGGTCTGGGTTGCTCAGTGGGTTAAACCTCTGCTTTCAGCTCAGGTCATGATCTCAGGGTCCTGGGATCGAGCCCCACATCCGGCTCTCTGCCCAGCAGGGAGCTTGCTTCCCTCTCTCTCTCTGCCTGCCTCTCTGTCTACTTGAGATCTCTATCTGTCATATAAATAAATAAAATTTTTAAAAACAAATTACTACCAGGGTAGAGAGGCAAGATGGCGGGGGGGCAGCCGACTGAGACGACATCAGGGCGCAGGGGATCAGCGAGACAGTCATCAAGCCATCCCGAACACCTACACACCCAGCAGGAGGTGGCAGAGAAGAGCAGCAGCTCGAGGGACAGAAAACCGGCCGCTGTCCGGAAGGCAGGACGCGCGGAGAAGCGACTCCGAAGCGACGGGAAGACAGACCGCGGGGGGAGGGGCCGGCTCCCGGCAAGCGGCGGAGCACAACGTCGGAACCTCTAGACTCTGCTCCACGGCCGCCGGCGCTCCGAGGCTAGGCGGGGTGCAGCCCTCACGGGGACAGCGTGGCCTCCGGTCCCGCGGGGGTCGCAGAAAGACCGGGGGTCTGAGTGCGGCAGAGCTCGCCGGTGTCGCAGCGGGGAAGCCGGCTACAGAGACGGAGCCGAGGAGTGAGCTCTCGGCTCGGGGTCACCTGAACCGGGATCCACTGCACAGGCAGGACACTGCTCTGTGAGCGGGGACCCCACAAGGGGCAGACCCGGGGACACTCACCTCCCTTCTCTGGAGAAGGAATCTGCCGGGTTTGGAGACTCCAGGTGGGGCTGTGCTCCAGAGACAGAGACGCTGGGTCACAGGCCGGGTGAGCTCGGAGCGCCGCTGGAGGCCAGGGAGACCGGAGTGACAGCGATTTTCCCCGAGGGCGCACTGAGAGGGCCGAGCCCTCGGCTCCTCCCGGGGGAGACTAGGCGGCCGCCATCTTCACTGCCGTCCTCCAGAGCTCTACGGAGAGCGCTCAGGGAACAAAAGCTCCGAGCGCGAACCCCGAGCCCAAGCAGAGTACTTAGCCCGACCCCTGGCAAGTGCGGTGCCGCTCTGCCTCGGTAAAGATGCTTCAGAACCTGCAGAAGATCAGCAAGAAATCCAGGCAAGACCAAGCTCACGGGTCAAGGAGAACAGCAGAATTCCAGAGGAGAAAGCAAAGCGTGGAATTCATGGCTTTTTTCCCCATGGTTCTTTAGTCTTGCAAAGTTAATTAAATTTTCTTAATTTTATCTTTTCCTTATTCTAATTTTTTTAATGTTTCCTCTTTCCTCCTTTAATGTTTTTTAACTAGTTTATCTTAACAATATTTTTCTAAAAAAAATCTTTTTAAACCTTCATTATTATAGTCATATTTTATCCTTCACTATATTTAACCTTTTTTGGGTATACATAGGGGGTTTTTTTTTGTCTAAAAAACTTTAGGATAAAATTTCTTCTAATAAATCAAAATATACCCTAAATCTAGCACAGAGCTTTGTTCTAGTTTCCAGCCTGGGCACATTCTACCTCCCCCGCTTTTTTTTCTTCTTTCTTTTTCCAACCAGCTTATCAATTCCTTTTCTAGAATTTTTTTTTTAATTTTCATCTTTACAGTCATATTCCACCCTTTCATCATGTTTACCCTTATTTTTGTGTGTATATATGTGTCTGTGTATGTGTGTTTCTTTCTTTAAAATTTTGGAAGGTAGTTTCTTCTAAGACACCAAAATACGCTCAAAATCAATTGGATGGCTCTGTTCTATTCACATATATATATATTAGACTGTATATATATACACACATATATACTATATATGTATATATGATGTATATATATACATGTATATATATGTATATGTATATAATATATATACATATATAATATGTATGTATACATACATATGTATATCTATAATATGTATAATGTATAATATGTATAATGATATATAATATATATCATATATGTAATATATAATATTTTTATTTTATTTAATATTTTTATTAAATATTAAATATTTTTATTAAATATTAGATATTTTATTTAATATTTTAAATATTTTTAAAATTTCTTTTTACCCCCTTTCTTCTGTTTTGGGGTCTCCTCTGATTATGTTAGCATACATTTTTCTGGGGTCTTTGCCACCTTTTAGTAGTTTATTCTCTCATTCATATATTCTTATCTGGATAAAATGACAAGGCGGGAAAAACTCACCACAAAAAAATGAACAAGAAGTAGTACCGAAGGCTAGGGTCCTAATCAATACAGACATTGGTAATATGTCAGATCTAGAGTTCACAATGATGATTCTTAAAGTGCTAGCTGGGCTCGAAAAAGGCATGGAGGATATTAGAGAAACCCTGTGTGGAGAAATAAAATCCCTTTCTGGAGAAATAAAAGAACTAAAATCTAACCAAGCTGAAATCTAAAAAGGAATTAATGAGGTGCAATCAAGAATGGAGGCTCTCACTGCTAGGATAAATGAGGCAGAAGAGAGAATTAGTGATATAGAAGACCAAATGACAGAGAAGAAAAAAGCTGAGCAAAAGAGAGACAAATAACTACTGGACCACAAGGGGAGAATTCGAGAGGTAAATGATACCATAAGATGAAACAATATTAGAATAATTGGGATTCCAAAAGAAGAAGGGGGGGGGAGCAGAAGGTATATTGGAGAGAATTATTGTAGAGAATTTCCCCAATATGGGAAAGAGAACAAGCATCAAAATCCAGGAGACACAGAGAACCCTCCTCAAAATCAGTAAAAATAGGTCCACACCTCATTATCAAATAGTAAAACTTATTAGTCTTAGGGACAAAGAGAAAAGCCTGAAAGCAGCTTGGCACAAGAAGTCTGTAACACACAATGGTAAAAATATTAGACTGGCAGCAGACTTATCCACAGAGACCTAGCAGGCCAAAAAGAACTGGCATGATATATTCAGAGCACTAAATGAGAAAAACATGCAACCAAGAATACTATATCCAGTTAGGCTGTCATTGAAAATAGAAGGAGAGATTAAAAAAAACTTTCAGGACAAACAAAAATTAAAAGAATTTGCAAACACCAAACCAGCCCTGCAGGAAATATTGAAAGGGGTCCTCTAAGCAAAGAGAAAGCCTAGAAGTAGTAGACCAGAAAGGAACAGAGACAATATACAGTGACAGTCACCTTACAGGCAATACAAAGGCAGTAAATTCAAATCTCTCAATAGTTACCCTGAATGTAAATGGGCTAAATGTCCCAATTAAAAGACACAGTGTATCAGAATGGATAAGAAAACAAAACCCATCAATATGCTGTCTGCAAGAAACTCATTTTAGACCCGAAGACACCTCTAGATTTAAAGTGAGGGGGTGGGGGGCGCCTGGGTGGCTCAGTGGGTTAGGGCCTCTGCCTTTGGCTCGGGTCATGATCTCGGGGTCCTGGGGTCGAGCCCCACATCGGGCTCTCTGCTCCGTGGGGAGCCTGCTTCCTCCTCTCTCTCTGCCTGCCTCTCTGCCTAGTTGTGATTTCTCTCTGTCAAATAAATAAAATAATTTAAAAAAAAATAAAGTGAGGGGGTGGAAAAAGCTTACCATGCTAATAGACATCAAAAGAAAGCTGGGATGGCAACCTTATATCAGATAAATTAGATTTTAAGACAAAGACTATAATGAGAGATGAGGAAGGATACTATATCATACTCAAAGGGTCTGTCCAACAAGAAGATCTAACAATTTTAAATATCTATGCCCCTAACAAGGGAGCAGCCAACTATATAAACCAATTAATGATAAAATCAAAGAAACACATCAACAATAACACAATAATAGTAGGGGACTTTAAGACCCCCCTCACTGAAATGGACAGATTATCCAAGCAAAAGATCAACAAGGAAATAAAGGCCTTAAAAGACACACTGGACCAGATGGACATCACAGATATATTTAGAACATTCCACCCCAAAATACAACAGAATACACATTCTTCTCTAGTGCACATGGAACATTCTCCAGAATAGATCACATCCTGGGTCACGAATCAGGTCTCAAGCAGTACCAAAAGATTGGGATCATTCCCTGCATATTTTCAGACCACAATGCTCTGAAGCTAGAACTCAATCACAAGAGGAAAGTTGGACAGAACTCAAATACATGGAGGCTACAGATCATCCTTCTAAAGAATGAATGGGTCAACTGGAAATTAAAGAAGAATTGAAAAAATTCATGGAAACAAATGAGAATGAAAACACAACTGTTCAAAATCTGTGGGACACAGCAAAAACGGTCCTGAGAGGAAAGTACATAGCTATACAACCCTTTCTCAAGAAACAAGAAAGGTCTCAAGTACAAAACATAGCCCTACACCTAGAGAAGCTGGAGAAAGTACAGCAAAGAAAGCCTAAACCCAGCAGGAGAAGAGAAATCATAAAGATCAGAGCAGAAATCAATGAAATGGAAACCAAAAGAACAGTAGAACAAATCAATGAAACTAGGAGCTGGTTCTTTGAAAGAATTAGTAAGATTGATAAACCCCTGGCCAGACTTACCAAAAAGAAAAGAGAAAGGACCCCAATAAATAAAATCATGAATGATAGAGGAGAGATCACAACCAACACCAAAGAAATACAAACAATTGTGAGAACATATTATGAGTAAATATACGTGAGGAAATTTGACAATCTGGAAGAAATGGATGCACTCCTAGAGATGTATAAACTACCAAAACTGAACTAGGAAGAAATAGAAAACCTGGACAGACCCATAACCAGTAAGGAGGGTGAAACAGTCATCAAAAATCTCCCAACAAACAAGAGCCCAGGGCCGGACGGCAACCCAGGGAATTCTACCAAACATTTAAGGAAGAATTAATACCCATTCTCCTGAAACTGTTCCAAAAAAATAGAAATGGAAAGAAAACTTCCAAACTCATTTTATGAGGCCACCATTACCTTGATCTCAAAACCAGACAAAGATCCTTCACCAAAAAGAAGAATTACAGACCAATAACCTTGATGAACACAGATGCGAAAATTCTCATCAAAATACTAGCCAATAGGATCCAACAGTACATTAAAAGG
The DNA here is from genome assembly GCF_922984935.1 of Meles meles. Lineage (NCBI taxonomy): Eukaryota > Metazoa > Chordata > Mammalia > Carnivora > Mustelidae > Meles > Meles meles. The sequence goes on from NC_060087.1 coordinate 6,196,860, forward strand.
ATTATTCACCACGACCAAGTGAGATTTATTCCAGGGCTGCAAGGTTGGTTCAACATCCACAAATCAATCAATGTGATACAAAACATTAATAAAAGAAAGAACAAGAACCATATGATACTCTTAATAGATGCTGAAAAAGCATTTGACAAAGTACAGCATCCTTTCTTGATCAAAACTCTTCAAAGTGTAGGGATAGAAGGTACATTCCTCAATATCTTCAAAGCCATCTATGAAAAACCCACCATGAATATCATTCCCAATGAGGAAAAACTGAGAGCTTTTCCACTAAGGTCAGGAACATGGCAGGGATGTCCATTATCACCACTGCTATTCAACATAGTGCTAGAAGTCCTAGCCTCAGCAATCAGACAACAAAAAGAAATTAAAGGCATCCAAATTGGCAAAGAAGAAGTCAAACTATCACTCTTTGCAGATGATATGATACTTTATGTGGAAAACCCAAGAGACTCCACTCCAAATCTGCTAGAACTCACACAGGAATTCAGTAAAGTGTCAGGATATAAAATCAATGCACAGAAATCAGTTGCATTTCTATACACCAACAGCAAGACAGAAGAAGGAGAAATTAAGGAGTCAATCCCATTTACAATTGCACCCAAAACCATAAGATACCTAGGAATAAACCTAACCAAAGAGGCAAAGAATCTGTACTCAGAAAACTATAAAGTATTCATGAAAGAAGTTGAGGAAGACACAAAGAAATGGAAAAATGTTCCATGCTCCTGTATTTGAAGAATAAATATTGTGAAAATGTCTATGCTACCTAAAGCAATTTACACATATAATACAACCCTTATCAAAATACCATCAACTTTTTTCACAGAAATGGAACAAATAATCCTAAAATTTATATAGAACCAGAAAAGACCCCGAATAGCCAGAGAAATGTTGAAAAAGAAAGCCAAAGTTGGCGGCATCATCATTCCAGACTTCAAGCTCTATTACAAAGCTGTCATCATCAAGACAGCATGGTGCTGGCAAAAAAACAGACACATAGATCAATGGAACAGAATAGAGAGCCCAAAAATAGACCCTCAACTCTATGGTCAACTAACCTTCGACAAAGCAGGAAAGAATGTCCAATGGAAAAAAGTCTCTTCAACAAATGGTGTTGGGAAAACTGGACAGCCACATGCAGAAAAATGGAACTGGACCATTTCTTTACACCACACACAAAAATAGACTCAAAACGCATGAAAGACTTCAATGTGAGACAGGAATCCATCAAAATCGTTGAGGAGAACACAGGCAGCAATCTCTTCAACCTCACCTGCAGCAACTTCTTCCTAGAAACATTGCCAAAGACAAGGGAAGCAAGGGCAAAAATGAACTGGACTTCATCAAGATCAAAAGTTTTGGACAGCAAAGGAAACAGTCAACATAACCAAAACACAACTGACAAAATTGGAGAATATATTCACAAATGACATATCAGATAAAGGGCTAGTATCCAAATCTATAAAGAACTTATCAAACTCTATACCCAAAAAATAATCTGATCAAGAAATAGGCAGAGGAAATGAACAGATATTTCTGCAAAGAAGACATCCAGATGGCCAACAGACACATGAAGAAATGCTCAACATCACTCGGCATCAGGGAAATACAAATCAAAACCTCAATGAGATACCACCTCACACCAGTCAGAATGGCTAAATTTAACAAATCACAAAATGACAGATGTTGGAGAGGATGCAGAGAAAGGGGAACCCTCCCACACTGTTGGTGGGAATGCAAGCTGGTGCAACCACTCTGGAAAACAGCATGGGGGATCCTCAAAAAGTTGAAAATAGAGCTACCCTATGACCCAGCAATTGCACTACTGGGTATTTACCCTAAAGATATAAATGTAGTGATCTGAAGGGGCATGTGCACCCGAATATTTATAGCAGCAACGTCCACAATAGCCAAACTATGGAAAGAATCTAGATGTCCACCAACAGATGAATGGATAAAGAAGGTGTGGCTCATATATACAATGGAATACTGTGGAGCCGTCAAAAGAAATGACATCTTGCCATTTGCAAAGATGTGGATGGAACTAGAGGGTATTAAGCTGAGCGAAATAAATCAATCAGGGAAAGACAAGTATCATATGATGTCCCTGATATGAGGAATTTGAGAGGCAGGGTGAGGGGCTTGTGGGGTAGAGAAGGAAAAAATGACACAGGATGGGATCGGGAGGGAGACAAGCCATAAGAGACTCTAAATAAATCTCACAAAACAAACTGAAGGTTGCTGGGGGGAGGGGGGGAGGGAGAGGGTGGTGGGGTTATGGACATTGGGGACGGTATGTGCTATGGTGAGTGCTGTGAAGTGTGTAAACCTGGCGATTCACAGACCTGTACCCCTGGGGAACAGAATACATTATATGTTAATAAAAATAATAAAATTACTATCAAAATACTCTGCTCCATCCCTCTAAACCCCCATCCCATCCCACTCACCCACAAAGCAACAACTTTCCACTCTTACCTATTTCTTATGTGATTTATGTGCATATTTCTAAAAAATAAGCGTGTACTGTTATTTCTTCATTACTTCATTTTAGTCATCTGTCCACTTCGATTATGGTGGCTGAGGATTTGGCTGGCTAATACCCCAGTTAAATTCCTCCCTCTCCCTTCAATCTAGAGATTATGATTATTGTTTAGAGTCTTTACATTATGGCTTCCTACGTTCTCTGCAAGCGATGGCCACATTTCCTTTCCTGTACCACTCTGAACACGGTCTGGAATTAGTAACTGTCCTGCGCCATTGCTTGGCTTTGTAGGGACATATGCCGATGGTTTCCACCTGTGTTTCAGTGTCTGCGGGGGCTTCTGCCAAGTGTTTGGGCTCACAGAGACACCTTACCCTCCCCATCTCGCCACCCAGAGCGCACCTGTGCCCGCCCTGCCCCCTCCTCCCTCCGAACACGCTAGTTTGATCTTGAAACGGGCACACAGCTATGATCCTGAAACGACCCTTCCGCTCCATAACCTCTCTCCAGGCTGGATCTCGTCTCTCCCTGGTTTGCGACTTTGCGTTGTGCAACACATTTTCCTGGAGCTTCCCAGGAGAGCCGTGCCAGGTACCTATTTTTCATCCCAAAGTGATAAATAATTTGCTCGTTCAGTCCTCTTTGTTCTACCTGAGTGAGAGCTGCCTGCGTTGGACCGTCCCTCAGATTGTCCTTCTCTCTGCACTTGCTCTCTGGTTCTGCCCTCTGAGGGAAACTTGGCTTGCCCTTGGTCTCTGGCTCTTGGGCGGTGACCTGTTCTCTGCAGAAACTTGCAACTCAGCGCTGTCGACTGGAAAGAGGACATGAGCCCCAGAGTTGATTTTCCAGTAGCCAGCATTGAAAAGAAAAAAGTAGAATGAATTTTAAGAACGCATTTTATTTAATTCAGTATTTTTAAAATGTAATCATTTCACCCTATAATCGATATAAGAATGATCGATGAGATGTTTCTGTGTATCTGAATTCGGGTGTGCATTTTACATTTCCAGCATGCCTTGCGATTTCATTCTCTGGGCTCTGCTCTCTGTCCTTCCAGAAGCCTTCTGGAACCATACCTCCTTACGCCATTGATGCTACAGTGTTCTGCTAACACTGTAGATCCTACGGTCAGTGCCTTGGCTGCTTCATGCCATGGTTGTTCTGGAACCCTACATGCCTAGTCACTCAGGAACATTCGAGACCCTCCCGCGCTCAAGCATTTGGGTGGAGAAGATAGTGTTTTTAGATACAGAGCTGGCCAAACTTTCTGGTGGTTGGCTATCACAAGGCCGGTCAGGTCAGTGCCTCGGGATTTCTCCTGCTCTATGGCCTGTGATCTGTAAAGTGTTCTTGGAATCCTCGAGGACTCTGTAAGAGGTTTTCAACATTTCCTGGGAATGAACCAGCAGTTCTTGGAAGGAATGACTTCAGCCTTACTGGGTAACAAGCAACCAGGTACAGCCAGCAGAGGGCAAGCCCCTGCCCATGGGGCTCTCAGGACCGGAAGAGGGGCAGGGAGGGACGAATACAGGACACATCTCTTCTTTTTCCCATGTGGTTGGAACATCAAGGATGCCAGGCGTCCCCCTGCTCATGCCCACCCTCCCTCCTTCCCTCTTTCTAGCTTCCTCTCCCCCGCCCCCTCCCCCTTTCCCCTGCCTCTCCCCAGGTCCCCATGGCAGACAAAACCCAGAGGTTCCCACCATACATAAGCAGAATATAATCCTTTAAGCTCGCTTAGGTGGCCAGATTCCTAACCTGTGTCTGTCATCCTTAAAGAGACGGGAGCACGCCTCCTAATTTGTTTGTCAGACGTCTACATACCTCTTACTATCAGCCTGCCCCTGTTCTAAACCCTTCTGCAAATATGACCTCATTTAATCCTAACAACCCCTGAGGAAGGTACTGTTTCTATCTCCATTTTATAGACTGAAACCCAGGGAGGGTCAGTTTGTACGACAGTGTGTCCCCAGGCAGTAGCTCCAATCTGCGGGCTCCCAGCCATGGGTGGCGGCTCCCTGTCTCTGAAGGGTTCCTGCATAATTTAGTGGAGGATAGGAAATGTTTGGGTGTCTTGCCGTGAAATGGTCTACTCTGCAGAGTGGGCTTAACTCCGATGCCAAGCCTGACCTCAGAGCAAGTTCTCAGTTCTAAATGCTCCCTGAACTTCCATCCTCAAGCTGAGACCTCTGCCTGTCACCTGCGCAGCGTTCCCTCACTCACCCGTACTCTGCCAGGACCCCAGTTGTTGGGAAAGCCAGCTGAAGACCAGTGGACCTAGCCAGCTGTCTAGTAGGACCTTTGCATCTGGAAATCAGCTAAATTTTTGTCCATACTGATTTTCAACTGTGAACATGTGTTCTACTTTTTCCTCTCTACCTTATTCAACCTTCCTGCTTCCAGAGTTTACAACATGTTGGTGAATTTCAAATCCCTCATACGTGTCTCGCTAGGAGCCAGCAAGCTCATAATTAGTAAGATTTAATGAGTTTGGACAGCACTAATTTGCATTCCATGATGGCTTTGACAGAAGCTGGGTGGGAGTGAACTTCAGCCCATGAGGGAAAGGCTGGCTAATCATTTTCATGGTGCAAACATTGCAGGGACCAGATAAATACATTTTTCAGGTTGTGGAGCTATGACGACTATTTACACACATATAAATGGCACGTACCATGTGTTGTGTGCCGTCTCATGCATGTAGTGCATCTTTAGTGTTTAAGACTGTCAGTTTTACTATGTCATTGGGTAATACAAGTGCCCTCTTGTTTTATTCATTTATTGGTTTGCTCGTTCATTTTTCATTTTTTATTTATGTATTTATTTTTCACTTTGTTGTAGCATTTGGGTTTGCCCTGTCTCCCGAGCCTCTTGGAGCCCACCTGGACCTGAGAATGGGTATGTACATTTTCATGTCCTAATATCCTAGGCATCTCCCCTATCAGTTCTGGGATGCTGCATTCTTTACCTAATAACCAATCCTAGGTGGAGAGACAAGTGAAGGAGAGGAAAGGTTTTCTGAGTCAAGTGCTGTGAATTTCCTCAAAATGGAATTGATGGGAATCAAGAAATCCCAAACTTGAGGGGCACCTGGATGGCTCAGTCATTGGGGGTCTGCCTTCAGCTCTGGTCATGGTCCCAGGGTCCTGGATCAAGCCCCACCTTGGGCTCCCTTCTCAGCGGGGAGTCTCCTTCTCCTTATTCCCCCCTCCTTGTATGTCCTCTCTCACTGTCTCTCTTTCTGTCAAATAAATAAATAAAACCTTAAAAAGAAAGAAAGAAATATTCCAAAGTTGGAAACAGAGACATTGGAGATAAAGCCTGCTGGTTCTGGAGACGATGAAGGGCCAGGGGTATATATTCTAGCCTGAGAAAGGGAACTGGACTTTGTGATTCTGTATGTGAACTCTGACAAGCGAGCGTGCATGCCGGCAACACTGAAATTACCTTCGAGTTCATTATCAGGAAGTGAATGAGTACGGGAAGGTAGCTTTTGAGTTTTAATGTGATTTTTCAATAACGGTCTAGGAGTAATTAATTCAGGACAAGTGTTTTTAAAAGCCTATTAAAATATAGCCCTGGTAAATTAATTGGCACGGGTCCTTCTGAATTCTCCTTTTAACAAAACTAATGAATTATTTTCCATGCATTTAATAAATATTAGATAACTAGAAATTGAGTTTTCCCCATTGTAGTGCTGATATTTTTAGCGGGCATTCAAAAAATGTGACATTGGCTATTCCAGACATACTCCCAGATTCTGGCTTGGTAAGTAGCACCTAACTTCACTGGGTTCTTTTCCCCTCAAGCTCCCCAAAAGTGCCGCATGAATTATGAATTATTTTCATTTGTTCATTAAAGCAAGCCCTCAACGGACATCTTTAAGATGACAACTTATTAACCTAAACCAGGTTATTCTGTGTTCTTGACTATAACAAAAGTGTAATTGTTGTAAAATATTTTAAATTCAGAACTTTCCTGTGAATTCAAGGCCACCTCCCAAATAATCGGACTCATTGCCATTTTATCCTTCTTCCTGACCCATCCTTTTTCAAAGGGCACAGACAAGCAGGAGCCTGACGGGCCCTCTCCCCTATCCCGAGGATACGGCCCGTGGGGTTGGACCCGTCTCCCTTGGCTCCGATCCTGGAGCAGCCCGAGATGGAGGACAGAAGCTTCTCCATCACGGTTAGCTGCGTGGCTGCCACTCACAGAAAACACCTTGCTACTTGAGTTTCGTTCTACTGGTGCAGGCAGCCAACGATCTCTCGTCGGTCTTCACAATTTAAAGGTCACCCTTTAGCTCTAGGGTCCGAAATCTACTCAGGGATACAGCTCAATACCTCATAGTGCAAATGGCGGCCCCCACCGCCAAGATCCACCCAACCCAGAAGGCCAGTAGGGTTGAGACTGAGAAACCCTGCCTCAACCCAAAAAGGGACTCAGGGCTTCTCTGTGGGGGACACATTTTGGGGACAAGCTGGAGAAGCCTGGCCCCAAGCCATGTCCATAATTGTATAAACGAGCCCAGTGTGAGGAACCCTGTGTTTCCTGCCCATCTGGCCGCTGTTAACGCTGATTTTTTTTTTTTTTTAATTGCAGTAGCAAACAGCATGGTACAGGTGGATCTTAAAGATGGAGGGAAAACTTGTCAGAAGGTTCTGGAATTCGAGAGTCTCCTTGATTGGACAGGGATGTTCGAGCAGAGAACATACGGTTTTGAGCCAGCAGACTCCAGAATAAGGAGACGTTAGCCCCAGGGAAAAGCAAGTGCTCCAGAAAGGAACAGAGGACAGCTAGAGAGTAAATCTCTGTGCCTCGCAAGCTGGCTGGTCGGAGTAGACCTTCAGTATAGGTGAGCCGCCACGAGAAGGGTGACTTACAGTTGACTCTGGGAAGCTTGGCCTCTCAGGTGACATCTGCCGAAAGACAGGACCAGGCAAGTCAGAGGAAGTGTTTGGTTCGTTACATAATTTGCCGTTCTGAATGATTTTGTCTGTTTTGACTGCACGAACTGCTTCTCTAAATGGATGTTGGGTTTCTGCAGGCGGCTCGGTTGACCTCTCCCTGGTTTTCCTTGTGCATTTAATATTTGCTTAGTTATTTTATGGATTGACTTCAGGTGGTTGGACGTATGACACCGAATGTCAGCTGAGCATTCTTAGACACCCAGTCTGCCTTCCGACACTGCCTTTTGGAAGTGATTTGCTTGGATTGCAAAACGTATTTTCCCACAAGATGAATGTTCTAAAATGGTGGGCTTCCCAGGCCAGACAAAGGAAACCCCTCATGGCCACACTCTCCTGAAGTCATGGTGATCATTTGGAGCTCCATCCCCCGTCTCAGGGCTTTCCTGGAGAAATGCCTTCGGTGGGTGAGTCAATGGGGAATTTCAGATCTACGTGTACCCCGATTCTGTATCGGTGCGACCGAGGGCCTGGGAGCAAGGAATCTCTCAATGAACGACAGAAGCTTCACTCTCCTGGTGTCCACCGGGTTCCGGATAAGGTGTGAGCAGCGGCAATCGGAGGGCGGGGTTCAGAGGTCTGGAAACCGCGAACTGGGATGGGCACTTTACATGATGAGTTAGCTCGGGAGACAGGACCCCTGGGAGAAAGACAAGCTCGAGTGGAGGGAGAGGAGGAGTGTCGTGAGTAGAATAAACACCCCCCGAACACACACGAAGATGTCCACCTCGTAATCAGCAGAGTCTGGAGCTTGTGACCTGTTATGTGGCAGGAATGGAGGTGTAAGTTACAGATCTGGAGACTGGGTGGGGGGGGCGGCGATCCTGGATTATCTGGGGCAGCTTGATAGCATCACGAGGGTCTTTCTAAGAAGGAGACGGGACGGTCAGAGGAGGAAAGCCATGGTCTTGAAGCCATGGAAGCCATAGTCAGAGTCAGAGGTTTGACAATGTCGTCCGCTGGCTGGGAGGATGGAGGGAAGGGCCGGGAGCCCAGGAATGCAGGAAGCTGGAGGAGGCACAAAAATGAATTCTCCTATAGAACCCCAAGGAGGGACCAGCCCTACTGACCCATCACAGACCTCTGGGCTCCAGAACTGTAAGGGAATAACACAGTGTTGTTTCAAGCCACTCGGATAATTATTTCCGGCAGCTACAGGGATCAGCAGCGGATAGTGGGGAAGGTTGGGAATGGCAGGGAGAGGTGAAGGGCATTCTTCCCTCGTGTCCCCTCCCGTCCCTTTCTGTCCCCCTGCCCTCTGCGCTGGTGCAGAACCTCAAAGGACACACACTGAGGAGAGGAGATCTCTCTCTCTTACCCCCAGCCTCCCCCGTGCACCCTATCCTCTCCTGGTGGCTTTTGCCACGGCCCTTGGGACCTGCCACTGTTCTCACTGCACACTCTTTTTAAAAAAAAAAAAGTTTTTTATTCTGGTGAAATTTACACAACCTACAGTTTGCCATTTGGACTATTTTCCAGCACAGTTTAGTGGCCACAAGGACATTCACACTGTTGTGCAAACAGTGGCAGTATCCATCACTAGAATGTTTGGGCCCGTCCGAACTGAAATTGCGAACGGGGTAGCCGTCAGTCCCCTGGTTACCTCGAATCGATCTTGTGTTCCTGAAGCTGCCCGTTGCAGAGAGTTCGTTCAAGTGGGGTCATGCCCCGTCTGTCCTCTTGCCACCGACTTATCTCACCCGGCGTAGGACTTTCAAGGTCCAAGCATGTAGTAGCAACGTCGTTCCCTGCTTAGGGCAGATAACCGTCCGTCCTGTGGATGGACCACGCTTGTGTATTGGTTCCGCGTCTGGTGACGGTCACTCGGGCTGCTTTGGGATCCCTTTGGCTCTTGTGAATGATGTTGTCATGAACGCTGGGGAACAACCAGCTGTCCGGGTTCCTGCTTTCAGCTCTTGGCGGAGTAGACCCAGAAGCTGAATTATCGGATCAAAGGAAGTCTGTTTTCTTTCTCGAGGAACCACCACGCCGTTTGCCGCGGGGGCTGCCGGGTGTCACACCCCGTCGGCCATGTGGCAGCGTTTCTCTGTGTCTTCTGCCGAGTTGTTGTTTCCTGTTTGCGTGTTTGCGTGTCTGACTACATCCATCCTAGTGAGCGGGCACAGCACTCACTCTTGATGGAAAAACACGGCATTGGGGTGGCCGGAGGGCTGAGTGAAGCAGCCAAATCTTGGTTTCGGGTCAAGTCGTGATCTCACGGTCGTGAGATCGAGCCCCACGTCGGGCTCTGTGCTTCGCAAGGAGTGATTCTCTCTCTCCCACTGCTCCTCCCTGCCATAAATGAATAAAATCTTAAAATTTTAAAGAAAACTCCCCCCAAACCCGATCTGTTTGTGACTGGGGAGCTGTGACGTGCAGGTGCGGAATCAAGAGGCCGTCACACAACCACCCAAGAGAGCTCCTGTCCTGGCAACACCATTTCTGAAGGAACGTCCAAGACAGAAAACGGGGGTAGATGGGCGCCGCTGCCTGTCGGACACGGCCACCCACGACGTGGGCCGCTGAGGACGTGTGCCTCGTGGTCTCTTTCCTTTGTGGCCATAACAGACCATGAAATGAAACGCCATTTTATGTTTTTAAAAGATACAACTAGAGAAAAGTCAGCAGGACTTGGATGTTTTCACAGTTATCTTTAATTGCGGTGGAAGAAAAAAAAAAAAACCAAGCACGTCCCATAAAACGTACCGTCCTACTCATTTTTAACTGTCTAGTTTCCTAAGGTGAAGGCTGTTCCCATTACTGTGGAACAGATCTCCAGGAGGTTTTTGTCTTGCAAAACTGACTTCATACCAAGAAACAACTCCCTTTTTCTCCCTCCCCTGACCTCTGCTAACCCCTGTTCTATTTCCTACTTCTATACCTTTGGGTGTTTTATATACCTTCTAGACGTGGAGTCTTGTAGTATCTGCCTTTTTGTGAACGGGCCATGCCACAGAACTTAAGGTTAATCCACACCGTAGCATATGACAGAATGTCCTTATCTTCTAAGGCTGAAATAATATTCCCCTGTGTGTACTACCCCCATTTCTTTCATCCGTGGATAGGCATCTGGGTTGTTTCCGCCTTTTGGGCTATTATGAAAAATTCTGCTATGAGCTTAGGTGTGTAAATATCTCTCGGAGACCCTGCTTTCAATTCTTTTGAAGAGGGATTGCTGGTCATCCCAGAATTCTGTCTTCGGACTACCGCACGACGAAATGGATGGTACAAAGGCCAACTGACAAATTGTATTTGTACAGCAGGGGTAGTGCATTGGAGGAAACTTTTCTAGCTCCCTGTGTGCCTCATTTACAGTTTTTATGAGGCTATTTTTTTAACGTATTATGGAAGAACACACACGGGAAAGTACAAAAACCTTAAGCATACCGCTCGACGAATTCTTTTTTTTTTTAATTTTTAGAGATTTATTTTATTTTCTTTATTTGACGGACAGAGACAGACCACAAGTAGGCAGAGAGGCAGGCAGAGAGAGAGAGAGGAGGAAGCAGGCTTCCCGCTGAGCAGAGAGCCTGATGTGGGGCTCGATCCCAGGACCTGAGATCATGACCTGAGCCGAAGGCAGAGGCTTAACCCACTGAGCCACCCAGGCGCCCCTTGATGAATTTTCTTAAATGGAAGGCACTTGTGTAACCCACGTTCCTGATGAGGAAAAAGACATGACCAGACCCAAGAAGCCCTTTTAGCACCCTCCCCAAGGGGAAACTCTGTCCTGACTTGTCAGCCTAAATGAGCCTAAACGAGCTCAGTACTCGAACATCCTCGAGGTGGAAAAGAATTAAAAAGGAAAAGAGAAAGAAAAAGGGCGAGAAGACGGAAAGAAAAAAAGAAAAGAAAGAAAGGCAGGAAGAAGGTAGGAATAGATTAGAATAGAATAGAATAGAAGGTAGGAATAGAAAGGAGGGAGGGAGGCAGACAGACGCGCAGGCAAGCCAGCCGGCCTGAGTGAGAAGGTCAACCCTTCCCCTTAGCTCTGTCACGTTAGGCCACATTTAACAGCTAGGACTCAGCATTTGAAGGCCACAGTGGAATCCCCCCCTCCCCCAGTGCCCAACCACCACTTAGCTCAGTGCTGCTGGGAGGCCATAACCTGATTCCTGGATTGCAACTAAGGAACGGATGTTAATCTGGGGGTAACTGTCAGAGAGTTTCAGGGTCTATCCTCTGCTCTTGAGGATGGAAATTCTAAAAGAGCCCTTGTCACTCAGTCTTGTCCACTTCGTGAAGCTTATTTGGGATTTTGCAGGGCAGAAAGGAAGGAGGAGAGCCAGGTCCTCGAGGGCCGGCTTCCTGCCGGGCAGGGAAAGCAGAGAGCGGGTGATTGAACGCCGCGTGAAAAGAGCGTCTCCTCCGCGCTAGGGAGTCTTTGTTGCACCAGGTGGGCCTTTCATTTTCACGTTTATATTTAGTACAACTTCTGAAAGTCTCGTTAAGGGAGGCGTGGAATCGTTCCCCGACCAGAGGTGAGTGTAAAGCGACCAGAGGTGAGTGTAAAGCGAAGAGACGTTCTTGCGAAGCTCCTGAAATATGAAGGGAGTGGGCCCACCTGCAGAGCCAGCAATCATCCCCCACGGGTCCATGCAGGCTGAGACTCCCCAGGGGCAGGCTGTGACCCTCCTGCGGGCTCACGTTCTCTCTTGCACACTGCCCAGGACTCTAACAAAGCCTCCTGTTCCCCTCAAAAGGGAGAACAACTTCCCGGATGTGTGGCATTTTGTGGGAGAGATCACATTTCAGTCCTCGATCATGTGGCTTACCAAGAATCCTGATATTAACAGGAATTAACAGAAATAAAAATAATATTGCCTCCGGTAAGCAAGTGAGTTTCGTAGGAAAAAGGAAGATCTCCTTTTCGTCATATAAAGATAGTCCACCTGAGGCTCCAAGTGGCCGCTGACTTGTCTACCATCGCCCAGTTGGTAAGAAGCAGTGCGTGATCTTGGTGTCACTTGGTGTCACTAACATTAAAGCGATTAATCACACCAAGAGTTGGTGAGGATGTGGAGGAACCGAACGCTCTCTCCCTGCTGTTGGAATGTAAGATGGTACGACCACTTTGTGATTTCTTTTGTGTTTTTTTTTTAAACAAAGTTTGCTTCTTTTTTTTTTTTAAAGATTTTATTTATTTATTTGACAGAGAGAGAGATCACAAGTAGACAGAGAGGCAGGTAGAGAGAGAGGAGGAAGCAGGCTCCCTGCGGAGCAGAGAGCCTGATGCGGGACTCGATCCCAGGACCCTGAGATCATGACCTGAGCCGAAGGCAGAGGCTTAAACCCACTGAGCCACCCAGGTGCCCCCAAAGTTTGCTTCTTAAAAAGTTCAACATATACCTACCATATGGGAGGCAGCTATTCCAGTTCTGTTTTAATCCAAGAGAAGTGAAAACATAAGCCCATACAAAAACTTGTAAATAATAAATGCTCAGAGCATCTTTATTGGTAATAGGCCCAAACTGTGAACAACCCATCAATATTGGACTCAAATGTCCATCAACGAATGAATGGATAAAGAAACCACAGTACACACACAGAGTAATACTACAAGGCAATAAAAGGAATGAATTATTTTTTTTAAAGTTTTATTTACTTAAGTAATCTCTAATCCCAATGTGGGTCTTGAACTCACGACCCCAAGATCAGTACACTGAGCAGCATGGATGAATCTCAGAATTATTATGCTGACAGAAGGACAGAAGTCAGATGAAAAAGAATATACATTGCATACTCCATTTCTAGAAACTCTAAAAAATGGGACAGAAAGCAGATCAGTGGTTCCCTGGGAATAAAAGAATGGGCAGAGGCCTGACGAAGGGCATACAACGGACAGATGGAAAGTCTTGAGGGTGACGATTATTGTGATAAGCAAAATAATGCCCCTCTCACCAATGATGTCCCTGTCCTAAGTCCCAGAACCCGTGAGTATGTCACTCTACATGGCCGACGGGAAATGTGGTTGCCTTGGAATTCTGGATGCTGGGATTCTCTGAATTTAAGATAGGGAAATTTTTATGCTGATTATCTGAGTGGACCCAGTATCAAGACAACCGTCCTCAAAAGCAGAAGAGGGAAGTGGGAGAGCCCAGAGTCGGAGAAGGAGATGTCACTATGGAGATGCAGCTTCATGGGCTTTGAAGATGGCGCAGGGGGCTTTGAGCCAAGGAATGTGGGCGGCTCTGGCAGCTGGGAAAGGCAAGGAAATGGATTCGCTCTGAAGCCCCAGAAAGGACCACAGCTTTGGTGGCACCTTGATTCTTAGCCCGGTGCAAATGATGTAACGTTTCTGACCTCCACAATAGTAAGATACTAAATCTGTGTTGTTTTAAGCCACTAGGTTGGTTGTGCTTTGAAATCGCAGCCACAGGAAACACGTGCGGCCATGTTCATTATTTCGAGCATGGTGGTGACTTTGCGAGCTGTGAAAACACCAAATGCCAGTTTGCTCTGTTAATATGTCCGTGATACCTCAATCAAGCCGTTTCAAGGAAAGCTTCCGACAAAATGGATCTTGACTGTGGTTCTTCTTTCCATTCTGACACAGCCACTGAGCACACAGGAGAATCACCCACGTTGACGGAGTTTATTAGGAACATTGTGCACAGCTCCTTTCCGTCAAGAACTCTGCTAACGCTCATACCTGTTAGGTATTATAAGCTTGTCCAACATCTCTGACCGCGGATTACTTATGAGAATTTCTCATTGTTCTAACTTGTTAATAACATCGGTACCCAACGGAAATTCTCTCTCCTTCGGTATTAAGATAACTACGTTATCAGATTGCATCAGAAACCGAGCTGGGGATTGTCGTAAAGATTCTAACCGAAACCAGGGATGATCACCGACACTAAAACTCTGAGGACACGGCTAGGAGAAAGAGGAGGCCTCTACCACCAAAGAATGATTTCTGTGCGTGCTCCTGCTCTGGCGGCCGTGCTTCATTGCAGGAAAGTGGCGGTGGTTTAATTGTGAGCTTTGACTATAAGCTTTGGATTAAGAGTCAAGATGGTAGACAGATTCCCACGTGCACTTGGGTGGGATTCGGTGCTGGTGTGTCAGCCAGCGCCCCCGCGGGAAACAGAGAGCATGCACAGAAGTGTCAATGGAGGATTTAAATGAAGGGGCTGTGGTAGGTAGGGTCAAGGGAATCCAGAGGGAAGCTGGAGGGGGAGAGGGCAGGAGGTGGGAAATTGCATTTTACCCCGCAATTAACCATTTCTCCCCGCCCGTGTCTTATGCTCCTGTAGGTGGAACGCACTCCCTGTCCTTTTGATCCTGGGCTTCATTAAATGACTTAGCTTTGGCCAATGGAATGTGAGCAGATGTGGCGTACACCAGATCTAAACAGAAACTTTAAAGGCATTGGTGTGGTTGACACACACTTGGGCGTCTGCCCTTGGCCTTGAGGAGAACAGGTTCCAGATAGGATCTGGCTCCAGGTATGGCAAGACGTGTGGAGCTGAGCCAAGTCTAGCTCGGCAGAGGTTTGCATGCATCGTGAGCAAGGAAGGGTTGCTGAAGCAGCAACAGAGAAAGCTCACAAACTCTTCTTCCCTTGATTGCGTGTGTGAGCTGTGAATACGAGATGCAATGCTGGGGACTAGGTAACTACTTACTTGACTCTGAGTCAATCAAAAGGGAGACGTCGTGGGTGGGCCTGGTCTAGTCAGGTGAACTTTATGAAAGGTGGGCCTGACCTAATCAGATGACCTTTATAAAAGTGGAAAGAATCTCCTGCTGGACTCAAAGACAAAGCAAACAGCTGCTCGTGAACTGCCTCTGAAAAAGCCTATCCTGCAGTTGAGGGCCTCAGTCATCCTGATTACAGGCTGGTAAGACCCTGACCTGAGGACCCAATTATGCCATGCCCTGACTCCTGTCCCAGGAAAGCATGAGCTCACAAATATGTGTTGTTCAAAGCCTCTAAATTTGGGGTAATTTGTGATACAGCAGTGGAAAGACAATTCACCAGAGAATATATATCCTTAGTACTGCACTATATTGTACATTTTTTTAAAGGTGCTGGGATGAACAGAACAAAGGAGTCCCATTCCCTTTGTAGGGTACCCCTGCCACTTCAGTGAAGAGGAGAGAAATCAGGCACATTCCTTGCAGAAGGTCTTTTACCATCCCTTTCCTGCATAACCGGGGGCCGTTTTTTTTTTTTCTGACATGGACAACAGCCATCCTAAGCCCTTCGCTTGCCTGAATCCAAACCCCAGGTTTCCAGCAGGTCCACTGTCCTCCCCAGGAAGGGGCACTGGCCAGAACCCCTGCGGGCCCCCATTAGAGTGCTCAGTGTAGTAGGGGGATGGCTATGTCCTTCCCTGGGCTTCCCACCCTTCCAGGCAGGAATCACGTCTCCAGTCTTCAGGTGTTTCCAAGCATATCACCAAATGTGCCCTTGCGATCCCCCAAATGCTGGCTAAAGGCCTGAGCTAGTCATCCCATCCCAACCCTGAGTTTCCCCAGCACAGCATTCTTGAAGCGTGTTCCTCAGAACAGAATCTGCACCTGCTGGGAACTTGTTCGAAATCGTTCTTGAGTCCAACCTGCTGAATGAGAAACTCAAGGGTAGGAGCCCAGCCCAGCCATCTGTAGTTGACAAGTTCTCCCACAGGTTCTTCTTGCTTTCAAGTTGGAGAAGCCCTGCTCTAGTCTGATGTTTTATATTTTCAGGGAATCGGCCCCTTCCTCATTCCCAGGTCCCTGACCACCGCCCCACCGCCATGTTTCTGTAGCTGTTTTATTTTGGACTTTGCGCTGAAGTCCTCACGGTCAGATCACTGATATTGTGTGTGCTCACGTTCTTACAGACTTTCGTGGAATCATCTTCTATTTGCCGAGCGGTTACTGGGGGTTAAACACGGTGCAGAATGCGGAGACTATCTTCCTCTCAAACTGGCCCCTGGAGGAAAGACAGCACCGACCCCACGTTTCAGAGGCAGAACCTGGAGCACAGCCCTTACCAGGAACTCGGGCACCACATCCCCACAGCCAGTGGGGCGGGACTCGAAATTCAAAGTCAGGGCGTGTCGCTTTAAAATCAGCGCTTATCATCCCAGGCTATCTAGTCTCAGAACCCTTGACTCTGACTTTTAAAAAGCACCACCTGTTTCTTGCCCCCAGATACCTGGCCCCAGAAAGCAGCCTGCTGCAGCGCCAGTGGGGGAGGTCCGGAGGGCACCGTCTGCAACCAGCCCCTTCCCGTGACATCGTGGCGTCCGTTAACACGCGACACGTTTGTCCTACAGGCGAATGGGCCGGGCTTATTCTGTTTCTCCAGAGGGCACAAGCAGCTCTATCAGGAGCAGAGCCGACCACGCCAACGGCACACAGAGCTCTCCTCGGGGCCGTGGACGTGGCGTGTGCGGAAGGCCCTCTGCCTCGCTCCCGGGCGCCGAGCTCCCTGCCCCGTCCAGCTGCCCCTGAAAGCAGCTCGCACTGCTGCCTTTGAGCCATCGTGCCCCCCTCCGGCCTCCCCCTTCCCAGGGGTTTCCACGGACCCTTCCCTTCCACTTCTGGCCGCCACGGCATGTGAGGTACGCACCATCCATCTCTGATGCTGCGTGTGGCACCATGATTACATTTCGGGGTTCTCTTTTTATTAAAGATTTGATTTATTTGAGAGACAGAGACAGGGCAGAGATAGTGAAAGAGAGTGCACAGGTGGGGAGGAGAAGGAGAAGCAGGCTCCCTACCGAGCAGAGAGCCTGACATGCGGCTCGAACCCAGGACCCTGGGACCATGACCTGAGCCAAAAGCAGGCGCTCAACGGACTGACCCACACAGGTGCCCCATATTTTGGGGTTCTTAAGCAAAGCCCCAGACAACCACTGGCCGTTCCCGTTCCTGCCTCCTGGTCCTCTTCAGCCTGTGCTGATAAGCGCCGTACCCTAGTGCCTGCGCACAGTGAAAACTGGGAGAAGGGAATTAAGTCACTGGCGCCCACCTTTCTTCCTCCTCTGAGGTTCTCACCTCAGCAACTGCTCCCTTTGGGGCCTTCCAACATTCCATGTTCGTGGCTCACCCGAGAAAAGAGAGTAAAGCCATAAGTCGTTGGCATATTGGTCACATTTGTCATTGTGCAAAAATATGCAGGACATGGGCGACTGGGTGGTGCAGTCGGTGAAGCGTCTGCCTTCGACTCAGGTCATGATCCCAGGGTGCTGGGATCGAGTCCCGCCTCAGGCTCCCTGCTCGGCCAGGAGTCTGCGTCTCCCTCTCCCTCTGCCCCTTCCCCCTGCTTGTGAGCTCTCCCTCTCTCTCTCGAATAAATAAAATCATTAAAAAACATACATAACATAAAATGTGCCGTTTTAATCATTTTAAGGAGCACACTTTCATGGCATTATTTGTGTTTATTGCCACTATCCCTTTCCAGAACTTTTTCATCGTTCCCAAGAGAGATTCTGTTCTCATTAAGCAATAAGTCTCCATCCCTAACTCCCCCAGGCCCTGGTAACTGCTCTCCGACTTTCTGTTTCCATGAGTTTATTTTTTCTAGGTACCTCATAGGAAGAGTCACGTGGTATTTGCTTTTTTCTGTCTGTATCATATTATTTTTTGAACCAGGAAGACAATGTTGGGTGTGGGAACAAAGAGTGGATTGTGGTAAATGGAATTGGCCAATGGCCAGTGACATTAAGTTCTTTTTTTTTTTAATTTTAATGTTTATGTGTTTATTTATTTGAGACCGAGAGAGCATGAGGGAGGAGAGGAACAGAGAGGAAGGGAGAGGGACAAGCAGGCTTTGCCCTGAGCGTGGAGACGGATGGGGCTCTAGCCCAGGACCCCGAGATCATGACCTGAGCTGAAACCCAGAGGCAGACACCCAACCGCCTGAGCCACCCAGACACCCCTATAGAAATACAATAAAAGCTTAGCACTGCAAAGGTGTGAACAGCAAGCGGTGGGCCTCATGGGCGGCCATCGTACTGTCTGTCCGACAGCGTACAAGCAGTGAGGGTAGAAACAGCCATGGAAGCCGGCAAAGGGGCATTTTGCTTTTCTTCTGTTGGCCTCAGTTGGACTGAATTCACTCACCAAACCTGAGCCATGGACAATCAGACCTGTCACTCCAACACCGCATGGTGTGTTCTGAGAGCTTCTGATTAAGACTACAATGGAACCAGGGCGCCTGGCCGGGTCCCGCTGGAGAGCATGGGACTCTTAAACTTGGGGTCACGAGTTTGAGCCCCATGTTGGGTGTAGAGATTACATCAATAAATAGATACATAATTTTTTTTAAAAGCCTGCAAGGACACAAGATTGAGGGAAAGATTGGTTTCAAGTATTACTCAGTCATCCTCCTCCACCTGCAAATTTCAGCCCCAAAATAACTCAGAAAAAAAAAAAAAAATCCTTGGTTATTTACATTTGCTCTCTATTTTTAACTGCGTTTCTGTTTAAAATATTTGATATCTTCTGAAGCCCTATTAGAGCTCATGGAACCTGGAGCAAGATATTGTATTTATTTTTGTAGCTATTTTTGTCCTCTTAGGGAACTTTTTGTTTCCATGGAAGCTTTTAGGGAAGGTAAAGCAGGTCCACGTGTCTGGCTGATTTGACAACGGGCTGAAGGGGGTTCTTAATAAAATTGTGCTAAATTCAGATCTCATCATGTGTCTCTTTTTACGTGGCTCAGTTTTTCCATTACTTGAAGTTCCCAAACGCTAATAAACCCTAACGCACTATTTTTGGTGGGAGTGAATGCATTACGCTTTTCAGGGCTGATGTTTTTACATAACTAGAAAACGTCCCGGAAGAGAGGAAATACCACCCTTGGAGGGCGCACATCAATTGTTTTTTTTTTTGTTTGTTGTGGTGGTGGTTGCCGTTTTTTTTCCTTTGTTGATCTAGAGCTGTTGAAGCAGAGACGCAGAGAGAAAGGTACATTCAGGCCAGGGAAAAATACACCTACAGATTCTGCCCGCTTCTACCATCTGCCTTCCGGGCTACGGGTTCTTTTCACACCTGCTCATTTCACACTCCCGAAGCATCCGTTTTCAAAGGATGTGTCTGCAAGACCGCAGAGCGACTGCGTAAGCCTCGGTAAACGTGTTGCCAGAGAGTCATCGGAAATCATAAGCCCTCATTAAAACCCCGAGTGCAGGTAAAACTAAGGTACGGCGAGGGGCGCCTGGGTGGCTCAGTCGTTAAGGGTCTGCCTTCGGCCCAGGTCATGATCCCAGAGTCCTGGGATCGAGTCCCGCATTGGGCTCGCTGCTCAGCGGGGAGCCTGCTTCTCCCTCTCCCACTCCCTCTGTTTCTGTTCCCTCTCTCGTTGTATCTCTCTGTGTCCAATAAATAAAATATTTTTAAAAAAATAAACTAAGGTACAGCAAGAAAACTCAAAGGCGTGAGCAAACTTCTGTGGGAGCATTGAGTAAGATGGAGAATGCGGGCCTTCTCTAGAAAAGTTCTGCGTCCTGATGCGACAGGTGCGCACACGGGGAAAACACACGTGGTGTTACTGGGTTTTCAGCGTCCCTCCCCTCCCCTTCCTCGCCACGCCCCTGCCAGGCGCCCTCTTCCTCTTGTCCCTACACCAGATATTCTGTGACATGTGACTTTATTTTTCTTCAAGCAGCCTCTGGCACAAAGATGTAGCGTTTTAAGAGCTGACTATCAGATTAGTCCTATTTCCTTCTTGAATGTTTTCTACTTCTATCCTTCCCTGTAGAGGAAAAAAAAGTACAAAATGTATCTCTTCTCCTTGGTCTCGCCCAGCAGGATCCTTGTCAACAGGGGACCTGTATTTCTGGGAACAGGACAACCAGGAGGCACTCGTAGCTTTCAGGTGCTACAAATGACGCGAGCGTTGCCGATCTTTCTCCTTTTAGGGCAGCTGATTTTATTTACCGTCCTGTTAAGGAAAAAAATAACAGTTCTTTGCCCCAAGAAGCTGGAGCAGCGAGTGCGGGGGTTTCACTCCGGGTGGCTCCGGGGACAGAGGTGGCAGATGTCTGCTGGGATCTGAGCACACCCACGCAAGGACGCGTATCTGTGCCGGGTCTCATGGCACACGTGTTTCTCTTCGCTGTCTTGCTACGGCTGAAGTGAAAGGGAAGCCAAACACCAAGTGCGAGGGGCTTTTTGTGTTTCTTCTGCCGTTTAGTAGGGAAATCACTTTGGCTTACTTTCTTCACATACTAAATAAGTTTGATTTTGAAAAACAAAAAAGAAAACTTTACATTTTAGTAACCCTAATGACACGTGTTTTTTTTTTTAAGTGTATGACTCAGTGATGTTTAGTATATTCACAGATTTGTACAAACCTTCACCACTACGGAGACGTGAAACACATGTTTCATCATTGCCGAAGAAACCTCGTACCCACTAAATAATCACTCTTCATTCCATTCCCCCTTTGCTCGAGCCCCAGGCAACCATTAATCTGCTTTCTGTCTCTCATGATTTACCTATTCTGGACATTTCATAGACATGAAATCATGCGATACGTGACCTTCTGTCTCTGGCTTCTCTCACTCGGCATGTTTCTGAGGCTTGTCCACATTGCCGCGTGTCTCGGTAATTCATGATGTTTATTTTATTTTTTTTTTATTTTTAATTTTTTAGATGACGTTTATTTTAAATGAAAATAATTTAAGATGAAAACATAATAATTTGAAACGCACGTTGGACACTTATTTATTGAGCACCAACTGTGTACGCGCGTGCACTGCACTGTGGTCAGCATGCTGTGAAAGTTCCTGTTCTCCCTGCAACACGCCAGCCCGGGTTGGGACGAAAGTAAATGAGTGTCTCCCCACCCACACCACAGGCTCTGACATAAAACTAGTACAGCTGTGTCCCCAAGGCAGCCCAATTCTTGTGACTCAAAGACGGTCATCTTTGGGGAATTCGTTCCCCTTCCCTTCCCACCTTTCTTGACAGCAATGTCCATTTTCCCTGAAACGACAGACATCATTTTATTTTATTTTTTTCAGATATCATTTTAGAATTGTCACTTAAAGTCATGATATGTCCGGAACCGAAGGGAGAGAGCCCTGTGAGTGTCACGAAGGAGAGTCAGCACTTAGGAGCCCTACACACTGGCTGGGGACAGAGGACACGCAAGCAAAATGGAAACAGCAGCTCTGAGCAAAGACGGACAAGCTGGCCCTGGCTAGGGAGGGCGGCCTGTCGGGCTCGCAGCTGGGAAAAGTCCGGCGTGGGCATCTGACCCCACTGTAGCCTTGCAGGAACAGTCCGACTCAGCGGAAAGGGGGGCTCAGAGAACTCAGGGTGATGACCTCGAGGCCAAAGGGAAGATCTGAGCCAAGACGTGGCTGCAACACAAGGCAGATGCCCTTTTGTTCAGAGTCAAATATTTGTTTGGAAATGAGCAAAACTGGTGTGAAAGGGAAGTAAAGGAATCCCTTCTCTTTCTTTTCCTTCCCTTCTCTTTCCATCCCATTTCATTTCTTTCTTTACCTCCCACAGCCACCGTCTGATTTCCAGGCTGCTCTAGCTCGAGAGGCAGTGATCCCAGATGACAACTGAAAGGTCTTTCTGCATCCAAGGAAGCATGACCTGGCTTCTGCCACGGCGCCCAAGGAATTTCCCATCATGCCTCTCTTCCCATCCTGCAGAGCAGGCCGCTGTGGCTCTCCCAACAGGTCTCGTGCCCCGACGCTTTGCTTTTGGAGGTTCCTTCCTTCCTCCACGCGCCCCTGGGTCAAGCTCTTCTCCACTTTCCCAGCTCCGCCCCTTCAAGTCCCAGGTGGAGGAGCTCTCTCCATTTATATTCCCATCGAGGGTATCTTACTGTTGGAACAGTGGTGCAGTCCAAGAAAACATCGTCCCTCTGCCCAACGAGAGGCGTTGCAGGTGCTGCCTGAGCCTCGTGGACCTTCCAACTCAGCCGGAGAGCCCAACACGTCAAGTGGAAACCTCAGTCGGCATCCAAGGCGGAGATTGGCAAGTTAGCACCCGCTGCCAGAGCCCCTCAGAGTTCCAGGGAGCTGGAGGAGGTGGAAATCTGTCTGAAGAGCCAACAGGGAATGAAGGAGGTGTGGGAAGCAGGAGGTCATGACGGAGCAGTAGGAGAATGAAGACAGGCTGCAATGAAAGCCCGAGGAGAGCACGGGCACGGGGGATTAAGAGACAAATGCAAGAGTCCGGAGGTGGGTAATGAGGTCCGGGGGTGGGGCGGAGACTGAAAGGAGAGGCCAGCTGGTAGACTGGCCAGAAAGGCAGAAGGACGGAAGACACAGCTGGACGCGATTTGCTGGGGGTCTCGGGGAGAAGTGGCGGCAGATGGTTAGAAGGATGGAGTCAGAGTGACTGGGAGATTGTGCTCTGGCAGAAATTCAGAAATGGGGGCACCTGGGTGGCTCAGTGGGTGAAAGCCTCTGCCTTCGGCTCAGGTCATGATCCCAGGGTCCTGGGATCGAGCCCTGCATCGGGTTCTCTGCTCAGCAGGGAGCCTGCTCCCTCCTCTCTCTCTCTCTGCCTGCCTCTCTGCCTACTTGAAATCTCTGTCTGTCAAATAAATAAAATCTTTAAAAAAAAAAAAAGAAATTCAGAAATGGGGACAGCATTTCCTCTTTGGGTAAAGGGCATCATTAGGGCCGGATCTTTACTTGGAGCCAATGGCTACAGCCCCACGTCCCTCAAGGCTGACTCACCCTCCTTGGGCGCTGGGGACAATGACAGCAATGTGACACACGCAAGCTTTATGGCCTTTTGCTAGGCATGAAGCATGACACCTGTCACATTTGTTTATGGAATGCTTAGTTCTTGGTGTCCCCAGAGACTGAAGCGTGTACATCACCACACACCCCAGATGTTACAAGCTTCTGTGAATAGGTTAAATAATGCATTAGCCTCCACCAGACAGCTCCCAGCAGCCAAACCCAGAGCTCCCTCGAGCTCTCGTTCCGGCAGCTCCGCACAGCGAGAACCCCATTGCCGGACCCGCTGGGCTTCTCACGAGGGTCTCCAGTGTCGTGGGATGTCCTCCTCCTGCAGCCACGACACAGGGTCAACGATGCGAGCACTGAAATCCACTCCCTGCAACACCGCAGCCAGGAAGGATTTCTTGGCTTTTTGTTCTTGGAGAAGGGTGGGGCCTGGGTCCTTCCTGGTACACAGTGAACAGAAACCAAGCCATCCCGGATGGAACATTCCAGAACACCAGCCAACCGATTCAACCAGGCTGGAGGGAAAACAACACAGAGAAAGTTTTATGTTATACTACAGATTTATGTCTCTATTGATTTTTTTTTTTTTTTGGACAACACTGTAATAGGGATTGTTTAATTTGCCAGCTTCAGTGTTTTGGTGCACATAATTTTTTTTTCGGTGCACATAATTTTCTCAATTATCTGAAATGCGGAATGTCATAAAGTCACATAGAAGATGAGCCTTTAAAGGAAAAAATGAAACAAGATGGGGTCGGGAGGGAGACAAACCATGAGACTCTTAATCTCACAAAACAAACTGAGGGTTGCTGGGGTGGAGGGGGTTAGGGATAGGGTGGTTGGGATATGGACATTGGGGAGGGTGTGTGGACATTGAAAAGGGTTACATGCTATGGTGAGTGCTGTGAAGTGTGTAAGCCTGACGATTCACAGACCTGTCCCCCTGGGGCAAATAATACATTCTATGTTCATAAAAATAATTAATTAAAAAAAGAAAGAAATGTTCGTAGGAAAAGGAAAAAAAAAGAAGATGAGCTTTTAAAAACTAGGTTTTTAGAAAATTTTATTTCAGTATTTGTGCACTTCACTGAATGAAATTTTAAGTAGAGCAATTTCAGAAAGTAAGGGATACAGCGTGTGAGCTCTTAGAACACTCACTAGGTAAACTCTGACAATAGATGAATTCTTTTTTTTTTTTTTTTTAGGAAAATAGATGAATTCTTACGGGATAATCACCCATCCCTCACATATACAGTCACTCATTTCTACCATTTGTCACTCACAACTTTTAGTAGAGGTAAGTCTGTCTTCTACTAGAGGATAAGCTTCCAGAAGGCAGGGCTGTGTTGTACTGTTTTGTTTCTTCTCCTAGGATGCATAAAATGAACTCAGTAAATGTCGGTCGTAACAGAATTACATTTACTGAGTTTTTGTTTTCAGTTTGTTTATTTTTGCCAGATGCATGCCCGCTGCTCAGAAGGTTACAGTTGCACGAAGTGAAGTTAACTTCTTACAAGCATCCGGATCCAGCAAGGAAATGCAATTTGTGTATGTGCTGCCGGGGCGAGCACAAGGAAATGCAATTTGAAAGGAAAAGCTGGGCCTTCTTTTTCATATAAGTTTCGGTTTTCAATGATTTTAGTATAAACATCCCTTGGGAAAAACTTTACCTGCCTTTTAAATGTATTTATCCAACTGGTGTTTCCAAAGTATTTTGCAGGGCAGATAAAACACACGCCTTCATGCCTGTAACCCCGTTCCCGTGGTCTTGTAGACGCCACCTCTGGACTCTGAACAAGGGTTCCGGCAATGCTGTTTGCATCACACCGACCAAAGGGACAGCTCAAAAAATCTAAGGTGTTTAAACCTGAATGATTTTTCGAGGTTGTAGCAGAAAGATCCCCTTGTAGAAGAAGAGGAAGGAGGAGGAGGAGGAGGAGGAAAAGAGGAAGAAGGAGGAGAAAATCCTTATCTTGTCCACTTGTGTTGACTCTGACACAAAATCTCATTTCGAAGGGAAGTATACATCAGCACATGTATATTTTTTTTAAAAGATTTTATTTATTCACCCGACAGACAGAGATCCCAAGCAGGCAGAGAGGCAGGCAGAGAGAGAGAGAGGAGGAAGCAGGTTCCCTGCCGAGCAGAGAGCCCGATGTGGGGCTCAATCCCAGGACCCTGGGATCATGACCTGAGCCTAAGGCAGAGGCCTTAACCCACTGAGCCACCCAGGAGCCCCGTACAATTTTTTTTTAAGTAGGTTCCACAGGTCCCATAGGTCTCAAGCTCACGATCGCCACCCGGATCCCGAGGCCAGGGCTCTGTCCACGGAGCCAGCCAGGTGCCCCTGCACGAGTGGGTCTGTGAACGGCAGGAATGTTGTCTCTCGCGTCTCCCGCAGTATTCTCAGTGGCCGGTTATCATCAGGACTGTTGTTCGTACTGTTCCTGTCATGTCCTCCCTGTTCTCAAAGGGCACCCGGAGCTCGGAGCTCAGAGGGCACTGAGGGACTGGCTCGGCCCGCCCCGCTCCGCAGTAGCAAAGCCAGGGGTCTGGACCGCGACGGCTGTGGGCCTTTGTAAAACACTAAACCGGGATCCTGCACGGCCCAGGGGTGCTCGACTGTGTGTGCCCAGCTCGAAAGCAGCACGGGGCCACCCGGCTCCAAAGGAAGCCCTGGAAACTGTGGCCAGGCGCTGGGCGGCTGGAAAGACCTCGCGTGGCTCCCGCAGCATGCCGGCGGTGCTGAGGTCCGGGGCCTGCCCCGCCGCGGGAGTCCACAATCACGGATGACTGGGCACACCGGGACCAGGGGTTCAAGGGCACCCAGCAGCCACTGCCGCCTGAACTGGCCTTGGGTACTTCTCCGGGTGCCGCCTTGGAATTCCTTTGCCTCCTTCTGTCCTTGCTGTGCAATCCTCTCTCTCTTTCTCTCCCTCCTCTTCCCTGAACGGGGGGGGGGGGGGGGGGGGGGGGGGGGGGGGGGGGGGGAGACGGCACGAAACTGAGAGTTCACTCGCTTGGCCATTGCAGCCTGTTTAGTATCTGTTCCCATGCAGCGTTTCTCAGCTCCCGCTTTTGAGTCAGTAGCCTCTGGTCCCCCCCGGCTTGGTGTTTTCTGGGGCTGGATGGCGGGCGTGGGTTTGTTGGGCACCAGCTCCCTGTCCCTGTCCCTGTCCCTGTCGGCCGAGCCCCCTAGCAGGACGCCTGAGTCCAGCGGGGAGGGTCGGTGCCCTGTTCCCGCTGAGCATGGCCCGGGGACCACGCAGGAGAGAAAGGCTGAAGGAAACAGAAGGACGGCGAGAGGACGAGGTGGTGCAGACGGCTCTGTGGGCCGTCCTCGGGTCCCTGCAGATGCTACAGGGCCAGTTCCTGGCGGTGAGGGGTGGGGCACAGTGGACACTGCCCAGCCAGTGGCGTGCCTCCGAGGCCGCTCCCCATGCAGAGGGTCCCTCCCCCGCCAGCAGCACTGCTCCTGACTGGACACGATTTCTGCAGGCCCTACTGCCGGTCCACCAGAGACCTGCTGTCCCCCAGCCCCTGCGACCCCGCCATCCGGCGTGAGGACGCTGTGGTCCCGGCACCATGGTACTCAGGGCTCAGGGCCGAGCCTGCATCCCCGTGGTCAGGCCCTGCGGTCGTGCCCAGGTGCCTGCACGGGCTGGCCCGTGGGAGCTCCCGCGGACAGTCCAGGGGGAGCACAGGAGCTGGCTCCAGGCCCTGCACCCCCGCGGTCCTCTGTGCCGTGGTGGCCGCCTGGGGACCGCACACACATCCCAGCTGGGGAAGGGAGTTCTAGGCTGCCTGGGATGGTTCTCAGACCGTCTGCGCAAGTGCACACATTTGAGGCAAAGAAGTCGTTACAAGCCAGACAGAGGGGCTTAGGGGCCACGTTCCTGAGGGAGGGAGAGGGAGACAGAGGAGGAGACAGAGAGAGGAGGGGAGGGACGCTCGACTCAGCCGCACAGTGCGACCCTGTCCGTGGCCCCATCCCCACTCGGAGCTCACGTGTGCACCCGCAGAGTTTCCCTCCCTCCACCGAAGGAGAGAAGCTGTTGGCGTGTTTTCCCGAACAGCACACGCAGCCCGTTCCCTCCCTGTCGACCATTACCTCGGCTCGGACGACAGTCAGGCTCAGAACAGGTGACATTGGCCCAAGCCTGCCTGGCGTTCCTGGAGTCTCACCACCTCACAGCACAGATGGGAGCCGAGGCCCGGCCGAGGCCAGCCAGGGCGGAGACCTGGGTCCCCGCGGCCTCCTGTTCTGTCCGGCAGTCCTTCCCCTCGGCCAGCGAGGGCAATGCTTCACGGCTGAGAACGTGGACTTGGCTAACGTGTAGCTGTGTCAGGACCGCCCGGGACACCGGCCATGGTGGAATCAACTGTTTCCTCCCTCAGGGGCCCTTCTCCCGGGGGACAGGACTGCTGTGCAAGGAGGGCAGGCCCGGGGACCATCCTCAGAAGCCTCGCCGGCGTCCGTCCCGCCCAATACCGAAAGGGGAGTAATGGGGCAAAACCCAAGCCTGTGCTGTGGACTGTGGCCTGCAAAGGGGACCCAGGGGCCGGGGCGCTCAGGCGACTGGCCGGCCGGCCCGTGTGCTGAGCAGCCAGGGGAGGAGGCCGCTTCCCTGCATGGACTCTCGGGGCCTGCCGTCCACCCTGCAGGACTCCCTCCTGCCGTCCGGGAAGAGTGCAGGACACACAGCCCTTCACCCCGACGCAGGAGGCTGGGGAGTTTGAGGGAGCAGCCCCAGGACAGCCACTGGGCTATGACCTTGCTCGACTCGGGGGACATGACTGGCTGAAGGCCACACGGCTCCCAGGAGCAGAGCCGGGACCTGGCTGTGTTTGTCTGTCTTGGGCTGCCGCGCGCTGCCAAGGGCCCACGGTGAAGCCTGGTCGTAAAGCCCACGTGGGGTCCGCTCTGAGGGAGGCAGAGGGGGTCGTGAGGGAAACTGGAAGTCCTTCGGAGGTCGTCTACGCTGCACACGAGGTGGCCTTGGAGGAGGGAGGAGGCGGCCCAGGACACCAGGCTGTCCGTCCGTCTCCCTGTGGGAACTGGCGTCTCCACAAACGTCACGCAAAACGTCTCCGCCAGGTTTGCGAGAGGTCGTCTGCTCCGTGGGCCCCTGTTGGAGACTTTGTTCCAGGAGAGCGACTCACCGGAGCCAAATCTTATCACGGCGTTTGCTCCGCAGACCGCCTGCGGACAGTTTGGGCACGCGGGCAGCCCACGAGCTCAGGATTTCTTGGTTGGTTTGATTTCCCAACAAGAGTGGAGCCACACATGACAGGCGAGATCAGATGTAAGAGCTTAACTACCCTTGCAAATGTGCTGCAGGTCTGCGAGGGGCCATGTCAGGACCCCGGCCTCGGTGTGGACGGCACCGTCAGCTTGGGGGTGTTTCCAGTGGAGAGACCTGTGGGTCATTCCTGCCAAGACACGGCTGGACCATAATGATTGTACCAGGAACGCAAACCTCCAAGGATGCTCCGTTGCCCATAGCCAGTAGCCACCCCCCCCCCACACACACCCATCTGCGTGGAGCTGCTTCAAGAAGGAAAATGGAGACCAGTAGAGGACCGTGAGTAGCCACTGCCACTGGGAGCTGTGGACTGGAGGCTCGGACAGGTCCGTGGCTGAGGACAGCCTCCAAGACACGTATGTGCTGGCATGCCCAGCTCCAAGGGCTGTGATGATGCCGGTTTCTCTGGTGGCTTGGTCTCAAGTGACGATCGAACAGATATGTGTAACAAGGTCGCCGTTGGAGGCCACAAAATCAAAGAGAGACCATTTTCCTGGTGGCCAAGGACAGGGAATTGGGGAGCCCACGTGACAGTGAGTGGAAGACATGGAAGCAAGGCGTGCGCTCTGTTCCACCTGGGCTCTCTGTTCCACTCACAGGGGGGTGGGAGCTGAGGACGCATGCACGGGGGGGGACGGGAAGCAACAAGGCAGGTCCCACAACCACCACAGGTGGAGGGCAGCGGTGCCCCTGGTGGCATCTAGCGTCCACCGCAGACAACTCTGGTCATCATAAGGGCTGGAGGGATGCTACTGATCCCCTGCGGTGCCCGGAATGCGTCCGCACCCCAAAACACGAGCCTGCCCTAGATGACAGCGGTGTGGGGGGCAAGAGGAGGACAGTGGTGTGGAGGACAGGGAGCCCCACTCCAAGTCAGAGCTGTGTTTCCACCTTCCGCGACGTCTTCCTCTCCCGTTTCTTGTCTGTCAGCTTTGGGGGCTGGTGTTCAACAGCTGTACTGACGTATAATTCACTCGCCGTGAAATTCATCCTTTCAAAGTCGACTGTCAAAAGACGACCATCCTTTGTCGGGCGGTGCCCCCCTGTTACCCGGCCACAGGACGTTTTTCTCATTTCCCAAGGACACGCGGGCCCAGGGCAGTCGGTCCACGTCCCCTCCTGCCCCGGCCCGGGCCACCACTAATCTGTTTTCTGTCTCTGTGGATCTGCCGGGCTCGGGGCATTCCGTCGTGACAGGCTGGATCGTGTCCCCCCGAGAGTCACCCACGGAAGCCCAGGATGGGACTGACTGTGAGCGCAAGCTCTTTAAAGCGGAGATTAAAGTGCACTGAGGTCCGTAGGGAGGGCCCCGATCCCACAGGGCTGGTGTCTGTGTGAGAACGCGGGATTAAGACACAGATGAACGCGGACAGGTGACCCCGGGAGGGCGCGGGGAGGGGGAGAAGGAGGCGTCTCCACGCCAAGGAGGGAGGCCTTGGGAGGAACCAGCCCTGCCGACACTGTGAATTCGAATTCCAGCGTCCCCAGCGGGGACAGAATCCGCTCTGGTTGAGTCTCGGGGTCTGTGGGGCTTTGGTCCCAGAGCGTTGCAGACTAATCCGCGATATAAATAGAATCCTGTGGCTTGTGGCTTCTCGGCCGGCCTTCCCTCCCTTTCTGTCCAGCTCCATCCGACCCCCATCACCTTCCCCCCCCTTCCCGCTCTTGGGGTCTCATCAACTCTCCTCTTTGGGAAGCTCCAGCTCCTGTCCGCTGCTGACAACCAGTCCCATGGCCACTCACCTTAAAGCCGTAGGGAAAACCTTCACTACTGTGGAGGCAGACCCGAGATGCTAACTTGATTTCTGAGATGTAAGGTTATACCTGATCCAAGCCCAGCGTCTCAGGAATGTAAGTCCGGGCACTCGCGAACTCATTGACTTACCACGTTCACGGGTTAGCTGTGAAGATTATTGTTTTCTAGTTCTTCTTATCAATGATATTTTCACCCACGGTATTTTGGGTTATATTCATGGCATATCATAAGCCCGTTCGTGCAATTTACTGTTGCAAATAAAGAAGTCATGTTCCTTGGTTTGTAGCAGCAATAGGGCTTGCGATCCTATGTGTCTGGAACTGGTAAATTCGAGGTAATTCTTGGATCTGGATACAGCAGTCAGGATTCACCCTGAGAAAAACCAATAGAGGATATGTGCTAAGAGATTTATTCCAAGGAACGGGCTTCTGCCACGGTGGGGGCTGGCTGGGCATGCTTGAAATTAGGACAAGGGGGCTGGAATTATCTCAGAAATTCATTGAAATTGCGTATCCCAGGAGAAATTTCTTCTTTTTCAGGGAGACCTCAGCCCTGCTCTGAAGGCCTCTTACCAGACTGCATGAGGCCCACCCAGATCACCCAGCATGATTGCCCCTGCTTCAAGTCAACTGATTAGGGACCGCAATCACATCCAGAAAACATCTCCACAACATTTAGACTCATGTTTCTAATGGGCTGAATTGTGTCCCCTTCAAAAAAATCCCAACTCCTGGTACCTGTGAAAGTGAGTCTTTGGAAAGAGGGTCTTTGCCAATGGGGTCAAGTTAAGGCGAGGTCGCTCTAGTTTAGGGCAAGTCTTAAATCCAGGGACTGGTGTTGTTCTAGGGAAAAGAGACAGAGATTTGGACACACACACACACACACACAAGGAAGAAGAAGTCCACATAGGTAGAAGAAGTCCACGGGAAGACAGAGGTGAGATGGGAACGAGGAAGCTATAACCTTAGGGATTATATAAGGTTATTATAACCAGGGATTGCCGGTCACCACCAGTAGCTGGAAGAAGTAAAGAAGGATTCTTGGGGTACCTGGGTGACTCCATTGGTTGAACTTCCGACTCTTGATCTCGGCTCAGGTCTTGATCTCATGGTTGTGATTTCAAGCCCCACCTTGGGCTTGATACTAGGTGTGGAGCCTACTTAAAAAAAAAAAAAAAGTAAAGAAGGATTCTTCCCAGAGCCATCAATGGGAATGCCATCCTCCTGACATCTCGATTTCAGACTTCTGGCCTCCAGAACTGTGAGAAAGTGAAGTTGTATTGTTTTAAGCTCCCCCAGTTGGTGGTACTTTGTACTTTTCCAGCAACCCTAGGAACCGGACACAGTGTTTGAGTTATTTACTGGGCTCATCAAGAGAGCATGACGGGTGTCTTCCCTTCCCATCCCTCCATCCAAACCCTCCTCTCCTGCACTGAGCTCATGTTTGAGTTGGTAGAAAAGACCGTGCAAACAAATGGACAAAAGAACTCAAGCACATTGGCCCAGGAAAGGCAGTGATGGAGAAGGGAGGGGAGGCACCTTGATCCCAACAGAAGCTTGAGAGCCCTGAGGGGTCAGGAGCAAGCAGGGCGAGGAATGGACCCCCAGGAAACACAGTAAGCGAAGGAGTCAGGAGCCAGCAGGAGACGTGACCGGAACAACATGGGCCTGGGAGGTGAGGCCCCGTGTGGAAGTGAGTGCAGGCGGCGTGGGAGGAGGGGCTCTCCCACTCTCCCAGGGACCTGCTTTCCTGGTTCCTGCCCAAGACCCCCTCTCTGCAACTCTTCTCAAGGGACGTCATTTTCAGTTTCTTACACATGGAATTGTGGGGGTGTGTGTGTGTGTGTGTGTGTGTGTGTGTTGATCCAGACATGATTTACCTTGAGAGATAATTCTCTCAAGTCAACTGAAAGCTTTCTAACTTGTTTAAGCAAAAATTTAGATTTTAGACTACTTTTAGAGTTACAGAAAATTAGGGCTGAGAGTTCTGTTTACCTGCCGTCCAGTCTCCCCTACTGACAACACCTTATAGCCCCACGGTACTGGTGTCACAACTCACCGGTCGGCCGTGCTCCAACGCTACCTATCAGACTCCAGACTCGAACTGGATGTCCTCACTGTTTCTATCAGACTCCAGACTCGAACTGGATGTCCTCACTGTTTCCCCGAGTGTCCTTTATCTGTCCTAGGTCCCACCCAGGATACCACATTGCATTTACTCACCGTGACTTAGGCTCCTCTGGGCTGTGAGAAGCTGTCTCTCTTCCTTGTTTTTGATGACCTTGACAGTTTTGAGGAATGTGGGTCAGCTGTTTGTTTGTTTGTTTTAAGATTTTATTTATTTATTTGCCAGAGACAGTGGGAGAGCATGAGCAGAGGGAGGGGAAGAAGGAGAGGGAGAAGCTGACTCTCTGCTGAGCAGGGAGCCGGACGCGGAACGCGATCCCAGGACCCTGGGACCATGACCTGAGCCAAAGGCAGAGGCTTACCCGACTGAGCCACCCAGGTGCCCCAGGTTGTTGGACATTCTTAAGTTTCTATTTACATTTCACCGCATAATGTTCCGATAAACATGAGGATATCTTCAAACTAGAACCGTATACGTCATGTGATAGCTGTCACGCTTATCTTTGTCCATCTTGTATGAAACTACAGAAGCTAGGGGAGGGGCAGCCATCATTTCATACTCTTAGCTTGTGTATGAAATCTTTCCATTTTAGACTTTTACCATTCTGGGTAGAACTTTAATATCTAAAAATTCAAACCACCTTGGGATTATCTACTCATTTGAAAAAGCTATTTTAGTCATCCAAGGGGAGCCGTGCGAAGGCAAACTACCCTTTGGGGAGCATACTTTTTGTTCCCCCATTCCAGAAAGCATTCCTTACTTCTGTGCTCTCAGCCACGGCTCAGACTTCCTGGGAAAGCCTCTGTCTGGTCAAGTCAGGCCCCCACCTGAGTGACTGACGGCCGCGTGCTGGTGCGGCCATCCGTGAGTGTGTGTAGGGGTTTTGTGGGGGATTATGGAAACATGACTCTTTCTCACTGTTATCTCAAAAGCACATTAAAATGATCTCTGCCTTCCCCACTGCGTTAGGAACATTTTAAGAATTTTACCTGACAGATTTCTGGTCTTATCAAGTGGCTGTGATGTGGTCAAAAGAACAACAAACAAAAGGACAGCCTTCAAGCAGGTATGGCAGAAAACAGCCCCAGGGTATAATTTCCTCGAGTTATACAGTGTTTTCCTCCAAACTTCTAGGTTTCCTTCCGTCCTTCCTTTCTTTAATATTTTATTTATTCATCTGAAATAGAGAAAAAGAGAGAGAGCACCAGGGCAGGGTGAGGAGCAGAGGGAGAAGCAGACTCCAACTGAGCAGGGAGTCGGGTGTGGGACTTGACCCCACAACCCTGAGATCATGATCTGAGCCAGAGGCAGACGCCTAACCCACTGAGCCACCCAAGCTGCCTGCCTGCCTGCCTTCCTTCCTTCCTTTTTTGTTTTTTTTGTTTTGTTTTTTTGTTTTTGAGGTTGGTTTTACTGAGGCATAATTTACATACAATAAAGTCTACCTTTCCAAGTACAGTCCTATGAGTTTGGGCCAACATTTACTGTGATGTAACCAGCACCGAAATCAAGACATAGGACAACTTGGTTACCTGCTCCCGCCCCCTCTCCCCAAATTGCCCCGCTGTAGTCCATGTCTCTCCTGATGCCCACCCCTGGAAACGATTATCTGTGGAGTTGTGCCCATTCTAGAAAGCCATATCCTATAAATGGAATCATGGAGAATGCTGGGCTTTGAGACAGTAGTTATTCCAATTAGCGACTGGCGTCAGTCACGCAGGGGCATGAAGCTGGGTCCTCGTTAGGGCTCATTACTGCCTCGCCATACGGAGACACTTAGTTCACTTACCCAGTCCTCTGTCAAAGGACAGCTGGGTTGTTTCCAGATTCTGGCAACTCTGAGAAAGCGATCTGCGTACGGATTTTTTTTGCGTGTGAACCTAAGTTTTCCTTTCTCTTGGGTTTATGATGAGGATAGGCTTGCCGGGGCCTATAGGCGTTTGACACACGTCTGATCTTATCAGGTGGCTGTTCATTTTGTAAAAACAACATCAAAAAGGCTTTATGACAAAGGCAGGGGGTGGGGGGGATGCGGGGGGGCAAACGTTCCTCCTCTCTGTGGCTTCACCTGTGCCTTTCTCGAAACTGCTGGATTTTCTTTGTCAGTGTGGCCTTGTACTTTGCTATGTGGGAGACGAGCTTTGGGCGGCAACTATTTATAAAACCAGCCTCTTCTGCTCCTTCTCTCCAGCCAGTTTTAAACACGGAAGGCACACGTGGAAACAAAAGGAGAAGAAAAAAAAAGCACGTCACTTCTTATAACAAAATATGCTTACCAAAGGAGGAGAGGAGGAGGATCGGCCTTCTGAGAATTATAATCTCCTGGTGTTTTGTAGCCCTGACAGCTGGGTGTTATCTGGGCCGCACTGGAACTCTCGCCTGTCCTGGGCACTTGGAGTCGATCCGGGCTGTGTGTTCTGTTCGTGTGTTCTCCGGGTGCCGGGTGGGCGGGCTGTGAAATGACTCACTGACTGATAGGCAACAAGAATTCGCATCAGAAAGACCATGCGTGGGGCGCCTGGGGGATTCAGGTGGTTAAGTGACTGCCCTTGGCTCTGGTCATGATCCCAGTGTCCTGGGATTCAGCCCCCTGTTGGGCTCTCTGCTCAGCAGGGAGTCTGCTTCCCTTTCTCCCTCTGTCTCTGCTTGTGTTCTCTCTTTCGCTGTCGCTCTGTCAATAAATAAATGAAATCTCTGGGAGAAAAAAAAAAGGGACCTTGCCAAGGAGAGATCATGATGGCTGATAGAGGTTGGCCCAATCTAATCCCCGGAAACTTTGGAATTAGAAGAGGAAGGCAAGAGAACAGCAGGTGGGAATTATGCGATGTGTCCCATGCCACGGAACATGGGCTCTGGTCATTGAATGTCCCCAGGGCCTGTGGGAGAACCCCAGCCCTGCCAGCACCTTGATACTAGTTAGCCACGTGGTACCCAAGTGGGACTTCCCACCTCCAGAATGGGTCAGATGATAACGTTGCTTTGAAGCCACTAGGCGTGTGGTAATTTGTGGCTGCAGTGATAGGAAACCCATACACCCACTAACCTGAGACTCAACCTGCCACCTCTGTGAAATGGGTATGTTCATAATTGTATCTCCCCCACCATTTCATAGGCTCTGATGATGATTGGTGAGGTCATCTTGAAAATGTTTAGAAAACTGAGAAAACTCTGTGAGGTAGGGGAAAAATGTAGATTTCCATAATCTAGGTGCTCTCTTTGCCCACCATTGTGTGCGCCTATCAGGATGCGATTCATTTTGTTGAGTCTTTCTGATGACCTTTACTCTCCCCGAGTGCGTTGCCGTGCTATAGCTGTAGGCCTTTCTCTCTTCCAGAATCCATCAACATCCACCAACAGGATGAGGCTGCTTCCTAAAGACAATATGTGCTTTTTTCCTACCATCATTGTCCTCTTCCTTTTTCTTAAATATGAAAAATTGTGTGTGTGGACCCCAACACAGGACTTGAACCCATGACCCTGAGATCAAGACCTGAGCCAAAATCAAGAGTCAGATGTTTAACCAGCTAAGCCACCCAGACGCCCCCCCCCCCAAAAAAGGTGCTTCTTAATTTAACTTAATCTGAAAATTTTTTTGGAAAAAAAAAAAAAAAGGCACCCTAATGGAGATAAAAAAAAGTTTGTAGGAAAAGTTAACAAGTTATGTGAAGAACGTTGAGGCCCTCAGTCTCTCAGAAACAAGGGTCGGCAAACTTTCCGGAGCCTGCCAGACAGCACACGTTATATATGTTTTGTGGGCCATAAGGTATGTATCAGCCACGAAATCTGCAGTCAAGAGCCAGAAGCAGTAAAGGATTGGGCATTTTTGTGTTACAATGGAACTTTACTGATGGGCATTGAAATTCAAGTTTCAGATAATTTTCACATGTCCCCAGGTATCAGTCTTCTATTGATTCCTGTCCCCCCACAGTCTTTTAAAAATGTATCCTTAGGGACACCTGGGTGGCTCAGTGGGTTAAGTGCCTGCCTTTGGCTCCGGTCATGATTCCAGCATCCTAGAATCGAGCCCAGCATGCGTCTGGCTTTCTGCTCCACGGGGAGCCTGCTTCTCCTTCTCCCTCTGCCTGCCCTTCTCCCTACTTGTGCTCTATCTTTGTCAAATAAATGAATAAAATCATAAAAAAAAAATTAAAAAATATATCCTTAGCTTGTGGGTTGTATGGGCACAGGTATAGGAGCCATTCCTGTTCTAGAACAGATGCTCCATCAAGGTAGGGAGTTGAATCTGTGATCCCTCCTTCCCAGGGCCCGGCACCGTCTGCCTGCCGGGTTCAGATCCCGTCTCTGTCTTCTCTATGGATATTTTGTTCATCAGGGAGGGTGTTGTGTTTTTTTGTTTTGTTTGTTTTGCATTAATTGTGAGTTTTAGAATTGGTGTTGTAATATTAATTAACCTGAGTATGGTTTTGGTGTTCCCTTAAACTCACCTCACCTTAACGTCACGGTCCAGGTCCCGTGGGAGGGGCCCGTGGTGGTGGCGGCGGGATGAACGAGTCCTTTCGTGGCAGGGTCAGAGAGGAGCAAGGATTCCGGCTTACCCTTTCTCCCCGGGCGGGAAGACTGCAGGCAGAGCTTTCAAGAGGTCTGTGTACGAACACGGGTGGAAACGCTGCCACTTTAGGATCCCTAATCACTGACTGAAATTCAGCGTTTCAGACAACTCAGAATATCTATATTCCTCTTGGGTGAATGACAGGAGCATTAACAGTATTTTTAATTTGTTGCCGATTTGTCAACCAGAGAAGTCTGATCTATTTTTAGAGCAGGTTGCAGTTGACGCAGATTTGGTTTCTACGTATCACTATTCTGAAATGACAGAAGTTATTAGGGCTACTTCTAGAGCTCGCTGTTGGAAGGATTGAGAAGGAGGCACTTGGATTATGATATGAGAATTCTAAAATATATTCGATAAGTATATTCTGACACAATTGGGTTTCTTCCTAATCCTGTGTATTCTTTTATGTATTTTATGCGTTTAGAAACAAGAGTCACTGAATTACTAAAGAAGGTCTAAGGCACAGAAATGGTTACAGCCGTACCCTGCCTTGATTCTTTAACCTCTCAGGGTTGGTCCTCTCCTCTTAATATTGGAGGTAAAAATCCCTGCCCTCCAATATTACTGGGAGGATCTGATCTGATACCCTGCAGAAACACCCCATACGAAATGCAATTGTTCTCAGAGCTCAAATGATGTGAACTGAATGTGACATTCCAAATGGAAAGAATGAGAGAAAGCAAGAAAGCGACGACTCACATGCATTTGTCTGCTCTAGCCGACATAAGAAAGCACCACAGCCTGGGTAGTTTAAATAGAATTTTATTTTCTCACAATCCTGGATGCTGGAAGTTCAACACCAACATGTCGGCTGGAGTGATTTCTCCTGGGGTCTCTCTCCTCGACGTCCTCACCTTGTCTTTCCTCTGTGCGTGTCTATGTCGTAACAAATTTTCTTATAAGGACACCAGTCATGGTGGATAGCAGCCTACCCTAATGACTGCATTTAATGACTTTACCACTTTAAAGGCTGTGTCTCCAAATATAGTCACATTTCAAGGAACTGGGGCCTACGGTTTCCTTTTATGATTTTTTGGGGGGGTAGAGGGTACAATATCATATCATCGTCGTATTATCATATGACCAGTCACACATCATCGTATTAACAAAAGGACTGGTGCCGATCCAGGTCGAGGAGAACCAGGGGGGCTGTCCTCACATCCGCGGCGCGTGATGGACCTCTTTGTCCTGTCGTGCTTACTTCTCTGAGGAACATCTCAGGGGTGACCGCCTGTGACCTCCAGCTCCTTGCACAGTCTGTTTCCCGTCTCTCTAAGGAAAATTGGAGGCAAAGCCCCGGAGCAAAGAAAGGCTTGAGGTCCCCAGAGTGAAGTGGGGAAGCACACAGGCCCCCTCCTCCGTTCCTAAGGAAAGATCCAGGTGGGCGCTCACTGAAAGCTGAGATGTGCTTTGGGAATGTCAAGGAAGGATCCTTGCCCACACCCAGCCGATCAGTCCGGGGAATCACAGGGCTCTCTGCGTGGGCCACTCATGGAAACAAATATTGGCCTTCGTGTCTGGAATCTCTGAAGGTCAGATGAGCCCAGGGGAAATTAGATAGTGGAGTCAATGAAAACCGGACAGTAAGTCTCATGAGAAGTTTGATACCTGTTCCTACTCCTTTTTTTTTCCCCCAAAAGAATGGACTTTTTTTTTTTTTTAAAGAGCAGTTTTAAATCTAGAAAACAACGTAGCATATAGTACAGAATTATCTGCCTTTCACATACAGTTTCCAGTGCTAACATCTTTCCCAAGTGTGGTGCATTTGTTACAATTAATGAATCAATATCGATAAAATCCAGAGTTTAGGTTAGAGTTCACTGCCGTGCGTGCAGTTCTAAGCGTTTGGACAGTGAAAAAAGGCCTGCGTCCGCTGTTACGGGACCATTTGGAATAATTTTATTGCCCTGAAAATGCCCTGTGCTTCCTCTGTCCATCACTTGTCTCCCATCTCCACAACTCATGGCTTCCACCGATCTTTTTATTTTCGCCTTTTCTAGAGTATCACAGGGTTGGAAGCATGTAGCAGATAGCCTTTTCAGATTAGCTACTTTCCCTTAGTGATATGCATTGAAAGTTCCTCCCTGTCTTTTCAGGGCTTGATAGCTCATTTCTTTTTATGGCTGAATGATATTCTGTCTTAT
The DNA here is from genome assembly GCF_922984935.1 of Meles meles. NCBI lineage: Eukaryota > Metazoa > Chordata > Mammalia > Carnivora > Mustelidae > Meles > Meles meles. The sequence goes on from NC_060087.1 coordinate 6,235,898, forward strand.
GGATGGGCCACACGTTCTCCATTCACCTATTGAAGGGCACATCTTGGCGGCTTACTGTGTTTGGCCATTATGAGTAAAGCTGCGAGAAACATTACTGTGTGGGTTTTGTGTAGACATGTTTTCAACTTAGTTGGGTAAATACCTAGGAGCCCAATTGCTGGGTTATATGGTAAGAGTAGGTCTAGCATTTGGAAAATGCTGTCTTCCAAAGTGGCCATACGATTTTGTATTCCATGGGCTATGTATGAAAGTTCCTGTTGCTGGACATCCTGGTAGCATTTGGTGGGGGCTCGGTGGGGGGGGGGGCGGAGAGGGGCCATTTTAACAGGTGTGAGATGGTGTTTTGTTTTATTTATTTTTAAAAGGTTATTTATTTAAGTAATCTCCATGCCCAGTGTGGGGGCTTGAACTCACAACCCTGAGATCAAGAGTCATGCACTCCTCCCAGTGAGCCAGCCAGGTGCCCCGTGTATTTGGTTCTAATGTGCAATTTCCTAGTGACAGATGGTGTTCAGCATATTTTCATATGCTTATTTGCCATTTGTATATCTCTTTGGTGAGCGATTTCTAGATCTTTTGCCCATTTTTAAATGTGGTTGTTTTCTTATTGAGTTTTAAAAGTTCTTTGTATATTTCGGATACAATCCTTTATCAGATATGGATTTTGCAAATATTTTCTCCCAGTCTGTGGCTTGTCTTTTCATTCTCCTAACGGTGTCTTTTGCAGATCAGGTGTTTTTAATTTTGATGAAGTTCAACTTAACATTTTTTTTTTCTTTAATGGATCATACTTTGGGTGTTCTATCTAAAAACTCACTGCTAAACCTGAGGTCATTTAGATTTTCTCCTGTGTTACCTTCTAGAAGTTTTATAGTTTTGCCTTTTACCTTTAGACCTCTGATTCATTTTGAGTCAGTTTTTATGAAAAGCATACGGTCTATAGCTAGATTCTTATTTTTTGCCTATGGAGGTCCAATTTTTCGAGAACCATTTGTTAAAAGGCATTAAAATGCCTTTGCTCCTTTTCTCAAATTAGTTGAGTATATTTGCGTGGGCTCCTTCTGCCTTTTAATTAAAAATTTGGCTACTGTTTAGGGGGAAATACTGATAGCATTCGTTGCAAGCAGACTCTTGTCAAGTCCCTCCAGTCAGCAACCAAAAAAGAATTGTTTGGCATATAGAGCTCCTGCGGTGGATAAGAGCGGAAATCATTGCTGCTCACTCTCCATATTAACCTTTACTCCTTTCACAGTGCTCCTTTCCTGCTCTACTTTATTTCCCGTTTTCCTTGTCTTCTCCCACCTTATAGGACAGATGTTTGAGAAATCTGCAAAACACATGCGAGAGGATAGAATAGTCTCATTTACCCCCTACCTACCAGCCACCTAGCATTTAAGAAAGAGGAATTTCAGCGACATCACGATAAACGTAGGCGGTCTATTTTCCTGTCTGGGGTCTTACAAAGTCCCTTAGGGTTCCTAGGATAAGCTCTGTTCCTGACTTGCAAGAAGAGCTTTGGGATTGTAGGGACGTTACCAAAGAGACAGGATGGATTCTGAGCTCACTTGCAATGTTAGTGACCGAAGACCAGCTGTAAAAATTGGTCACAGCCGTCCTAGTTTGGAGTGAGGATTTCCACCACTTTCCTATACTTTAAATGATTGGCACCTGCCAGGTAATCACAACATACAAAGAGGCCTTTCCAGCAAGTTCAGCTAGGCATTTCCAAGCAGCCAACGACAGGCAGGGCTGGCAAGCCAGAGGGCCGGTTCGGCTGCGCGGCTACTCGAGAGTGTGCGGTAGCCGAGGGCCGCGTCCCAGTAAAGCCAAGAGCTGTAATGATGTCAACTTGTTATTTACTTTCCAAATCTGAATGACTGAGCAAGGCGAAAGGAGAATCAATCAACCACAATGTGACCCTACAGGCGGAAAAAACGCAGCGCTCCCACCAGCCGGCGGTGGGGGAGGGGAAGCACGTGTAACCGGGGCAGGGTTGCATCATGAGCTCGCTCCGGCTCTCAGTTGCACCCTCGGTTTTTCGATTGCATGTAATACCTCACCATCAGTCCGCACAAGCCCAGGGAGCCGGGGAGCAACGAAAGGCAGGCTCAAGGGAAGGCCCCCCCACGTCCTTTTGGGGACCCTTGAATGGCAACTGATACATATTAAGACACAATCTATTCTGCTGATTCACAATTATGGAGACTGTGTAAGTGTGTATTTTTTATTGATGTGCTCTAATAATGGTGTAGCAACAGTCGTTTTTACATCATTGACGTTTTACTGCAATATTTTTAGGTCCGCCTTGAGGGAGGACCAGCCCCTTAAAAACTCACCTCGGGCCCCTCCCTCCCCCCAACAACCTGAACCACAAATGGTCTAGTGTCCCAGGAAGGAGCAAGTGAGGTTACAGTTTAAAATGCTGAGTGTACGGGGCTCTGCGCGCAAAGCTCATTATACACCAAAGGGAGGGGCAAAGTTATCTTAAAATATTCAACAAAGCAAACGCTGAAGTGCAGGGTGGTGGGCGCGGTGTCTGTTTAATTGAATTAATACCGCGAGTGGTGGGCCGGGGTCTCCAAACCCGGGAGGAGGACGAAGCTCCGGGGACTTTGGTGCGCTAGGGCCGAGCTAAATAAGCCATTGCAACATAAAACCCTTTGCAAAGCCTGTGGGTGGGGTTGGGGTCGGGCGTGGGGAGGCCCGAAGGCCCAGGTACCCCCAACTCCAGAGGCCCAGCCCCCTCCTCTAAGGAGCTCCTGGCTTCCTCTTCTGTGTGCCCGAGTTTTTCTCCCCAAGCATTTCTGGCTCTTTCCGGGAGGTGTTTTGCAAAGGGTTAGTCCCCACTTTTTTGGGAGGGGGGAAGAGGCCTTTGGGGTGTCCTCTAAGCCGCCCATTTTGAGAGAGATGCACCCTCGGGCAGCTTGCAGGGGGTTGTTAGGGCCGCCGAGGAGCTTCTTTTTTGAGGTGGGGGAGGGTAACACTCTAGCTGTGGTTCGGGTCCCCCCCCCCCCGCCCCAGACCGCGGGGGTGGTGGCCCGGGTTCCTGTCCCCTCTTGGCAGTAGGGGGAAAGGCATGGTTTGGGAATGGGACTGCGTGGGGGTAGGCCCTTGTTCACTTCATCCCCCTTGGAGGCCACCGGGAAAGGGAGAGGTCCGAGTTCCCCTCACCCACGCTAGGCGTGGGGGCCAGGGGAGAGCCCGGGGTGAAGGGCTGAGTAGGGTCGCAGGTTCCCCCACCGTGGGGTAGGGTAGGGGCTGGATTGGGACGCGGGGCCTCCCCAGAAGCCGTGGGGGGTGCGGATTCTCACCCCTTCCTTCGCCGTGGGGGGAGGGGCAGGCCTAGCGTCCCCTCCCCCGACGTGGGGGAGGGGCAGGATTAGGACGCGCCCCCACCCCCGCGCAGGGGCCGGGCCAAGTGGACTCGCATTCCCCTCCCCCGACCGTGGGGGAGGGGACGGGTTGGGGGTTGGGGAGCGCTTCCCCCCCCCCACCGTCCCGGCCGTGGGGGAGGGGCCGGCCCGGGCAGCGGCGGCGGCGGCCCCCCTGGAAGTCCTCCCGGCCGGGGTCGGCCCGCTGGCGGCCGCTTCCCCCCCACCCCCAAGCCGGAGGTCACTGCCCGTGCCGGTCCCTCCCGCCGTCCCGCCCTCTCCCGCCGCCGCCGCCGCTCCCGCCCCAGCCCCCCCCACTCTCCGCTCTCGGGAGCGAGGAGCCGCCAGCGCCCCCGCCCCGCCGCCGCCGCAGCGCCCTCGGCCGCCATTCGGCACCCGAAACTTTCCAGCGCCCGCGCCTCTCGGGGACTCGCGGCGGCGGGGCGGGGGCGGCCCGGGGGCGGCGCGCGGCTGCTCCGGGGCGCCGGGCCCTCCTCGGCCGCAGCACGGCCCGGGCTCGGCGACGGCCGGCGGCAGGGAGGCTCGGAGCGCGGCGGCGCCGCCACAAGTTGCGCTGCCGGCGGCGAGGTGAGTGCGCGGGGCTCCGGCGGCCGGGCGCGGGGCAGGGGGCGCAAACTTCTCCCGCGAGGGTGGGGGGCGGCGGGCAGGCGGCGTGGGACGCCCGCGCGCGGCGCCGGCCGCCGGGGCTCTGGAGGGACGGGTCCCCAAGTGTGCCCGGGCTTCGGGCTGGGGTGCGGCGCGCTCCCTGCAGGCTGAACAATACCCGGCCGCGGCCGCTCCCCGAAGTGCCGGCGCGCCGGGGGCGGGGGCGGGGGGGCTGTGTGGGGAAGGGGAGGCGGCGGGTAAGTTTCGGGGAGCGCCCGGCCCGGCCCCCGGGGTCCCTTTGTCTGCCGGGTCTGGGGCCGGCGGGGCGGACCTGCGCCGCCGCGGGATCCCCCCCGTGGGGGAGGGGCGCCCATTCATCCCCGGGACCGGGACCGGCTGGCAGCGCGGCGGCGCGCGGCGGAGTGAGGGGCGGGCGAGGCGGCGCGGCCCGGCGGCTGCTCCGTGTCCGAGACGCAGAAACTGTCAAGGAAGTCCGGGGCTCCCGGCCGGAGCGAGGGGACCCGGCGGAGGGCGACATCCGCGTGTGTGTGTGTGTGTGTGTGTGTGTGGCGGTGGGGGGGGCAGCCCCTGGTGAGGCCGGGTCTGCCGAGCGCGGCCTGAACAGGGTGCAGACCTGTTGCTCCTGGGGCTCGGGGACGGGTGCCCCCGCGTCGGTGTCTTGTGCTGTGCTCCCCAGGGGCACCATCCCTGCGGGGGGGGGCGATGCCGGGAGCGGCGTGGGGTGCGCCTTCGGGTGTGGGTGCCCGCCTGGTGTATGACAGTTTGGGGTCGCTAGAGGTCCGCCCGCGCGGGGGTAAGGGCCTGGGCTTCACGTGCGCCGCCCGAGCGCGCGGTCAGGCCTCGGTCCCGGCTCGCTGCGCGGCCTGGCCTTCTCCGAGCCAAGTGCGCTGGAAATTCCACAAAGTTAGAGGCGGAGGCGGTTTCCTCGTAGTCCCCCCAGTCGGGGATGTTGTGGAGCAGAACCCCCAGAGAAACAGAATCCCACCGCCTGCTGCTCCGGCAGCCGTTTCTGGTTGGCACGGTCACATGGGGCTCGACCCGACTTCTGGCTGTTTTTCTCTCCCGACGCGCCGCCCCGGCCCCTGCTGGAACCTGGAAGGGGAGGAGCGGGACTCCGGAGGGGAGGGGGAGGGGCGGGGGCGCGGGGAGAGCCCTGCGGAGGTCCCGAGCGGCGGCTTCCGGGTGGCAGTTGCTCTCCCCGATTGTATAAAAAGTTTCCAACTTGTCATTCCTAGAGAAGAGGCGATGAGAGTGGGGGGCCGGAATGCTGAGTAGGCACAGGAGGACATTAAGATGACACTCTTATTTTACACTCTTATTTTACACGATCTTATTTTACACTCTTATTTTACGCGATCTTAGTGGTTCAAGTGGGCTGCAGATTCTGCAGAAAAGCACCCAGCTGGATGGATGACTAATCCGGGGATAAAAGTTGAGGTTCATGATTTGACCCACTTATTAAAATGGCCCTTAAGGGGATTCCAGTCCTTAAGTGAACACACACCTGGGGGACAAAATCCGAGGTTTTTAGGTATTTTACTGGGTGGGTGCACTTTGGGACAAGTAGTATTAGCTGGATCCTCTGGGGCTGGCTTTTCCTTTTGCTGGTATACAGGGCTTCATCAGTCGGGCAGTTACCCACACCCACGGTTCCGCACCCTTCCTGAATGTTTGAATGTTTGTTTTTTTTTTTTTAAGGTTTTTTTTTTTTTCAATATTTTATTTATTTGACAGACAGAGATCACAAGTAGGCAGAGAGGCAGGCAGAGAGAGAGGAGGAAGCAGGCTCCCTGCGGAGCAGAGAGCCCGACGTGGGGCTCGATCCCAGGACCCTGAGATCATGACCCGAGCTGAAGGCAGAGGCTTTAACCCACTGAGCCACCCAGGTGCCCCCTGAATGTTTGAATGTTTTAATGGGCTGAGTAGGGATGGAGCGACTCAGAGGTCTTCGTTGGACTTAATCTGACCTTCACCGGTGGGAGCTCTAGGCTCCTCACCTGGACGAAGCATCAGGAGTCTCCCTGAACCCACTGTCAGGAGGGGGATCAGTAGTTCTTCAAAGAGGTGGACAGAGCCCTTGAATCCAACTCTGTCTTGAGACGTACTGCTTGGCTAGAAACCCAACCTTTGTCCCTATTTGGCCTCAACTGGTGAAGGCCTGCAGCTTTTCTGAACATCATTTCTAGGTATGTAAAAATAAAAAAAGGGAATTGAAATCGTGGTCCTCACTGTGTCTGGTGCAGACAGAAAGAATGTGTAAGTTTTCCTAAAACCGTAAAGCGGCCTGTACATGTTAGTTTTGCTGTTGCGCAAATTGAATAATTGTCTTTACGCTATTTGAGTGCCGTGCACTTAATGCTGCGTGCGTAGCAATTACTATTTTTATTCTGCGGAGAGAACACTGACTTGCTAACGCAGGGTGGAGTGAGGATTGTCTGATTCCCGAAGCCCAGCTCTTAACGCTTGCTGTTTCTGTTTTCGTGTCTGCCTGGCATGAGTTTTCACGTTCGGGCAGCTAAAGGGCTCCAGATTACATACACACATTCACAAACGATCTACAGTGAAATCTGTGAACAGATACAGAGGTAGCTGCACGGAATCAAGAGACTTTGGCCACAGTGGAGAAATTGCTTTCCTAATTTCGTTGTTCGGTAGGGTAACCACTGGCCACATGTGAACATGGAGATTCAAGTTAACTAAAACTCCGTAAAATTAACGGTTCTTTCAGTTTCTGAAGCCGTAATTTACGTACTCAGTGGCCACCGTATTAATTAGTACAGTCCACACAGAAAGTTATGTTAGAGGGTGCTGGTCTGTAATTACCGCAATGAAATCTTAGTAATTAGTGTACTTTTGTGGGGGGAGGGGAGAAGCTATACAGGTTTGAAATAATTCACAGGTAAACTTAAGAAAAACAAAAAGGACCCATTTCCGCTGGTGATTGACCCAGGAAAGTGATTTCAGTGAGTGGGTTCCTTTTTTTTTTTTTTTTTCCCCTCTTAAGTAGGCTCCAGTGTTCAGGCCCGAATGTGGGGCTTGAACTCATGACTCTGAGATCAAGAGTCGCGTGCTTTACTCACGGAGCCAGCCCGCCCCCAGTGAATGGATTCTTAACTTGCAGTTGAGAGCTGTGGTTTTGGACTGGGGTGCTTTGAATCAGTTTTGAATTAGAAAACCAGGACTCTAGGTCAGAGCCCCTCCCTGAGCCCTGAGCCCTTAGCGGGTTTGTATCTCAGCATTGGTTTCTCCATCGGAAAGAAGGCAGAGTTGTTGACCGGTCCCCACGATGCCTACCTAACCAGAGTGTGGTGAGCATCTCCTGGGCTTGGGGAGCCCACGCTGTCAGTCTCAGGGAGGCCCTGTGTGGGTGATGGCGGGCTTGTAACCCTCGCTTACAGTGCATACCGCGGGGCTTTCAACACCCCTGCCCCCGTGAAGTTTGAATCTTGAATCTTGAGGTCAGAATCTTCTGAATTAAAAAGGCCGATAGGAAATCTTTCCAGCAAAGTGAGATTCCACAATCGTCAAAGTCAGGGTGTTATTTTTACTACTTAGTTGATGTGTCCTTTTCACAGTTCTTTGTATTTTTTACAGTAAGGGGTTAGAAATTTTATTTGTAAATGAGGGCTGGGACCCAGTTTGGGGGGGACCCAATATCGTGGGTGTCAGAGTGGTAACCTCCCAGATGACCTTTCTGCCCTCTGTTCTCACTCACTGTTGCTTCCTCAGGGCTCTGCTGTGACGGTCAGCGTTTGGCTGGAAGTACTTATTAAACACCGAAGTTCTCCCCCATTATTTTCCAGAGGAGGGAGGGGGCCTCTGCCACGGGAGGCCGGGCCCAGAAAAGCCATCCCGATTTCCTGGCCCTGCGCGCATGGTTCTGCCAGGTCCAGCGCCCGGCCTAGGTGACAGTCAACAGAGGCTCTGTGTCCACTGTGATGCTGTCTCAGGTTTCCTGATACCTTACAAGTGTGCCCCCTTCCTATAATGTGCTAATCCAATAAGATAATTTTTCACTCTTAAAAACATTGAAAAAATAGTTTCATTCAGGAAGCAAGACTGAAGTCATTTTGTAAACACTTCTTTTTTTTAAACTTGGAATGATATCCCCCTCCCCCCCAACTATTTTTAGGATGAAGGAAGTGTGAGCTTTCCCCTTGGGTCTTGCCCTCCATGGCCTCTCCCCCCTCCCCATCCTTTCCATAGGGCCTGGCCAAACCCACAACACTGGCCAGATTGGCAAAATGAGGCCCAGCAAAGCCAGGATAAGAGCTGGATGTGGGAAGGGCCTTGCAAAGTCAACGTGTTTGTACGGCCCGGAGGGCCTAGTCTGAGAAAATGCATTGCAAACCTCAAGGGAAAAGTGCCGTCACTGCGGAATTTGCTCCCCGGATGGCTTCTGGACCCGGGTGCGGGCAACTTGACTAAAGATGGTCGTGTGCCCTGTGGGCCCGTTTGTTCCCGTGTGGCTCTGAAATCCTGGTTGACAACCCGCCCCGTGATGGAAGACTGTAGACTTGAGCTGAAAGCCGGTGAAAAACGGGATTGGGCACCTGTAAAGGGAAGACACTGGAAAAGAGGTTTGCTGAGAAGCTGGAGATGGGGGTGACGCTTGGCTTCCAAAGGAAGGGGACGTCTTCAGAGATGAGGACAAGGGAGATGGGGGTTTATGGCAGTTGTGCTTGGGGTAGTGAACTCCAGAATCTGGCAGTCGGCTAAGCGTTCTCAGTGGGGGCGTTTTTGCCCAGTACCTTCAAGGAAACATCTAAGAACGTTTTCAGTGGTCACGGCATGGGGGAGGGGAATGGTGGTGCTCCTGGCGTCCTGGGGGTCTGTGGAAGCTGCCAGATAGCCTGCATTGCAGAGGACAGTCCCCACTGCAAAGCATGATCTGGAGCCAGATGCCAGGGCTGCCGGGGCCGGTGGGGGGGGTGCCCATCCTGAATTCAAGACTGTATACACGACCGTGTGTGGGACAGAAGCTGGGGGAGGCGGGTGCCAAGCCAAAGCTCTGTGTGGAGTTCTCCTGGCACACCTGTGCTTTTCGGGAATCTGTTAGGAAGTCAGTCACATCACACCGCAGGTTGAGAAAGGAAGTTTCTGATCCCGCAGCAGGAGCGGGAAGGAGAAAGCAGGAGTGAAGGGGCTTGGGGGAAGGAATAGAAGCAAGACCAGCACGTGTTGGGGGCGTGTTTCTCGACTTTCCTCTTTTGGTTCTGTCGCTGTGTCGCACACTGGCTCGCTCTTACTTTCAGCATGCGAGGGGGTCCTTCTCGGGCTCCTGGTGGCCCCGGGGCAGATGACATGGTTGCGGGGGAAAGTTGTTTTGGAGGCAGCTCGCCTGCCCTGATGCATCTTTGGGCAGATCAGTGTCTTTCTCTGTCACTCATTTTCTCATTGAGAAAGAGAGAGAGAAAGTAGAATTCCTTTCTCAGCCTTGAAAGGAGGTAGGGCTAGTATGCTCGGAGCCCCGCATGCTGGTGCCTTCCTCCACGCCGAGGTTGGGAATTGGGTGTGCAGGTGCTGTATGATGGTTATGATGGTCTCCGGAACTGGCTGCCTTCCTTTCCTTATCCCCCCCCACCCCCCGCCCGCCCTTAAGTTCAGTTTCAGGGCTGGTTCATAAACATGCATGCGTGTGTATAATTTTCCAAATTACTGTGTGAATAGATGGACAGTCATCTCTTCAGTGTACACTTTTATGAGTGTGCGCACGCATGGGTGTGTGTAACCAGCACCAAAATGGGGATACAGAACAAGTCCATCACCCCAAAGGCATCCTCCATGGGCACTCCCTTCCCTCCCGTCAGCTCTGCCCTCCACGTCCTCGTAATTGCATTTCAGCTCAGCCTCAGATGCCTTTAGGGGAACCCCTCCACCCTCCCAGTACCCTCCTCTGTGTTTCTCTCTGATGACACTTGAACTTCACACTTTTGCACACTTGAGCTTGTGTGTTTGCCTCCGAACAGCAGGGTTTGCACTGTGGGTGTTCTCAAAAGGAAGGAGAAGAAAACCTTACTCTTCCTAATAGACTTCGTAAGGAGCCGTGGAGAAAGAAGGTCAGGTGTCTTGTTGGGGCTGCCAAAGATGTCCTTTTTTTTTTTTTTTTAAATTTTATTTATTTATTTGACAGAGAGAGAGATCACAAGTAGGCAGAGAGGCAGGCAGAGAGAGAGGAGGAAGCAGGCTTCCTGCGGAGCAGAGAGCCCGACGCGGGGCTCGATCCCAGGACCCTGAGATCATGACCTGAGCCGAAGGCAGCGGCTTAATCCACTGAGCCACCCAGGCGCCCCAAGATGTCTTTTTGATGCCAGGTCATTCTCGCTGCCGAATGAGTCGAAATGGATGTTTTCTGATGCATTTTCAGAGAAATGTTTCCTGAATGTTTCCGCCGTAGTCCCCGAGAGACATATACTGTGTGAAACGTGTCAGGTTATGAAGTCCTGTCTTTGGTTTCAGAAACAGGACCCACGGGCGCCTGGGTGGCTCAGTGGGTTAAAGCCGCTGCCTTCGGCTCAGGTCATGATCTCGGGTCCTGGGATCGAGTCCCGCATTGGGCTCTCTGCTCCGCGGGGAGCCTGCTTCCCTCTCTCTCTCTGCCTGCCTCTCTATCTACTTGTGATCTCTCTCTGTCAAATAAATAAATAAAATCTTAAAAAAAAAAAAAAGAAACAGGACCCACACGAGCAGGTGTCACAGTCTTGCCAGTGGGGCGATACCACAAACGGAAGGTATGAACTTGTGTTTGCGTTACTTTGTTGGAGGAAAAAGGGAATTCCTGGGTCTGTGTGTCCATCTAGGTGTTGGCCTGCATTTTACTTCGGACCATCGTTTCACTTTTTGTGATCTCCTAGGAAATGGCATCTTTTCTAGAAGAATTGACTTGGTGTTTCGGATTTTTGCTACTGTGGTCCCGCCCTGGGTGGCCCCCAGCTTGTATGAGGTCGGTGAAAACCTGGGTGCGTCTGCCCGAGTCAGAGGGTAGGTGAGCTAGTCTTGAGGCTTTTCTTCTCTCTGGCGTGAGGATTTTCATTTCCAAAGGGGATGCTCCTTAATTGTTGGGTCGGCTTTTTTTGCCAGTGAAAAGTTTAGGGAAAACCGGTGGTTATTTTTACCGCACGCGTGGACTGCCACTTTACCCACCATTAGAATAGGGCGATCTGTGACTTGATCTGTTGATTCGTTGCATGTTGTGCCTAAAACGCAAACACAAAACACAATCAAGCAATTCCGAAGACGTTTCGGGGTGTTGAGGGCCTCGGGATCATTTCTGTGAGTGTCCGAGTTTCCCCGTCTCACGAGAGCCTGCGAGGTAGGTACACGCGGCCTTACAGTGCGCTTCCCAGTGTTTACTCTTGCGACAGCATCTTCTGAATTCCTCTGACGTTCTGGTTTTTGTTTTTTCCTTCCCCTACCTGGGTGGATGTTGCCTGGAGGCTTAAAAGACAAGGAGAGTTTTCTTCACTTGCTTCCCCAGAACCTAGAACCCGTGACCCTAACTAGCCAGCACAGAGCCCGTGCACTTTCTGGAACACTTGGCACCAGCCCCCAGGGAGAATGCAGACCTTCCCACTTTCTAAGAAACCGAAAACTTTGCTGAAGTCCACTGAGAACGAGGTCCCCACCGTCACCCATGTTGGAGTGGGCTTGGGAGGACACTGTTCCCTTCTCAGAGCGGGATTCTTTCCTGCGATCAGCCTGCTTGCTGGTCGTCATCGGGCCTCAGGGCCCTGGCACGTGAGCCATTGTTGAGTTCTGCACGCGTCTCTGCTTGTTCGGAGATCCCAACAGGTGGAGAGGACGACCCAAGGAAGCTTACTGTCTGTGCTGCCGTTTTCGTTCTTACGTCAGAAATAACCAATGCTTTAATTCAGTAAGACTGTGTAAGTCATCCTAAGTGGGAGAATGATTCAGCATACCGGAGTGGCGGTTTCTGTTTTGAGGGCAGGGGCTGCTTGGTTATGACAAGGTCAGCCTCTGTCTTCTAGTTATCCTTGTGATTTGACATCCGTTTGAAGATGAGAAATGGGAGAGGGGAGCAGCAGTCGGTCACTGACGGCGTGTCATGCAGAAATCAGTTGCACCAGCAGACACACCTAATGCCTGCCATCTATAAAGTTCTGCGTGGCTGCAAAATGATGATGATGATAATAATAATAATAATAAAAGTTCCAGGTGGTTGTGGAGTTGTAGGTTGTGTTTGATAAAAACAGCTGAGCTGAAATTTGAGGTCTCTACCATTTGGGTCATTTGGGGAACGGATTAAACTTGGGTCCCTGCCGGAGGTTCTTTTTCCAGCACAGTCCTCCTCAGGCACGTAGCGTCCAGCTTGGGGTTGGTAAAGACTCAAGTATTCACAATTACCAACTTGCAAGCAGTGATTGCCACTTCTGGGCACAGGCAGATCAGTCCGGGTTTGGTTTAACTTTTAGCTTGGTTATGAAAAAGATACCGCATTAGGTTTTTATTTCTAAGATGCACAGGTGATCCTTTGCCAGTTTCAACCATTTCCAGGGATGCTGAAATGCATTAAAAAGCCTCACCAGAAGAAGCAACAGCTCAGAAGTGGGAGAAAATAAGAATTAATGATCTCAATGTGTCCAGGTCATGGCAGAAATTATTGTAGACCAGAGGAGAACAAGGCAAGAGGCCCTTGGAAATTAGAGTTGCCTTATAAATTTCATGGGACTCTCGGATAAATTTCATGGGCTTCTCAGTACATTTCCTTTAAACCGATAGACTCCATGTTTTGGGCGGTGGGGCGGGGGAACCAAAGTGCCTGGTGTCAGGTTTTAATTCCCAGACTGGTCTCCCAGGGCCATACCACCTCCTCTTGCAGGTTTGTCAGAGCGAGGGAAGAAAGGTAAACTGTCCGCTCCCTCTGTGTCTCCTTCTTAGGTCTGTTTTTGTGGTTTGTGAAAGATGCCTGTAATGTTCGCCGAGGGTCGTGTTTAGTTAATAAATTAACTGGGTTGGGGGCACGGGCTGGAAACTTCTTCACTGATGAGGATATGCAATGAACAGACGTCACCGAATGGGTCCCCAGAGGTGGCGGGCAGAGGGGGGCAGTTTTGAAGTACGTGAATGCAAGTGGGACAGGGATGTGCTCCCCTTTCCCCTGGCTTCAGCTGCCAACGCCTGTGTGTGTGTGTGTGTCTGTGCTGATCTGCTGGTTTTGTGAGTTTGAAAGCGGAAAAATCCTGGTGGTGCAGAGGCAGAGGACGTAGCTGTGCTGCAGGTGCGGGATGAGGTTTCGGATGGGCGCCGTGCTTGTCCCGCCTTTCGCGACACGGCAGTGTTTTCATAATCACTTAATTCCGTTTATAAATCAGCCACCTTCATTGATGGTTGCCCTCAGGGCTCCTGAGAAACAGACTGATGGAAGCCATTCAGACTTCGGAAGACAACGGCCCGAGAGGGTGTGCGAACAGACTGACTGTCCTGAAAGGCTTTGCCTTACTTCAGTCTGGCTGTTGATTTGTTGGGTCTTTTTCCATAGGCCTATTTCCGTGGTCATGGATGCTTTTTTTACATTAAAAAAAAAAAAAGCTATTTCACATTAGAGTTTTTCTTTCTTTTGTTGTTGTTGTTTGTTTGTTTTGTTTTCTTTTAAGAGAAGACTACTCAGGGCACGGCTGGGGGTTCGGCTGGGGGTTTGGTCAGTTAAGCGTCCCACTGTTGGTCTCAATCTACGGGTGGTGGGCTTAAGCCCCTCGCTGGGCTCCACCCTGGACGGGAACCCCCCTAGAGCTACGTAAATAGAATAAAGAGAAAACTCAGTCAGTGCTGTATTTGTTATTGGTATTCCAGAGAGCAAATAAATAGAACAATGAAATCCATGATTCAGACCACGTTGTGGTCTGCGGAGGTGAGGATAGGAACTGACCTCCACAAATGTGAGGCCTTTTGTCTGACCTCATCTGCTGAGAATGGCCCAAGGTTTGGTTTTGGTGAGACTCGGTGTCCGCTGTGAGTCTTTCCAGGATTTCCACGACAGTCTGTTTGTTTGTTTAACTTGAAATGATTGATCGGTTAGCCTCGGTTTTTCTGTCATTTTCTCGGTGTTCACATCCATTTTTCCCTTTGTGAGTATTGAATTTGCAGTGTAACTTTGTACTAAAACAAAGCCCAGAGATTTGCAAGTGAATTCAGAGGCCTGTAGGTGAGCAATTCTGGTTCCCTTCCGCGTGCCCACAGGACACCTAGTGCCAAACGTCATTAACTCATCAGGATGTAAACAGACATTCATTTGTCTGTTGGCGAGTGGAAATATTTATCTCCTACTTGAAAAGAAAAATTGGTTTCCTTTATGGCAGTACAAGACAGCTACTGTAAAGAGGAGAAACAGGAAGAATTTTTTTATTTTTATTTTTTAACTGTCGTGTCATGAACCTTCGCCTCTCCTTTCCAGAGATCAATACATGTGGGTTTCAGTAGTGGATGAGTTAGAATTTGCATCTCTGGGAGTGCGCTTGATCGGCCCCTCCCCTGCCCCTTTAAGAAGGAAGAGAAGTTACAGCAGGTCACGTACTTTTAGCCAAATGCCTCTGGCTGGGTCCAGATCATGACCTCAGGTTGCAACTAGGTCAGGCAGACACCTGTGAATCACTTCAGTCCTGAGCCGGGATCCTCTTCTATTTTTGCTTTTGGGTGAAACACTAATATTATTCATTTGATTATTTGCCTGCCAAAATTACCCAGCGAGCTATGTGTCTCGGAAAATAGCCCTCAGAGGAGACACTTCTTAGAAGCCCGGACAAAAGTCGATTGCATTTCCTAAATGCGTCCCTTAGGGAGTCGTCGGCGTGCAGATGTCTGTGTATAATTTCTGAGAATGAGGCGTACGTAGGTGTGCGGAGCAGGAGTGCCGCGAACCACGGCCAGTGCTGGAAGCTCTCGGAACGTGAAATTTTTGAGTATGCTAATCTTTGAAAGAGAATCTAGAAACAAATTAGTTTATAGCTTTGTTGAAGTACCGTTTACATAATTTGTATCAGAGAAGGCAGTTCCTTTTCCTTAGGAAGATTGGGCTATTAAAATTAGCTATCTTCATTTTTCCACAGAAATAAAAAAAAATCAATTGTGGTTCAAATCATTGTATGTGAAGCTTTGTAATTGGAAATTTGATGTTAGCAAAATTCTATAACCTTGGTTAATTACATTCGTATAGTCAAACTAAATATAGAATAAGATTAGCTCATGGAAATATTTCATTTTTATCTCCGGCAGTACAGTGAACATTCGTGTAATAGTTCCTAGTTTCATTTTGTAATTTTTTTTTTTTTTTTAAGATTTTATTTATTTATTTGACAGAGAGAAGATCACAAGTAGGCAGAGAGGCAGGCAGAGAGAGAGGAGGAAGCAGGCCCCCCGCGGAGCAGAGAGCCCGATGCGGGGCTCATCCCAGGATCCCGAGATCATGACCTGAGCCGAAGGCAGCGGCTTAATCCACTGAGCCAGGCGCCCCCCCTTTTTTTTTTTTTTTTAATTATCCTGGACATGTTTTCCGGAAAGTTACTTGAAATGAGGCTGTGTGTTTTTATGTCCCGGTTCTTGTTTGACTATGAAATGGCACACAGAATAAGCTGTCCTTTGTGAATTTTGATTTTCTTCGTGGCCTCTGTGTTCCGTGCCTGGCCCAATGCAGGGACAAGCTAGGGGTCCCCTTTTTTTTTGGCCTGACGTTTGCCTTCAGGGAAGTTTGGGGGAGATGGGTTATCTCAGAGCCCACGTTCAGCCTCGTCCGTTTCCTGTCCTGCTTGCTTTTCCAGTGAATGTTCTGCATTTGGACAACAAGTGTGTTTTTTGGTGTGGGTTTCTGACGGCCCTGACGTCCGGTGGCGTGGAATTTCTCCGTTCACACCACTGCGTTGGGCAGTTGGTAGGGTTCCGCCTTATTTAGTTCATGGGATTGAGTTGGACACGTAGACTCAGGTGGGTTGCCGTGAGCTATGGGTTACTGTTCGGCTTGGGTTTGCCTTAGGTGTTTGCTTTGCCTTTGAATTTGCGGCAGATGCCCGCTTGCGGTGGTGTTTAATTTAGTACGGAACTCTAAATCTGACTTATCAAGTTGATTTTCTGAAACCACTTTATTGCGGTATAAATTACATACCATAAAAAGCACCCATTTTAAGTGTACGACTCAGTGATTTTTAGTAAATTTACGGAGTCGTGCAGCTATCGTCATCATCGATTTTCATTCCTCAGTACGGTCGTTCGTGTCCGTTTGCCATCCATCCTGGCTCCTGCCTCCCAGCCCCCGGCAGCCATTGAATCTCCTTTCTGTCTCTGCAGATTTCCCTTTTCTCAGAACAAGGACTTCTGTGCGAGGTTGAGCTCACCGGGTGGTGGGTGCTGAGGCCGCATTCAGTGGGCTTCCCTGCCCTTCCCCGGGGGAGGGCGAAGCGGAGGGAAGCGAGATAATGGGCATCCTGCCTCCGTTCCCTCTTCCGCACGGTCAGGGTGCTGATGGAATGTTTGCAGGGTCTCAGGTACTGCCGTGTGGGACGTAGTTTGCTTAGAAAGGGCCCATGGGACGGGGGACCTCTCTGGTGATGGGCTCCGTCCCGGGTGAACCCAGTCCACAACCACAGGGCGGAACCTCCTCTGCCTTCCCGCATGACCCTCTTGTTGGTTTCAAGCCCTTGACTGTGAGGCTCTGAGGGAAGTTCGAGCCTGGCCCGGGACGTCCCTTAGCTCCATCTTCCTCCGCCAGGGATAGTGTCGCTTCTCGGGGACGCTGGGCAGTGTCTGGAGACCCTTCTGCTGGTTACAGGTGGGGACGAGGTGCCCCGGTGGGGAGAGGCCAGATGTGCTCTCATACGTCCTACCAGCCAGAGGTTGTCCCCCTGAACCGGTAACAGTTCCCCAGCCCAAGAGCTGAGTGTGTGGAGGCCAACAAAGCCTGCCTCCGTGGCTTTGACCCTGGGGTCAGTTTCAAACGTGGTGCTTAGGTCCTCACTGAAGTCTTGGGGATGTTGAAGGAGGAAAGGTACCCGAGGCTTACGGAAGGGACAGAGGCGCCTTTCAGTCTCCGTGCACTCCAGGGAAATGGGGATTTTTATAAGGGAAAGGATAAACGAGAGTTTTGGAGTTACGTTTCGAGGGAAATGACTTCCAGTCCCTTCAGAAGTGTTCACAAAGGAAGTGGCAGCGTGGAGGGAGGAATCTGGAGCCACCCTCTGGCTTGGATCTGGGACTCACACGCCACGCTTATGTTTCCCTAAGAACCCAGACAAGATCCAGACCCTGCCCAAGGGCTCTGAAAATTCTCCCTGCGCAAAGGGAAGGGGCTGCTTCCAGCAGTCACCGTGTCATGGAAGCGTTTCTAGACTGGCTGTGGGCCTCTGCCTGTGGGCCTTGTGGTTTCTGCTGGTTCTCGAGGATTTCCGTCGCTCCCCTGACACGGATACAGCCTTCGTCCCTGGTCCTGTGCCAGCACCGTCCCCTTCTCGTTTCCTGCGGCCCACGTGCCCCGGAGTCCCCTGAGAAGTTCGGGGCCCCTGCCTGGGCGTCCGTCCTGCACACCTGTGTCCTCTGCGTCGCACCTGGCTTCGACAGCTTCCCCTTTCCTCCAGCTCTGGTCTGTGCCCAGCGGGGCCTCTTCCTCCCCCCTGCACCCAGCCCGCCGTCCTTGGCGCCTTCCAGGGTGCAGCATCTCCTGGCATCCCCTTTCTGGGTGTTTTGTTGTTTTGCGTGTTCTGAGCTCAGGGTCCCTGCCCCCCCCAGACATGGTGCTGTGCTGATTTCCAGGACTTCAGGCGCCGCGGACTGCAGCTGCTTCCTCCTCTTCTCCCAGAAGGATGGGGAGGCGCTGGTGACTGCAGCCGGGAAGAGCCGCCCCGAGCGTGTGTGGCCGTCCACGCGCGAACGTGTAGTCTTGGTTTCTGTCCAGGTGGCGTCCTGTTGTCCTTCGCCGCATCTGCCCCCTTCTTACGGATGGACTCAAGGCAGCCGCAGTGCAGTAAGCGAGGCGTACGGACGCGGCGCCTTTAATCCGGAGTCTCGTTCTCTCGCTCGCGGTGCTGGTTCCACGGACCCTCCGCTGGGTCACCTTCCCTGTCTGTCTCCTTACAGGTGTTGGAACAAATACTTCTGTGGCTTTCCACATCTCTTAGTGTCTTTCTGGGATCTCTGCCTCCCAGGTCGCGCGTGGGTCGGCTTTCTATGACTACGTCGGGTTGTTTGCGTTTTCTAGAATTTCATGTCCGTGAAACCACACGGTTTGAGCCCTTGACGTTGCCTGACGTGTTCCACTCGGCATAATGACTCGGGTTCACCCGTGTTGAAGCCCGTATCACGATTTCATGCCTTCGGGTACTCGGGTGGGAATCTTCGGAGGGGGGTGTGTGGACGTACCACGGTTCTGTGTATCCATTTGCCAGCCGTTGGGCATTTGGGGGCTGACGTTTCTTTGGCCCGTGAGAATGAAGCCGCTGTAAATACTGTTGTTGCCCTGCGAGGGGTTCTCAGACTTCACCGTGTGGTGGAACCCCGTGGAAAGCTCGTGAAAACGGATTGCCAGGTCCCATCCGCACACCTTGTGATGTGGTCGATGGGGATGGGGCCTGAGACACTGCATTTCTAGCAAGTTCCCAGCCGGTGGTGTTAGACCACGTGGGCGCTGTGAGCCGCTGCCTCAGGGGTCGTCTTCAGATACTTTGGTTCTTCTGGATTGTTCTTTGTCCCAGACATTGGACTGTTCTTGTCCTGTAATGGCGCTTGTGGTTTTAATCAGCAGGCTTTCCATTTCTGTGTGGTTATTGGTATCCCGTGTATCCCTCTTGGCTCCTGGGTTTTACCTCCTTCTGTCCAAGGTAACCAATAGGAAGAAAAACTCAGGGTTGCTGGCTTGGGGTGCTCATGTCTCCCCAACACCAGCCATGAGAGCCTTGTCCGTCCGCAGGGTCTGCCCTTACTGGGCTCTTTGGGGACGTGACTGATGTCTTCTTACGTTGTGAGGAGACAGCCCGCTGTTGTGGTCAGCACCCAGCCACATGGGGCTGGCGTGGACCCAGGCGCTGTGCCCGGGCCCGGTGGTGCTGCTGTCCCCTGGGGCCTTGGGGTGAAGCAAGCCTCACCTGCCTCTCCTCTCCCACGGCGACCAGATCTGGCCCTTGTGCATCGCACCCCTTGTCACTGAAAGCCACCGGCCCCAAACCAGTAACCCTAGTTTATTTTCGGTGTGTATTGTATTTTTAATTTCCCATTCCGGAGTCTGATCTGCAGTCACTGATTTGGAGCAGCTGGATGTTATCAGTAGGTGTTCACTACCGCAGCCGATGCTCGTGTTACAGTAAAACAATTTCTGTGGTGGTGGTGGTGGGGGGAGATGCTTGCTTTGTTTTGGAAAGCAGCTTCAGATGCTTTTTGCAGTCTTTTTCTGTGGAAGCCTCTTTCTGTCCTTGCTCCCCGAGCCCAGGTCTCCGTCTCTGCTCCTGAATCTGTCCCGTGTCGTCTCGGGTCCCGGCTTCACACCTTTGGTGGCTGACCTTAGCTCGCCGTCTGAGAATCCTGACCCGGGACCTGCTGTGGACTGGATTCCAGACTGCTTAAGTAGGCTCATCTCACTGGGAAGCTTACAGCTTTTAAACAGTTTTCTGTGACTCGTCATCATGAGCTCGTCTTAGTTTCTTCTTCTTCTTTTTCTTCCTCCTCCTCCTCTTCCTCTTAACATGCTAGCTTTACGGAGCTGTAATTCACATCCTGTGGCACTTACCCCCGTCAGAGGTGTATGTCAGGGCTTTCCTGGCATAGACAACGTTGGGCACCCACCGCCGCTGCCTGATTCCAGAACATCTTCATCTCCCCAGAAGAAGCCACCTGCCCGGTCCGCCGTCACTGCCCGTATCCCCACACTCTCAGCCCCAGCCTCTGGCTGCCTCTTGTCTCTGTCTCTGGGCTTACGTGTTCCGGACACGTCTTTTAAGTGGAATCCTGCGATCCGCGGTCTTTGATGTCCGGCACCTTTCCCTTCGGGTTTTTGAGGTCCCTCTGGGCTGTGGCACCTCTGTGCACTGTCTCAGGACACGTTTTGCGGACACTCTGGGTAGCCCGGGTTGGGGTGTGGGCTCGAGCTGGAAGCACGTGAGGGCTGAGTGAACCTGAGATGCCCCCGTCTCTGACTGTGTGCAAAGTGGAAGAGATTTCACCGTCTCTTTCCCCTCCGGCTTCCAGCCTGGTGTAACCATATCGTCTTCCTTCTCTTCATCTTGCATTCTTCCCTCTTGTCCCGTAGAGACGAGCGTAGCAGACAGTTGTGGTTGATGAACGTGGCACCTGCTGACCTCTCCCTTGGGCCGCCTTGCTGGGTGGGGTTTTCAAAAGCCCTTTCTGGGGATAAAGCATAGGAAGCTTGAATTTTCTGAGGGTGTGGCGTGCGGTTCCTTCCCCCTCTGAGGTCATGGGATTCCATCCAGCCAGACTTTGGCTTCTTTCTAGGGCCTCCCCGAAGCCACAACCCTGACTTACACCCTAATGGAATTGTCGATTTGTCGACTCTCCTGAGCTTGCAGGCTCTCTGTGCAGGACAATCATTACCATTCCGGCGTCGAGTGGGACACTACGGAGGTTGGTTTTTCTCAAGCCAGCCACGGGCCGGCGCTTTCTGGGTTACGCGTCCCTCCAGCAGAGAGCCTACGGGGAAGGTCACGCGTATTTTCCGGTGGATCTGCTTTTAACCGACTGTTGTAGCTTCTTGCTGCCGCGGTGACAGATAAGCACAGGCTTGGTGGCTGGAAGGACACCAATGTACTGTCTTAACAGTTGGAGAGGTGTGAGAAGTCTGACAGGACTCTCTCTGTGTGAGGATGAAGATGTTGACAGGCCTGCCTGCTTTTCCAGAAGCCCTTGAGAAGGTCCATTTCCTTGGCTCTCCAGCTTCTGGAGGCCCGCTGCGTTCCCTGGCAGTGGCGTCTTCGTCGTCCGAGCCGCGGAGCAGAGCAGTGTCTCTGTGTTTTTCCATAGTTACATCCCCCTCTGGCCACAGCGTGGACAGGTTCTCCACGTGCGATGACCTTGGGCCACCTGGGTCATCCAGCTCGCCTCCCCGTCTGTCCCACGGTCCTCCGTTGGACCGCATCCGCAGGGCTCGTTTTCCGTGCCAGACGTGTCACGGGTCAGGGTGTGGTCCTCCTCCTCCCCACTTTGCTGATGCCCTTGGTTTCTGTCTCAGTTTTTTCCTCTGAAGCCTGCAGGAGTCACGTGTTTGTTCCGTACCTGCTGTTTGTTTCTCGACAAACAGGGTAGCACGAAACCGTTTGCTTGCCTGCAGCCCACTCGCTCAGCCTTGGTTTCCCTTAGAGCACGAGGAGGGGTTATTTTCCATTTTGGACAAGAACCTGGATTGTGGGAGCAGCTTGGGGACAAGCTTGTAGGTTGGCCGTTGGATCCCTGGGGCATGTTGTCGTGGTGATTCTTTGGGTCTGTCTTAGAGCCGCCCAGACGGGGCTGGGGGGCACCCTTGGGCCCCCAGGGAACATCTGCAGGCATGCTGGGCTGTGGAGAGTGACTAGGGGAGAGGGTGCTCCTGGCACCCAGTGGGTGGAGGCCAGCGATGGGGCCGCACCGCGTGGTAATGAACAAGACCGCCCCCTGCGAGGCATTGTGTGCCCTGGGCCCGGATGGTCCACGTTCAGAGCACAGACAGGTGTCTTCCTGGCGATTCTCGTGTGCTGGGGAGGTTGCGTGCCTTGTCTTGCAGGCCTGTCCCCACCAGGAAGGGAATTGGCGATCCTTCCCATGGAAAGACCTCCCCAGGAGCCACGTGCGGTGTTTGAGCTCTCACCGACGGCTGTGCAGAACCAGATGAAGGCTCATGGGTCTCCACTGGGTCTCTGTGATATCTGTGACGTTGGACCATTCGCTTCGTGCCGTATTCGTCCTTTATGTTGTGTTAGTTCTTTACTGTTGCGCAGCGAATAAACGGACGTTTATTTGGTGTTGAAAAATCTGTTTTTTATTAGGAGATTTCCACTGTGAGCCTAGTATTTTTTTTTGTTTATTTGTCCCGGTGGCCCTTTGTCAACTGTTTCTGTTGCGTATTTTCTTTTTCCTCACCGGCAGGACTGCCAAGTTCTTGACAGCAAAGATGGAGCCTTCAGTGTCTTTTGCTCTGCACAGTAGTGACGTCTGATAGTTACTGGTCAGTTGCCAGTGGTGTCCGTTGTGATGCAAGTTACACGCTGCGGTTCTGGGCCATTTATCCAGTTTCCACAGACGAGCCTTTTATACCTTGCTATAAATCCGTCTCCAGTCCGCAGGGGCCGACGGTTGGCATGTGGGTCTTTTGCTCGCTGTGTGGCAGAAGGAAAACTTGGACCTCATTAACAGGAGGCGGCGTGTCACGGAGAAGCTGACCGCCTCATTCTTCCTCCTACGCTCACGTTGCTTTTATTTTGGTGACTGAAATGTTGCAGGTGTGAAAAAGAAATTGGGAATTGCTTGCTGGCAGGATAACCGCAGTGTAAGGCGGTGAGTTTCAGCTTCTCAGCTTCTCACCTCCATTGTGCACAGCAAGCGCAAATACGTATTTTCTTTGGAAAAGCCAGTTGGGGAAGGATTTGGCGTGCAGAGTGTTGGGATCATGTAGAATTTGCCATGACCTGATCAATTAGGTTTTGCCCCTTGGGGTACCAGCAAGTTACGGGCGTGATCAGAGTGGCTCTGTTGGTATGTATCGCGGTGCGGTGGTTGGGAAGGTGGATCTTTTGTTCTTCCTGATTCCCTGCGTGGGAAGAGGCCTTTCCTGGCTCGTTGGGGGGAGGGGGGCACAGAGGGTCAGGGCCCGCTATGGCTGTTCTGTCCTCTAGTTGATGTTTTTTATTTTTATTTTTAAAATTTACTTTTTAAAGATTTATTTGAGAGAGCAGGAGCGGAAGGGGCAGAGGGAGAGGGAGACGGCTATCTCCAGCAGACTCCCAGCTGAGTCTAGAGCGCGACGCGGGGCTCGACCTCACGCCGCCGCGATCAGGACCTGAGCTGAAAACAGCAGTTGGAATCTCAACCCACTGAGCCGCCCAGCGCCCCTTCTTTTTAAGGACTGAAATAGAATTGACGGCGTGTGTGTGTTTCAGGTGTACGACGACATGATGTGCAGCCTTCCTGTGAAATGCTCACCATGCTGAGGGGGTTGTCATGCGTCACCCCACACTTACAAGTTTCTTTTTTCTCGTGTTGAGAGCGTCTGGGACGGAGCGTCTTGGCAGTGTTCGGATACAGCACTAAGGCTGCTCTCTCTCGTGACGGTGCTTGCTTCCTGTCCCCGGGCTTACGCGTCGCACGGCCGGGAGCTTGCGCCTTCTGACGCCCTTCAGCGTTTTCCTGCCCTTCCTCCCACCCCCCATCCCGTGAGTGTCCGGTGCTTCCGTGTTTGACCTCCTTTCGTTGCTCTGCCTCTCCTGGACTGCTGGGGCACCAGGTTGCTGTGTCTGACAAGCAGATGACCTAGACCTGCACGTGGGGTAGGAGAGGAGGTGAAAGCAGAGGTACGTGAACGGGCTCAGGAGGGGGGCTCAGAGTCGCTAAACCATGAGAAAGACCCGTCACAGCCCCATTCGGAGTCACATGTTGTTACGCCGCTCGGGTCATGATCCCGGAGTCCTGGGATCGGTCCTGCATCGGGCTGTCCGCACGGTGAGAGTCTGCTTCTCCCTCTCTCCCCTGCTCATCTCTCTCTGTCTCACTATCTGTCAATAAATAAATAAAATCTTTAAAACAAAACAAAATTTCCATCAAAACGAGCTGACCTCTTGGAAGTTGAAATTTACCCGTTAGAAAAGCTGTGTCGGTTTTGGGGAAAGGCACCCCCGCTGCGAAAGGCCTGAGCCTCTTCGAGACACCAGAACCTCACTTGTGCTGAAAGACAGTAGCTGTCTGGCGTGTTGGGGGGAAACGGACCTTGTCTTTCCAGTGTTCGTGCCCGCGTCGAGACGTCTTGGGTGTTAAATCCTGTCTCGCGCCCAGCAGAAGAGGCTTCCCGTTGTGGGACAGGGAGAGTGGAGTGTCGCTGAGGTTGGGAGTCGGGGTGTGTGTGTGTGTGTGTGTGTGCATGCACGTGGGTATGACGCGGAGAAAGGAACACAATGACAAGGCTGTTGGGAGTGCAGGGAATACATTAGAAGACACGCTTTTGAGGACAAACGGAAATTTTGGCAGTAGTCTGGGTTCCTGACCCACGATTCAGACCGTGTGCGATTGAGGGAGGTTCCACTGGTCATTGACCCCTTCCTGCTGTTTATCGGGGCCACAGGGCAGGGTCTGGGTTTCTCCTCCCACAGTGCTCTGTGGAGGTGGTGTTTTCCCCTTGCTTCCTGTGTTTTGAAGGAACCAGGAACCGATAGGATCTGATAAGCTACCTCCAGGTCCCTTTGATGGCTCTGTCCTTTCCCCCTGGTGAGATGCCCACGGTTCTCGTGCCGGCTGTGAGTTCTCGCGGCGTTCCTGTCCTCGCAGCCCACCTGCGCAGCGTGTACGCTGGGAAGCGGCTTCTGCAGCCAGGTTGACTCTCCAGTGTGGAGACCGGGGTGATGGGAGCCATGAGAGTCAGTCCCGGACTCTGTCCATGGTTTACTGCATTGAGTCCAAGAAGAACCATGTAGTTGTGGATTCTACGAGTGTTCTAGTCCAGTATACAGAGTAATGTTTCCCTGCGAAGAGCCCCGACGTGGGAACAGAATGACTGCATTTTAGGCCTATTGTGCTCATTCAGCACCGACATGACACTATTATCCCCAAGAAGATAAAGGAATTGTCACATTGCCCCTGCCAACGGAGGGCTCGGGCCACGTGTCCCTGAGGTCATCTGGTGTCACAGCATGATCGATCTCAAGAGTGTTTGCGGCCCGTCGTTGGAATTAGTGCAATTGTAGGTCATCGCTCTGCCGCTCATGGTCAAAATTGCATATGGAGGAACCCAGTGGTGAGAAAGCTGTCTTCAGGTTCTGATCTCCTGATCAGGAGTGCTCCGTAGTAGTAATGATCTTTATTGGAACTTGTGCAGACAGGACTGCCTTGAGCCGGAGCCGGGAAGGGGCTGCCTTCCAGCGAGTTGCGTCTTGGTAGGGCTGTCGAACACCGAGGTCTGAGAGCACTGCTTGATGATCTGGCCGAGCAGATGTGACAGAATTAGAGGCCGCTTTGGACTCTCCGAGAAAATAAAAATCAGGCACGTTGTAGAAGTAAGGAAGACGGCTACCTTTTCCCATCATCTGCTGTTTGGAACACACTGAAGCTTGTCCCGTGGTAGCAGACATGACACACGGAGGGACTTTCTTCCTTTTGTCAACGACATGGTTCTTCTGGGAGCAAGTGCCGTAGATCACAGACGACGTCAGCAGCTGGTGGACGCCGGCTCCTGAAAAGTCCTTGGAGAGTCCGCTTAGGGACTCCTCAACTTTTTAAGAGAAGGAAGAAGTGCAAAACAAACAAACAAAAAGGGAATTTTTTGGTATTTAAACATTTAGCTTGAGAGCCTTTATCGAATCTTGGTAATCATTTGCCAGTGTACGTGCCCTTTGGTACGTTTTAGGAGGATCCTTTCCTGCTTGATGTGCTTGGTCCTTTCAGAATTGAGGTCACGATGGTCTCCAGGAAGGGGGGATGTTCAGGGGTGGGCACCTGCTGTGACAGATGAACTCGAGAGACATCCGCCAGCAGAGGGACATTGCTGTGCCCGTGCTCTGTCATTCCGTTCTCTTTGGCCCTGGCTTTTTCCTTCCATAGCTGCCCTCGGTGTTCACGTGAACCGTGTCTCACCTCCGCAGAGGGCTGCGGCTGGGTTCGCTTAGCCAGCTCTTGTGTGTGGAGAGGCCAGAGGAGGGAGGAGTGGGGACCAGGGGACACCCCGTGTCTCACGGAGGGAGGTCTGTGCAATGGGAAAACACGGTCAGATGGTGTGAGGTCGGTGTTAGGTGGAGCAGAGAGGACGCCAACAGCTCTGTCTTGATGCCACACGTGGCTGGGGGAGACGCTCCTTACTCAACGGTAGTTACAGTCTCTGAAGCTACTGGAACTCTATAGAAGCTTTTTTGTCCCCTTAAACATTTTATTTATTTGACAGAGACAGTGAGAGACGGAACAAAAGCAGAGAAGGGGGGAAATGTGCACAGAAAGGTGAAAAACTTGGGCACTAACTACACCCTTGTTGACCGTCGGGGTTTTCGAAACGAGAAGGTCGAACTTTGCCTTGTTCGCCCTCAGATGGACACACGTGTCCCTGGGGG
This sequence comes from Meles meles, assembly GCF_922984935.1. Taxonomy (NCBI): domain Eukaryota; kingdom Metazoa; phylum Chordata; class Mammalia; order Carnivora; family Mustelidae; genus Meles; species Meles meles. The sequence continues at coordinate 6,262,116 of NC_060087.1, forward strand.
GACCTTTTCCCCCACTCGCGAGTGTCCTTGCGTGACCGTCAAGCACCGTGGGTATTGATTTCGGGGCTACAGGTAAATTGTAGCGGATCGGCTGAGGCGAAGATACACGTCCTATATATATCCTTGTGCCTTGCAGCCACACAAAAACGTATTCATGCTCGGAATGAGATTTTCACAGCCCGAAAGCCATCAGCATGTCACACCGTGTCTCTTCGACCCTCTGGAGATGGACTTGGAGCTGCCGGTGTTGTAAAAGACGTTCCAGAAGGCAAGGGAAAGGCATGTATGGCGGGGAGGGGGCGGGCGGCAGGATGGAGTAGAAAGCGTTGGGAGCGCAGAGCCTGTGTGATGTAACCTGGCGGCTCCAGAACACAGACGCCCCTTAGCTGGAGAGAAACGGCCTCGGTCCCTCGGGGGTGGGGGGCACCCGAGAAGAGCAAAGCCCGGGAGAACTGGCTTAGTCTTTGGTGAAAGGAGGCAGGAGGTTGGCATTTCTGTAGTTTCAACAACCCCATTTCCACGGTTATTCCCACGGTTACTCTGAAACCAAACTTTTGACGGCGGTTTTATGTGTAAGCAATTATTTTGCACCCACGTGAGATGGAACCGAACAATATTGCTGTTTCTGAGCAAAAGTTGTCCAGGACTGGCACGTCGAATGGGATAGCTCAGTAGAGTCTTTGTAAGGTGCGACGACGCTGTTCGAAAGAAGGGGGCACGGACGTCGTACGGGAGTGGGAGACGCCGGCGTGCCTCGTCTGAACCATGATTCCATCCCCGGGGGACCGCAGTCAGTGGCTTTGGGGCCTCCCGATGATTCTTGCACGGCGGGTTTCATCAGGACGACCCCTTCCTCCACCTTCCAGTGGAAAGGGAAGTGAGGTATTACAAAACCCATGGGGTCTGTGAGTAAGTGCTGTTGGTGTGTATTGAAGGAGGTCGTAGTCTGGGAACATGAGGTCCTTTCTGGGCAGCCCCTCCTTTTCCTTCAGGTTTTGTGGGTGTCGAACACTGAAGTCCCATACTAGAATGCCGTTACCGAATAGACGTTCTAAGGACGGACGACGAGCGCTTACGACAGCCCCTTCCGAAGTGATGGGAATATTAGATACTGTTTGGTTGAACACGTCACGTAGCAGGGTATGAGGTAAAAAGCTTCTCGAGTTGGCCCTAAAACCAAGTAGATACGGTTCATCTCATCCGAAATACGCACTGATCAAGGATGAGTGGTTTCCAGTGGTGATGAAGTCTATTTTAAAAAATTGGAAGGGAAGGGCTTTGTTATCTGCTGTTGGTAGAGAGAAGTTCTGGAAGCGCTCGGATCGTTTTCTGTTTCCTGTGACACACATTGCGAGGCTCATGTCTGGAAAGGCATTTGGTCCAGGCCTTCAGGCAGTGACCGGCAGGAATGCACACGCTGTGGTTGGACGAGGTGCGGGAACCAGGTGCGGGTTGCTGACCGCCCGCAGCGAGGGGGCCGTGGGGTATCTCGGTAAGAGCGTGTTAGAAAGACCTTAAAAGATCTGGTCTTGAGTGCAGGGAGTCTGGGCGGGGTTTACGGAATCAGACCCTCCTCTGATGTTGGTCATCTCTGAAATGGCTAATGTTCCCGTGGGAGGATGCCACAACCGAGTTGCTCTTCTCGTTGAGTTCCTACATAAGGGATTGACGGCATGGGTGGGGGACGGTAAGGGGGTGTGTTTAACCGCGAGACGCAGGCAAGGAACTATCCCGAAAGGACTTCTTAATGATCATTCCTTTCTAAAACCGCGCTTGGGAGCCGCTGGGTGTGGTCCTGCGGTCTTCTGTACGTCCGGGTGCTGAAGGACAACCGCCGTTCCTTCCTGCAGGACCCTGTTGGTCCGCGAGCCGGAGCGGGATTCAGGGTTGTCGGAACCTCGCGGATGGCGGTGGGGCGCGAGGCCCCGCTCTGCGGTCCAGGTTTCCGAGCGTGAGATGTGTTCTTTCTGGGTGGTCTCGTGAGTGCCGTTTCCCTAATTTCATTCCCACCTTGTTCGTTTCTAGGGTTTGCAGAATGTTACGTTTTTATGCAGTACAAGAGCCTTTTTCTTCAGAGTTACAGGAAGAGGTTTTTCTGGTTCACTGCCTTTGTTCGCTGCAATTAGTTTTTATTGACTCGGAGGACCCTTACGGGGCTCGCTTATGTCCCCTGGGTGCTTATTTTTACTTCTCTGAGCACCAGGAGGGTGCCTCAGTAGCAGCGACGATGTGAGGTTTATTTCGGTTAATCACAGACTCACAAGAAGCCGGAAAACCGGGAGAGGCTGTGTGTGTCATCACCGCGCTCCCCCCCCCCCCCCCGGTGGCATCTTCTGTGACCTTAGGACACTGTCAGCAGGATGTCAGCCTGGCACAACCCACGACCCTCGTCCTCAGTACTTACGGGGGTTCACCTGGGTTCGCGTGGAGGCACCGGAGAGTTAACCTTTTAAAGATAAGTGATAGCAGACGGGGATGGAATCATGGCTCGGGGCTCTAGGTACCCACTAAAGGTTACGTTGACTCTGATGGTGGCCCATGTGGATGGGACCGGCGACAGCACCCGGGGACGCAGGAGAGGCTTCTGGTGGTGAAAAGCCAGGTGGTGGGCTGCCCGCGCTGGGTGTGGGGCACCCTCCTTTTTGGTTTTGGGGCTGGAATCAGACCAACCATTTCCCCTTTACGCTCCAGGCAGACGGATGTGGAATATTAAATTTTAATGGTGCAGGAGACCCTCTTTCTTACTGGCTCCGGAAGAGGTTGTTGCTGTGGGGAAGGAGACAACGCAGCGTGTCACACACACGTGTCACAACGTGGACTCCTTGGCCGTGGATTCACGGCTGAGTTCACAGAGTCCTTACTTCGTAAAGGGATGACGTGGCGTCTCATCCCTACTTCCGTGACGGCAGTGTGGTGTTGGGGATGATCCGCTGGTTTGGGACCTCACCTCGGAGTGCCTGTTTTCCTCTGCTTGGGCGGATTGCCGCTGGTCTTGTTGGGAGAGTGGAGCCGCACAGTGGACCGCAGGCTCCGTGACGCGGAACGTGGCGGGCTGGCTTCCCTTCCTGCCTCTCGTGCTGTGAAGGGAGTGCGATTGGAGGTGGTCACTGACCGTGGTCGAGCGCCCCTGAGTTGAGTAACTCTCCATGAAGTGGGGGCAGGTGCACTTTATCTCCAAGAGCCGCATGACGGCAAGCCCCCCTTCCAGGGTTCGGACGCAGGCTGGTCAAGAGTTCAGCCCAGGAGCCTTCGGTGTGAGGCTGGAGAGGCTCTCCTGAGTGCGGCATGTCAGAGGGCTTGCGGGAGAGCCTTTGTGGTGGGCGGACCCCTGCGACAGGCTGGTTTACTGGCTCGCACCAGTGAGATGGGAGTCCCCGTCTCTCTGCCTCTGATCCCTGCTTGTGCGCTCTCTCTCTCAAATCGATCTTAAAAAAAAAAAAAAGACTCATCTGTTGAAAGAAAGTGGATTAGTGGTTGCCTAGGACTGGGGTTGGGGCGGTGCCTGCTATGGTTACTTCCAGAGGGGTTGTGGGGCTCCTTCTGGGAACAGTGAGCGTGTTCTAGGACGACTTCCCGGAGGTGGTTGCTCGAAGCAGGTGAATCGTGCGCTTCCCTTGAGGGGATTGCAAGGAGCGTGCGTCCTGTCTCAACAAAACCGGAGGAGGTTTTTGTCCTCTGCTTTTGAACTTGTGATAGTGCCCCTCAAACACCCGCTGTGGTCTCCTGTGGCCGGAGCTCATTCTCGTGCCCTGGTGTAGGTTTCAGCGTGGAGAGAACGTGGTGTTCAGTGACTGGTTCCCAGAGCCTGCTGTCCACGGGGAGTGGTGAAGACGAGGCTGGTTGCAGAGAAAGTGGGGCCGTCTTCTCTGTGTTGTTCCGATCTGCTTTCCTGCTCTCCTCTGCCCGGCCGCCTCCCACAAACCAACGAACTGGCGAGAAACAGAGAACGCAGGACACCCGTGGAGCCCGGCTGAGGGTGCCCCCGGCTTTTGAGACGAGCCGGGCGTGTGCGGGAGGGAAGTAGACCCGCGCTCAGCCCCCCACCCTTTCCTGACAGCCAGCGTTCGGGTGGACCTGGCCGCGGACAGACCCCGTAAGGCCTCCATGGGATGGGCCAGAGTGCGGGAAAAACTTGACCCGTCTAGTACCTCGGATCACGCTGAGGATCTTCGATGACACAGAGGCAGGAGGTTCAGGAAGGCTGCCCGGGAAATCCGCCGCAGACGTGCTTCCCCAGCGATGACCTCTGTGTTGCTGTCGGTGACTCTGGTCGGAAACGACCGGAGGCCCCTGGTCTCGAACACGGCAAACTCTTTCTCCGTCCGTACCCTGAGCTAAACAAGCAGCAGCTTCTGGTGGAAAATCTGTTCCCAAAACAAGCTTCCATACCCCGGTGGTCACTCAGCGGTCACACCCGGTCCGCACCGGTGCCGTGAGCTCTGTCTCATGGCTCTGCTTATGCTGAGAAGGCAGTGACGGCCGTTGCCGCTCTGGTTAAATGACAGCTCTCAGGGGTCGAGTCTTCCACCTGCGTGGGACACAGTTCGGCCGTGAGCCGGGAACACAGTTCGGCCGTGAGCCGGGAACACGACGGACCGTTGCCAGGGCGGGCAGAAGCAGAGGGACCGGGGATGGAGATGCCGGCTGCGGAGCGTGGGAAGGAGGGCCCGCTGCCCTTGGGGTGTGAATCCAATTTGTGGGGGGAGATTTCTTGGTGACTTCCCATGCCGAAACCCGCATGGCCTGTCCTGCTTCTGACGTCGGCTGTCTCAGCTGTGGCTTGGTCCACATGTCCTGCTTCGTGGCTTGGTCCACGTGTCCTGCTGTGTTCCCAGCGCCGGGGGCCCATCCCCGAGTGGACACCCGGGCCTGAACTTCGGGGTGGGAGGAGGAAATTCCGGGAGCCCTGAGGGGAGCCCAGGGGAGCCCCTGGCCCGTCCGTGGTTCAGGGTCTGCCCTCCATGGGGCCGTGACCTCAACACTGTATGCACTTCCTGCAGGGGGGATGGAGAGGGGTGGAAAGACTCTCTGGTCCAGTCGGGAAGCTGAGCCCAGGGTGCTACGGTCCTGTTCTGCGGCTCTGAATAGGGGAACGCAGTGGTGGGCAGCAGCAGGCCGGGGCACGGTGGTTTCAGAGCCCATGTTCTCTGCGGGGCGCCCCTGCATTTCCACACCCTGGAGGGTTTCCCCGGATTCCTGGCACTTACCTGGTCTTAAGATCCACAGGACCCCTCCCCCCCAACCGAGGCTGGGGCTGAGTGCCTTGGAACGCAGAAGATGACCACATTGGATTCCAGAAGCTTCTCTGAGCCCAAGCTTGGGACAGGCTTGCTCAGGCCCGGGCTGTGTTTGGCCAATCACCTCGTTTTGGACAGCCTGTGAGCTAAGAATGGTTTTACTTTTTTATTCATTTTATTTTTTTTAAGATTTTATTTATTTGACAGAGATCACAAGTAGGCAGAGAGACAGGCAGAGAGAGAGTAGGAAGCAGGTTCCCTGCTGAGCAGAGAGCCTGATGTGGGGCTTGATCTGAGGACCCTGGGATCGTGACCTGAGCCGAAGGCAGAGGCTTAACCCACTGAGCCAACAAGTGCCCGAGAATCACGTTTTCACGTGCATTTCAAAAACTCGGCTTGCAGAGGAAGTGATTAAAAGTCAACACAATATTAAAACCAAAATTTATTCGTTTAATGGGAAAGTTTTTACCCCCGTTCCTTTGCTCATCGTGGTAAATTATAAAGCAACTAGAATGGACCGTCTTCACCGTCCTCACAGGTCTGGTTCAGCAGCAGCAAGTCCGTTCTCATTGTTGTCAAGCTCCGCACGGCCCACGTCCAGAACGTTGCGTCTTCGCCCGTGGAAACACCCCCCAGGAGCCGTCTCCTCCCCTGCTCTCCCTGGCTGCCGGCACCCACCGTTCTGTCTCTACGGACGCGTCTCCTCCCGGAAGTGACGGCGTCTGTCCTCGCTTTCATGGGTCCTCGCTTTCACGGGCAGAACGTTCTCCAGGTTCACCCACGTCACGGCAGGTGTTGGCAGGTCCTTCCTGTCTGAAGCCGAGAGTGCGCGTGTGTGCAGACCGCATCCCGTCTGTCCGTCCGTCCGTCTGTGCGGAGACGCCGGACTTGCTTACGTTTCGCCACCGCTTGTCATGCTGCTGTGCATGCGGGAGGGCCCGCGTCTCTGCGAGATCCGTTTGCCATTCTGTAATACGAATTCTGAAAGATTCTGAAATATCTTTTCAGAAGTTTTCAGTAACGCCGTGGAGCAGTGGCTTTCACGCCTGCCACTTCGCTGTCGTGGGGAGGGTCGCGGTACTTGAACGTCTCCAGGTCTGCGGATTCCATGGAGGCCTGTCCCCGGCCTTCCTCGGGGACTGCAGTAAAGGTTCGTGGTGGTAAGGTTGTGGCCGGCCCTCCCAGTTCACTCGTGTCCCGGGACATTGAAGACGGGACCTGAAGGGTCAGGAGGAGGGGGTGCCTGCCCAAGGACCAGCATGTGCAGAGCTGCAGCGTCGATGAGTGGAGGCAGACAGAGCGGGGCCAGGACTCTGGGCTGTGTCTGTCCGGAAGTCAGAGCTCGTCCTCCGAGTAGCAGGTGGCGTTGGTCGAGAGGAACGGCCCATCTGTCCGTCGCGGCAGGCGGTGGCTGCTCCGTGCACGGTGACCGGGAGGGGGTCAACGACGGCAGTGGGACATCCGAGCCTGGTAGAGGACGGCGTTCATTACGGACAAAACTCCCCGTGTGTTTGTGGGGTTTCATGATTTCTATCACTGGGGAGGTCCTTCCCTTGCCTCCTCTCTCGTTCCGTGGAAACTCGTGACGTTGCGTGTCCTTATAACACCTTTCTGTTCCCACCGTAATCTGCACTTGTTTCTGGGCTCTTCCGGAGTGTCTGTTAGACGGACGTCACAAACGGAACTTGGTTGCTTTGACTGTTGACAACGTTCCCCCCGGGCTGCCGAGATGAGCGTGTGTGTGCTGTGTCCTGCGCTGCGAGGTGTGGGAGCAGCTTGCGCGGTAAGTACCTGTCCCCGTAAGCGCACATCTGCGTCGTGACCGCGGATGCCGTGCGGGACCGTCTCCACCGCCCGCCGCGGTTCCTGGGCCTTCCCCCGCGTCCCCAGACAGTGTGCGACGGCTCAAGAAGGCGACCGTTTTGCTGAGGTTGACATTACGGGGTTTTGCTTTTAAAAAGGAAATTCTCTGCATTTTCATGGGAAAGTCGTAGAGACTCCCGCGTGGGGTTTGGCCTCCGGTTCTGTCCCGTTGAAGAGGCGATTGGGAACTGGAGAAAATCCTGTTTTGTCTGTGAGAAAAGCGTGTGTTTGGTGGCAAAAGTGTACGTGACACATAAGACCAGACCCGCTTGGGCTGCAAACACGTCCTTACGTGAATCTTTCTGCGGTTTCTTCCTTTACTTCCGAGACAACAAAGAGCACGGCAGGGACCCTGATGCTTGCGGCCAGGCTGGGGCGGGGCAGAGGGAGAGAATCGCCAGCAGATGCCCCGAGAGAGAGAGAGAGAGAGAGAGAGAGAGAGAGAGAGAGAGAGAGAGAGCGCGCGAATACGGTCTCTTTGTCAGACCTGCTCATCCCCCGGCCAGAAGTCCGGTTCCGTGGCCGGAGTGAACGTCTCTCCCCTCATTTTGGGGCAGGAGGCGGACGGGAGCTCGAAACAAGCAAACAGAAACAGCAGAGTCAACAGCGTGTCTCCCGGAGATGGGAGTCTGCATTTTCCCTGGTGTTTTTGAATCCGCCCACGCCGGAGGCCCGCCTCAGAAGGGATCAGAGTATGGAGCTGGGGGAGATATTGCGGACGGTGGGGTCAGGTCTCTGCCTTTCCTTGATGTGCAAACTGCAGGAGGGAGCGCGGCGGGGGAGGGGGTCGTCGCTGGACGCAGAGCGTGGCCAGGATGGCAGTCCGGGGTTCGGAGCCCGGAGCTGACTCGTCTGCACTGCTGGGCAGCTCTTGCATGCGGAGGGCCGGATGGTAGCTGCCGTATTTGTTCCCTCACCAACCTTTTAAAAAACTAAAAAACAAAACAGCAACACAAAGCCACCATAGCCTGTGAGCTGGATCTGCCCCATGGGCCGTAGTGTCCTGCCCTCTGGTCTGCAGCGTGTGGACTGTACAGATCCGAGTTCTTGAGAGGGCACGTGGCAGGGCCGTCTGGGGGGCTCAGACTGTTAAGCGTCTGCCTTCGGCTCAGGTCATGATCCCACGGTCCTGGGATCGAGCCCCGCATCGGGCTCTCTCCTCCGTGGGGAGCCTGCTTCCCTTCCTCTCTCTGCCTGCCTCTCTGCCTACTTGTGATTTCTGTCAAATAAATAAATTAAAAAATCTTAAAAAGCTACACTGACAATGTGTATCGGGCTCTCTGCCCAGCGGGGAGCCTGCTTCCCCTCTCCCGCTCTCTTGTGTTCCCTGTCTCGCTGCGTCTCTCTGTCAAGTAGATAAAGAAAATCTTTAAAAATAACAACAATAATAAAAATAGTGTACGTGGGTCCTGGTTCTTTCTCATAGCATTTTCTCTCTCTCTCTCTCTCTCTGTGTTTCCTAGACGTGCGTTGCATTCCCTGACCTTGTCCAGAGTTGGTGGGTTTGCTTTCACTCATGTTGTGGGAGCGCTGTGGCATTTCTGTGGGGTTCTGTGTCTCTCTTGGTCCTTGGATTAGTTTGTTCAGTGACCGCTGCTTTGTAGCTAAATCTGTGCAGGCCCCCTGCTCGGTGGTGGTGAGTAATGGGGCCAATGAGAGTTGCTTCCTGTCCTCCTGCAGCTGGTAGACCAGTGGGCGGTAGGTACTGAAGGATGTTTGCAGATCTGTGATGTTCGCAGGCCGGTAACGTTTGCAGACCCAGGTAGTTTCCTGGCGTTGGGGGAGCTGCCCTGCTCTGCAGGTTACAAGGGCCCTTCCAGGGGATGGACCCACAGAGAGCTGAGACCTGGAGATTGGGGGTGGCTTATCATGGGCCAGGAGCCAGCGAGCCATCCCAGGCAGTCCCTGATTGAGAAGGGGTGGGGGGGCCCGTGCTTCCCCGTGTGATCTCCATGGTTCGGGTGGAATCTTAGCCAAAGCTCAGGTTTTTGAAGAGTGACCAGTTCAGCACCCCCTCTGAAGACGCGGTCCCTTTCCTGAGATAAACCATCATTTATTTTTCTTGGGGGAGAGGGATTAGTTACCAAAAAGGACCAGAGACACGTTTAGCCCGTATTTAGTCGCTGAACCTAACTCTGCATTAAAATTTTTTTTGGATATGTTGGTTCATCTTTGTCCGGGTCAGCAAACTTTTATATAAAGGGCGAGATGGTCTGTCGTTTGGTCTTCCAGGACCGTATGGGATGTGGACACCGTATGGGCAGAGCGGTCATTGATTTCGTGTAAATACATTCACACGTTTGTGCCGCCGATCACCCAGCCCTTCCGGTCTTGCCCAGTGAGGCTGTGTATACCTCGAACGACATCCTCCCCGTCCCTCCCTACAGCCCCTGGCGACCCCCACTCTGCCCTCCGTGACTTTGATGACTCCAGGGCCTTGCAGGGAGGGGAACCACACAGTGTCTGGCCTTCACGACTGGCCTCTTTCCCTCTTCCTCGAGTCGGCAAGGATCCTCCTCGTTGGAGCGGGTTTCGGGACTTCCTTGCTCCCGGAGGCTGAACCCTGCTCCGAGGCATGTAGAGACCGGTGGGGAAGTATTTGGAAAGTAAATTTTCTTGGGTTATTTGGCCAGGAGTTTTCCTCGTTGAAGGCCATCCTGGGGGCACACAGGGTTTCTCTTATGAAGAGCGAGGGGTTGTCCTGAGGCCTGGACTTCATGAGATCATGAAATACAAAGGGACGGGCGTCCGCATCTTGGGCGAAGGGGGGTGTCTGCCTGGGGCAAGAAGACGGAGGCTTGAGAACACGGTGCAAGCCGCCCCTCCAGCCTTGGGCAGTCCAGTCCTAGCCTAGCCCTGGCCGGTGGGAACCGACCCGGTTCTGAGTGGGTCCCGCAGAGACTCTTGGGAACGAGGAGAAGCTCGCAGGAAGCGCCGGCAGCGGCTCTTGGGGTCAGCACCTGCTGGGCTGCGGGGAGGCCAGAGTGGGCGGGAGAAGCCGGGCTGCCTTGAAGGAACAGAGCCCAGGGATGGCTCCGCAGCTGTCCTGACTCAAGTCTCCGGGCCTTTCTCAGCCCTACCCCCACTGGGGCCACGCTTCAGGGGAACCGAGCTTCTGGCACTTGGGGGGTGGGAGAAGGGTCGGAAGAGGGGTCTTGGCGGGGCAGGACGGCACGGTCCGCGATGAAGCGGGTTGCTGACCGTCCCGGAAAGTGGCGCGGCAGAATGGAGTGTTTCCTGATGGTTTCACGGTTTATGTGCGTGTGCGAGTGTTTACAACTAGTCACCACGGCGGCGCCGGACAAGATTGGGTCCCGCTCCGGGTCGGGGCAAAGCTCTGCCGCCGCGGTTTTTGAAAGTCCGGTGTTGGGAAGCAGCCACACCCCGTTTTCTCCCGGGGCGCCGGCCGCGCCCCGCCAGGCAGTCGGAGACGGGGCGCCCCACAGAGTCGGAGCCATTTACTCCCCGACGCGTCAGGCCCTCTGCTCTCTGGTGGCCGCAGGCTTCATGCGTCCGGACGTCGGAGGCCTTTCACGGTGACGGCTGCTCTGCGTTTGCCAAACTGCGGTGCTGGAGCTCGTGCTCCTGGATGCGAGCGTGTGATGCTTCGGGGATGCGTGCAGGTAGAGCGTAGAGGCCGGGGCGCTGCGCGGAATGCTCGCGGGACGCGCGCAGTGGAGCAGGGACGCTGCGTGTGACGTTTGCAGGTGGCGCATGCAGAGTGGCGTCACTGCGTCTGACGTCCTCAGGTGGCCCCCGTGGAGGGGCGACACTTAGTGTTAACGTTAGTAGGTGGCACGTGGAGCCGGTCGCTGCGAGGGATGTCTGCAGGAGGCGCAGGTGGAGTCGCGTCACTGTGTCTGACGTCCTCAGGTGGCGCCCGCGGAGTGGGGACGCTGCATCTAACGTCAGCAGGTGGCATGTGGAATGGGTTGCTTCGTCTGCGGTCTGCAGGTGGCACCTGTGTAGTGGGGTGGCTGTGACTGACGTCTGCAGGTAGCCCCCACCCGCAGAGTGGGGACGCTTAGTGTAACGTCAGGTGGCACGTGGAGGGTCGTTGCGAGTGATTTCAGTAGGTGGCGCACGGGGAGTGGTGTCACTATGTGTGACGTCCTCAGGTGGTGCCCGCGGAGTGGGGACGCTGCGTCTGATGTGGAGCAGATTGCTCCAAGTGACGTCTGCAGGTGGCGCCCGCGTAGTGGGGTCGCTACGAGTGACGTCCGCATGTGGCGCACAGGGAGTGGCGTCACTGAGTGTGACGTCCTCAGGTGGTGCCCGCGGAGTGGGGACACTCCGTCTGACGTCAGCAGGTGGCACGTGTTTGAGGGTCACTGCGTGTGATGTCTGGATGGCACCCACGTAGTGGGGTCGCTGTGAGTGATGTCGGTAGGTGGCGCATGCGGAGTGGCGTCACTGCCTGTGAAGTCCACAGGTGGCGCATGCGGAGTGGAGATGCTGTGTGTGATGTTCACAGGTGGTGCGCGGGGAGTGCGGTTGCTGCCTGTGATGTGTACAGGTGGCACACCCATAGTGGGGTCGCTGCGACTGACGTCCTCAGGTGGCGCCATTGTGTGTGACGTCCCTTGGTGGTGCCCGCATCGTGGGGACGCTCTGTGTGACGTCCTCAGGTGGCGCATGCGGAGTGGCGTCACTGCGTGTGACGTCCTTAGGTGGCGCCCGTGGAGTGGGGTCGCTGCGAGTGGCGTCTGCAGGGGGCGCCCACAAAGTGGCGTCGCTGCGTGTGACGTCAACACGTAGTACGTGGAGTGGTTCGCTGCTTGTGACGTTCTCCGGTGGTGCCCGCAGAGTGGGGACACTGCGTCTGACGTCAGCAGGTGGCACGCGGAGTGGGTCGCTGCGTGTGACGTCTGTAGGCGGCGGCCGCATAGTTGGAACTCTGCGTGTGACGTTCAGAGTGGGGACGCTGTGTGTGACGTCCTCTGGTGGCAGTTTGCTGCATGTGCAAACCTCTGGATGGGTTTGCTGCATGTGCCGTCCACAGGTCCTGCGCGCGGAGTGGGGTCGCTGCTTGTGATGTGTACAGGTGGCGCACGGCGAGAGGGGACGCTGCATCTAACGTATGCGGGTAACACATGCAGAGTGGTGTCACTCCGTGTGAAGTCCGCAGGTGGAGCATGCGGAGTGGAGGCACTGTGTGTGATGTTCACAGGTGGTGCGTGGGGAGTGGGGTTGCTGCCTGTGATGTGTACAGGTGGCATACCTGTAGTGGGGTCGCTGCGAGTGACGTCCTCAGGTGGCCCCGTGTAGTGGGGACGCTGCGTGTGACGTCTTTAGGTGGCGCCCGTGGAGTGGGGTTGCTGCGTGTGACGTCAGCACGTGGTACGTGGATTGGCGTCACTGCGTCTGACGTCTGCAGATGGCGGCTGCAAGGTGGGGTCGCTGTGTGTGACGTCCTCAGGTGGCGCATGTGGATTGGCGTCACTGCGTCTGACGTCAGGAGGGGGCGCCCATGGTGTGTGGATGCTGCGTCTGATGTGGAGCGGATCGCTCTGCAGGTGGTGCCCATGTATTGGGGTCACTACGAGTGACATCCTCAGGTGGCGCCCGCGGAGTGGGGACACCTAGTGTTAGGTTAGTACGTGGCATGTCAGTGGGTTGCTGCAAGTGATGTCTGCAGGTGGGGCACAGGGAGTGGCGTTACTGGGTGTGACGTACTAAGGTGGCGCCCGCGGAGTGGGGACGCTGCATCTAACCTCAGCAGGTGGCACGTGGAATGGGTTGCTGCGTCTGACGTCTGCAGGTGGTGTATGTGGAGTCCCTACGAGTGACGTCCACATATAGCGCCCGGGGAGTGGGAACACTTAGTGTGACGTCAGTAGGCACATGGAAGATCACTGCGAGTGATGTCTGTAGGTGGCGCACGAGTGGCGTCACTACGTGTGACGTCCTTAGGTGGCGCCCGAGGAGTGGGGACGCTTCGTGTGACGTCACCAGGTGGCACACATGGAGTGGCGTCACTGCGTCTGACGTCAAGAGTGGGCGCCCATGGCGTGGGGACGCTGCGTCTGACTTGGAGCGGATCGCTCCCACTGACGTCAGCAGGTGGCGCCCGCGTAGTGGGGTCGCTACGAGTGACGTCCACATGTGGCGCGCAGGGAATGGCGTCACTGAATGTGACGTCCTCAGGTGGTGCCTGCGGAGTGGGGACACTGCGTCTGACGTCAGCAGGTGGCACGTGTTTGAGGGTCACTGCGTGTCACGTCTGCAGGTGGCGCCCACGTTGTGGGGACGTCTAATGTAAGCAGGTAGCGCATGCGGAGTGGCGTCACTGCCTGTGAAGTCCACAGGTGGAGCATGCAGAGTGGAGATGCTGTGTGTGATGTTCATAGCTGGTGCGTGGGGAGTGTGGTTGCTGCCTGTGATGTGTACAGGTGGCACACCCATAGTGGGGTCGCTGCGAGTGACGTCCTCAGGTGGCACCATTGTGTGTGACGTCCCTTGGTGGTGCCTGCGTCGTGCAGATGCTCTGTGTGACATCTTCAGGTGACACATGCAGAGTGGTGTCACTGCGTGTGACGTCCTTAGGTGGCGCCCGTGGAGTGGGGTCATTGCATGTGACATCTTCAGGTGGCCCGCATGGAGGAGCGTCACTGCGTGTGACGTTCTCAGGTGGTGCCCGTGGAGTGGGGACGCTGCGTCTGACGCCAGCAGGTGGCACGTGGAGTGGGTTGCTGTGCGTGACGTCTGCAGGTGGCGCATGCGGAGTTGGGTTGCTGCATGTGACGTCCGCAGGTGGAGAGGCTTCACTGCGTGTGACATTCTCAGGTGGTGCCCGTAGAGTGGGGACACTGCGTCTGACGTCAACAGGTGTCACGTGGATGGGGTCGCTGCGTGTGACGTCTGTAGGTGGCGCACACGCAGTGGGGTCGCTGTGTGTGACGTCAGCAGGTGGCGCCTGCAGAGTTGGAACGCTGCGTGTGACGTTTGGAGTGGGGACGCTGCTTGTGACGACCGCAGGTGGTACGCTGAGTGGGGACGCTGTGTGTGACGTTCTCTGGTGGCGCTTGTGCAGATGGGGTCGCTGCATGTGCCGTCCACAGGTCCTGCACGCGGAGTGGGGTCGCTGCATGTGACGTGTACAGGTGGCGCACGGCGAGCGGGGATGCTGTGTGACGTCCGCAGGTGGCGGGTGGGGAGTGGGGTCACTGCATGTGACAGTACGTGGGACCCTGGCGGGACGCCCATAGGGGAGTGCGCGGCGTAGGGACCCTGTCGGAGAGGCTGGCCGGAGGCCTGCAGGTCGGCGGCGCGGTGCTGCCCCGCGGTTCTAGCCAGGTCTCCGTGTGCCTCCGCCAGAGCCCCCCCTGGTTCGCGGGGCAGCCCCCTGCTGTGCCCTCTGTGGCCGTTCGCGAGTAGCGGGAAGCGGGGAGGAGGCTCGGAGTGTGAACCCGGCAGAGAATCCGCCTGCCAGGGACGCCCAATTGTCCAAGCACGGGAGACCGCAGCGGGTCTCCCAGCGCACCGCGTGAGGAGTGAGCACAACTCGGACAGCAGAAGACGTCGTGCGTGTGGGGGAGCGTGTATGACTTCCTCCTTCCGCAGCGAGCAAGGCAGTTTAAAGAGCCGCTGGCGCACGTGTCCGGTTGTGGCGACGCGTTTCGCAGGGATCGTGTGTTCATGCGCCGGACGTTATTTTCACCGAGCGCAGGCTCTGCTCTCATTTCCCGTTCCCTCCAGTTGAAGGAAGCGGCCCCTGGGTCTGCGTGGCCTCGTGCGGGACACCGAAGCCCGGAAGACTTGCTTTTATGATGGTTTTTTTTTTCTGCTTGAGTTCGACTGCTTCTCAGATACTGGCAGGAATTGGGAGTTTCCTTAAAATTTTGCCAGCACAATTTGAAAGCAATTAAAGCAAATTCGGTTATTACATTCGAGATTATTGTCTGGGTAATTTGTAGTTTAAAATTTAATTTATACCGAATCCTGCACTTTAATGAACAGACCACATCACACATTTTTATGTTCTTAAATTATCTACAGCTTTAACGGAAAAACTGGGTTCTTTTTTTAAAAAGTACTGCGTGTTTCTTTTTAAATTTTTTTTTCCTGTCTCTTCAAAAATATTTACATTTCTCTTTCTAAGTAAGGTGAGAAAATCCTTTTGGCCTGTCAACTTGAAGGGATTGCATTTGTCTTTCCATTGTAAATTGTCACTTGTCTGGATTGACTTGAACCTGTGGAATCTTAAAATGTAACAGGAGGAAGACGTTTCTGTTTTTTTCCCCCAAAGTACATACGTTTGAATGACACAGTTTATCTTTTGCTTTAACTCCCCTCTTTCGTTACATTTTGGGACCTGTTCGGTAAGAACGGGCTCTCCTTCCGGAGCGGAGGAGCCCCGGTAAGGATCTGAACGTCACTGGCGGTGAAAGCGTTTCCCTGGGGCTGTTTGTCAGGCGCTACCAGGTCAGCGGCAGGTAATCCTGAAGCAGCGATGGCTGTGTTTGTGCGGGGACGTGTCCCCGTGTCAGGGCCGAGGACGTGAGGTACAGGAGAGCCACGAGGGGGTCAGGATCCTGCTGAGGCAGCCAGACATCCTTTTCCTGGTCTTCCCCGATTTCCGGACGCCAGGTCCGTGGATCCCCATGTCTGAGCTGGTGCCGTGTCCTGAATGCAGATGTCCTGTGTCCTCTTCTCAGAATCTTCCCCTCCCTGCAGGGCATGGGGCCGTGTCACCTACTGTCCCTCAACGTCCAGGTAGGCCCAGCTATACCTGAGGGGTTCTCTGTTCCCTTCCCTTCTGTCCCCTGCTAGAAGGACGAGGCCTGTAGCCTCTGCCACTGGCGTGGGAGTAGTAATAGTGCGCATTTTGCAGGGGTGCGTTCGGACAGTCAGGATGCAAGGGTCTGGGCCTCAGTGGGGTTCCGGATCGTCACCGTGCTGTTCTGCCTCTGTAGGCTTCTCCATCAGCACGCCCACCTGTCGCCCGCCAGCAGTTAAAGGGCAGGACCTGACCGGCCCATAACTCTCCTTTCTTTCGCTCGGGGCCGCACACGGCTCTCTGGGGGTCACTTCTCAACCAGGCTGTCAGCCAGAGTTTCTTAGGAGCTTTACAGACTTCCTGGTTCCTGATCCTTACCTCCATAGGGGCAGGTTAATTGGCCTAGGGGGGTCCCCCCTCCCAGTTTCAAAAAATGATCACGTTTACTGAACGCTTGCGGCATAGGAGGGTTTCGTGGGGAGCTGCGTGTTCACTCACTCCGGGCCTCCCAGGGAGCTCGTGCTGCAGGGTGCCCTCATGCACGTGGAAACAGGCCTGCACGGAAAAGAGGCGCCGTGTCCAAACACGTCCGATTTCCTCATTCAACAGGGCCCAGAGGCTCTGAGGGGAGGGGGCAGGATCGATCAGGAGCCTCCTTGCCTTCTGCTTTTCGGGTTCAGGAACGGGAGAGAAGGATGCCCGCGCCCTGTCCTGGTCCAGGCACAGAACGTGGCCGAGTGTGCGGTACCGGCTTGGGGTGCCCGAGAGTGTGCCACAGCCTGCGTGGCCCAAACACGGCCCTGGAGGCTGGGAATCTGGGACCCGGGTGTCAGCGGGGGTGGTGGCGGTGGTGGCGTTTCCTGTTGAGGCCTGTCTCCTCGGTTGTGTGTCTTCTCTCCGTTTGTCGGAGTCTCCACTTAACGAAGACACCGGTCATGCTGGGTTAGGACCTACCCCCGATGACCTCCTTTGAAACGTAATTACCCTGTTGACGGCACTAAGTACGGTCGCACTCTGAGGGCCTGGGGGTCAGGGCTTCTTGTCCGCAGCGGAGGGGACACGGGCAGCTCCTCGCAGCGTAAAACGCTTAACAGTAATGTTGAATATGTGAGTGTGGTCTCTGTTCGCAGCCTTTGGTGGTTTTACTTCTTCCCTGCTTTCATCATCCTACGGTCTTTCCTCTCCCCTCCAGCGTTTCGAAAACCTTTCCCTCTGGTCCTTAAGTGCGTACAAATGGAATTCTAGGGACGGAAATGCTACAGCTTAGAGATGTTCTTATATGAGGGAGATGCATTAGGACGACAGCTTTCGGGACCTTTCGTTTCCTTCTGAGTGAAAATCTTCAGTGAAAAGATACACTCCCCTTTTACCAGATGTTGAGAAAATGCTGCTTTCACGTTCTGACCGCAAAGAATCCTCCGATTGTCTGGGATCGTCTGTGGACCTTCTAACCAGTTATTGGGGGGAGGGGAGACCTTAAGGTCAGGGTGATTTTTTTTTTCTTTAAGATTTTATTTATTTATTTGATAGACAGAGATGACAAGTAGGCAGAGAGGCAGGCAGAGAGAGAGGAGGAAGCAGGTTCCCTGCTGAGCAGAGAGCCCGATGCGTGGCTCGATCCCAGAACCCTGAGATCCTGACCTGAGCCGAAGGCAGACGCTTAACCCATTGAGCCACCCAGGCGCCCCATGGTCAGGGTGATTTGTAAGGCAAATACGGACAGTCTCGCACACAGAAGACCCAAAATAAAGACAAGTGACAGTTTGGTTTTTACATGATAGTTTGGAGCCGTGAAGGTCAGGGATGCAGAGTTACCAGGTCAGAACGATGGAGGGGGCAGGGGTTCAGATGGGGACGGTAGCTCTGCCTGTGGCTGTCCTGCCCGGCCCGCTTCGACAGGAGAAGCACCCAGCAGTCAGGTCGGGTCGTGTGTTCTACTGAGTGCCGATGCGCCCCATGCTGGGGACGTAGAGGGGGTGTGTGGCTGGGCCAGGGGACTGCGGTGGGTGCCGGCAGTGAGTCTCGGGGACGTGAGCAGGAGAATCTGTGCGGGAGCCTGGTGGCCTGCGCCGGGGTTTTCTCAGACTGTCTTTTCTGCTCAGCTGTCTCGTCGCGCTAAACACTGGCCTGGGAGACGCCGAGGCAGACAGGGCGGGTGACGGTTCTTGTTCTTTGTGCTGACGGTGGGTTTCCCGTAGCAGAACCAAAGTCTGTGAAGTCATGGTCCTCCTAAGGTCGTCACACACCCTTCGTTGTTGGGTCGTGCTTCTCTCGTTTAAAATCACTTACGTGTTTTGTTAATCAGCACAGTTACTTACTGGCCACGCGTTATCACACAGTTCCCTTACGTGTTTTGTGCAAAACGGTGTTGGTTTCAGTCCGGGTCGCGCTGTTGCATGAGTCACACAGTGAGATGCACTTACTCTTAGCTCTTCTGGGCTTTGAGAGAAACAGGTCTTTGAGATGGGGGTCACGGACCGTGCAGTCCATTCATCTAAAGTGCGCGACTCAACGGTTTTTAATGTTTTTGTTCGTTTTGCTTTGTTTTCTTCTCCTTTGTCGCTAACGTCCATGAGGCGTTGTGACACCCAAGTCGGTGTCGCACGAACTCCGGCGGCCATCCCTGAGTGGGGTCCCCGGTTCCTGCCTTCACAGCACTTGGTTGTACATTTTAAGCTGTTTCATGCTCAGTGCTCGGCAGAGGGCTTGGTGCTTGCTTGCACGCTGTCGTCCCCTGTTTCTAGGACTCCCGTTTTCAGAGGCGGGGCACGAGTTTGTGTCTTTTCCCAGCTCACTGGTGACGCCGACCTGCCTCCAGACGGCATCGCACTTGAGTTCTTAGCTCTGCTCCCAGCTGCGGGACCTCCGAAACCCTGGTGGTCTCCGGCGCTATAGGGCCACCACTCGTGAAAGGGCTTTGCTTGGTGCGCTGTGCCGTGCGAGCTGCGCTGGTCTGTGTTAGTCTCTGGGAGATGGAGGAGCCTCCCAGTCCTCCGTGAGGAAGCAGGGCCACCCCGCGCGGATAGAGCTCTGTTCTGTTCTGTTCTGAGAGCGAAGGAGGCGAGCGAAGGGTGTGCACGACCTGCCTTCCTGGGAATGTGCCCGGGGACGTGCACGTGTGCCTGCGGGCATTTGCGAAGAAGTGTGCGTTCCCCGTGGGCACACACAGCCTCAGGGCTGCCCGTGCACCTGATCGCCGCGAGGTCTTTGGGTATTTAAGCCACCAGGGCCCTCCCACAGGAGTCACAGGGACCCGGAGAGACAGGGCATGCAGCTCTGAGAAATGGTTCCGGTTTTGGGAAAGTCACCGTGTATTGTTTGATTTTGCCCCAGTGGTGTGACTCGGTCTGACGTCTCGTGAGAATTAATAGGGCAGGACAGTGTTTTTTGTATGGGACGTGTGTGAGGCGGTGATTTGTGTTTGGTGTCAAGCACTTCGTGTATTCTGTTTGGCTGTGAGCAGCCCGCCTCGACCGTTCTGTCTCCGGGCGCGCCTCTGTGCCGGTTCCCGTGAGGGAACGTGTCCGGAGCGGTGTCTCGGGCCGCGGAGGGTCATCGCGATGTCGTCCGAGGCCCACTAGACACAGTGGCGGGAGAGTCTCGGCGACCGAGATCGGGGGAGCGAGGGGGGGACACGTGGGCGTTGAAGGTCACGCTGTGTGTCCCCCGGGCACTCCTCCGAGCGTCGCTCCTTGCCGTGCAGTGGCTGGAAAGGGATCGGCCCGACGTGGGCAGCGTAGGCGCTGCCGGCTCACGCGTCCCGCCGCTAACACGCCGTTGCCTGTTGCTGTTAGAAACCGGTGACCGGAGCACACAGGTCATGGGATTCTTCTGTCCTGTGAGGACCGAAGTCCACAGTTTCGTGTTTTTCAGGCAGCTTGTAAGCAAGTCTTAGGCGCTGATGGCGAGGCGGCGCGTGAAGCTGTCGCACCGTGGGCGGAGGGCACGGTTTGTGTTCGGCCGGGCGTCGGCGCGGAGCAGCTCTGTCGGGCAGCAACGCGCTGTGGAGCTAAAGAAGTTGCACGTGGTACGCACAGGTGGTGATCCCGGGGAGCTTCCACGGAATGCGCCTGTCGGTGTCGGCCAGCAGCGTCCTGAGCTCGGCCGTCAAATCCGAGCACCGCGAATCCTCGTGAGGTGAGGGCACGCCCGTCCTCCAGACGCCGTCCCGCCGCTGCAGAGCGTCTCACTAACCTCCCCAGAAAGGGAACGGCGCTAACGGTGACGTGACGTGGAGGTCAGCGACTCCTGGCTGGGTTTTGGTGACACAGACGGCATGTTCCCGCCGTTGGCTTGAAGCAGTGACTTTAACTTTCTCTTCTGGTGGCCGGACGAGAGCCACGTGTGTCCTTCGAACGGAAACCGACGTGCAGAGGTTGTTCCGCCAAAGACTTTGTGTTATTTTAAATATTTCTAGGACGGTTTCGAGACTGTAAGTTACTGTTGTTTCTCTTTGGGTCTTGAAGCAATTACCGAGAGGTCGGTCCGCTAATTCCTTCCAGAGTCACCACCGACCTTCCGTGTGATCATTTGGAACGTGATTCCAGTAGCTAACGTTTACCGAGTTCTTACCTCGAGCAGCGCGCAGATGTCGGGTGGGGGGGGGCCTGAGGGATCTTGGTCGTCCCCCCGGAGGCACCTGCTGTCCGGACGAGTCTGCGCGTGTCAGGTACAGCGACAGGTACGTCCTGGCCCCGCTGCTCGCGTCCGGAAGAGCTGGCTGTTACTGGTCGATTCGGCTCGCCAGGCGGGTCACTCCCCGTGCTGTGTCGGCACAGAGCGGGCACCTCCCAGGTCCTTGAGTGCGTGCAGGGGTGACACGGGCGTGACCGTGATCCGTGGCTGCGACAGGAAACGCTGTGGCTCTGTCGAGGATCCTTCATCCCTGACGTTTTGTCAGTGGGGGCGGCCGGTGACGATTTCCCAAATACCGAGGCGTTTGGATTCCTTTTAGGAGTGGTCGTCTTCGTGGGTTTGGGCTGCTGAGACGAAGAACCAGAAACTGGCATGGGCGGGAGAGGGCTTAGGAGCAAGAGAAGGTATTTTCTCCCATTTCTGGAGTCCCGACGCCCAGTCTCGTGGCACAGGCAGATTTCGGCGTCTGCTGAGCCGGCTTCCTGGGTCATAGACGACCGTCTTCTGCTTGTGTCCTCATGCGGTGGCAGGGGCGAGGGAGCGCTCCGTTTGCAGAGTGAGGATGCTCGGGTTACAGGCGTGAGAGACGAGAGGAGGATGACAGGCCGCATGATGCAGAGCCCAGAACAGGCGGGAGAGAGGACGGGACCGAGAGAAGATGTCGGCGGGATTGACTTCGGGAAGGTAACAAAAAGGCCATTTCTTCCTTCGAGGTGATGAGGAGGAAAACAGGCATAGGAAACTAGCCGGTAGGTGGAAGAGGAGAGGAGAGACCGTTCCAGAGAGTTCCGCGCCGGGTGTGGGGTCGCCCTTGAGCAGGGTAGAACACGCTGGAGCGGGTTCTGTGAAGAACAGAATCCAGGGACGCGCAGTGTTTGGATTCTGTGGGTGGAATGTCGTGTGCCGTGTTGTGGTTTGTCTGCACCGTCCTGGGGGTGCCTCGCCTAAAAGCCAGTGCCTCGCCTAAAGCCAGTGCCGGGCACGGAGACGAGTGGTGTTGAGGAATATTGCTGAGTGGACGAGTGAGTACTGGGTAGCCGGGTCGGCCGGTTCAGCACGGGGACTTACCTTCCAGCCGTGCCTCGCGGCCCCGTTCGTCAGCCGCGGGGACCTCCGTGAGCGGCCACCAGGCCAGCGCTGTCCACTGGGACTTTCGGTAGGGACCTTCTGTGCTACCCAGTGCGGTGGGCCTCAGGTGTGGCCAGTGAACACTTGAGATCGGTGCGGCACGTAGGGTGGAAGATCTGAATTACAGATTTTATTCACCTTTTTTTTTCATTGTGCTAAAATATGTACAGGCAACAGTTTGCCATTTTAACTCGTTTAAATTGTTAGAGTTCACTCTAGAAGGCTCTCGCTGTGCCTTCACAGTGCTGTGCAGCCCTCACCACCGTCCATCTCCAGAACCTTCTCTTTCCACACTGAAACCGGTCCCTGCTCTCCCCTCCCCCAGCCCCCGGTCATCTCTCCGGCCGTCTCTGACTGACGACTCCGGGTGGCTCCTGGGAGAGGAGCCGTGCACTCGCGACGGGCCTGTCTCCCTTGGCGCGACGTCCCGGTGGGCCGTTCTGTGTTGGAGCAGGTGTCGGAATTTCTTGCTCTTTGAGGACACGTGCCACTCCGTTGAGTGTATCTGCCGCTTGGTCTCCATTCATCCCTCGAAACACACTTGGATTCTGTGCAGCTTTCAGCAGCTCTGAATAACGCCGCGGCGCGAACGCGGGTGTACATATGCTTGGAGCCGACGTTGGTTTGCAGAGGACGGTGGCGGCTCGTGAGGCCACTGGGAGACGTGGGTGGCACGGGGGGACGTTGAGCCTTGGAGGCTTGGGAAGGAAAGTGATCCTCTGTGACCATGACCAAGATGCTGTTTGGAGGTGGTCAGTGCGTCTGAGTTCAGGGTCACAGGCGTTGGGGCCCATGGAGGGGACAGGATGCAGACTCGAGGACTTCGTTAACTGTTCACCGCTGGGGATATTTGCGCTGTTTGATGTCCGGCGGTCCCGTTAATGGCTGAAACATAATGATTCATGGAGACTGGAGATGAGATTTAATCTGTCTGATTTCTTGTTGTTGTTGGTTTCCCCTCCCTCAGAGGTCGGGCCGGCGTTCATGCTGCTCTCTCGGTTGTGATCATTTCAGCCTGGTTTATGTAACTTTTCTTGCAGCAAAGCGTTGATGGGAGCAAGGCTCCACTTCTGTGTCTCTGGGATGGTGTTTGTGTTTATGTTTTTCTGTTTGCAGGGTGTCGCATGTGCAGAGCCCTGAGTGCCTTTATTTGCCACGAGTGAGCCTGAGGTCTACGTGACTGGCCTGTAGATAAAGATGGCGGGAAAAGGTTGCTGGGCTTGGGGAGAAGCAGGGCCAGGACACTTGCCCTTGGCCCCAGGCCAGGGCCAGGACAGTGGCCCGGGTGGAGCCCTTCGTTGTCAGCCAGAGTCGCAGGGGAACACGGTGCTCCGGCACCAGGACGCTCGAGGAGTGGCTGACAGGTGAGGGTCAAGGGGCTGAGAGACTCGGAGGATGCAGCGACCTTCCTGACTTCTCTCCTGCGGTGTATGTTCCAGTGGCTGCCAGGAGGAAAGGGGTCAGTTTTGTTTGGGGTGAAAAGGAGCGTCTGGACACACGTGTGCTTGTCTGAGGCACGGAGACATCCTGGTGACCTTCCCGGCAGAGGTCATGGTAGCTCGTCATCGTCTTCACTGTGTCAGAGCAGCACTGGGCGCGTCCTTGGTGCCAGGCAGCATGTGGGGTCCACAGGGCCTGGCGTATGGGGTGGACAAGCACGAGTGAGAACCAGGCCTGGAGTGAACCATACAGGAAGCGGTACCCGGGTTGGCCCGGGGGTCATGGGAGCGAGGCGTGCTGGAGCCTGCCCCGTCCTGCCAACCAGGCTTCCTGATGCCCTTGGGCCACGTTGGAATTTGTTCTCTGGGCGGGAGAGACGCAGTCATCTGGAGGGTGAAGGTGAGCCAGAGAGCAGGGGTGAGCCGGGGAGGCCCAGCTCTGGCGCTGGCCTCTTCTCGCCTCGGAGGTGGAAATCTTCCTGCTGTTTTCGTAAAGCGGAGTGCACCTTTCATGGTGGTCAGACTGTGACACTTGGGGCTCATTCAGAGAAGCTTGGAGCCACAGAGGGAGGGGACATCAAAGGCGATTTGTGTTCCTTTCAAAGACGTGCTCTTCCAGAAACAGCAAACTGTTTCATATTAAACCCTCAAAGACTGAGTTAATCAGAGTCTAAGTTAATGGACTAAGCTGTGTTGTTTTTCCCACAATTTTTTATTAAGGACGAAGTTGGGATGGAGATGCTCCTGCATTCACGAACGCTTGGGTGTTCTTTTGGAAAATCCTACGATTTAGTGTCAAGCCCCCGGGAGAGTTGCTGTTGGGCTCCTCCTCTATAGGCCTCTCTCATTGTGAGTTCAAGGACATAACATGCTTTTTCTGTCCGTTGAATTAAGTGTGAGTGGGGCATTAGTCTCTTCCCAGTTTCTTTCTTTTTTTTTTTTTTTTTTAAGATTTTATTTATTTATTTGACAGAGATCACAAGTAGGCAGAGGCAGGCAGAGAGAGAGAGGAAGAGAATCAGGCTCCCCACCAAGCAGAGAGCCTGACGGGGGGCTCCATCCCAGGAACCTAGGATCATGACCTGAGCCGAAGGCAGCGGCTTTAACCCACTGAGCCACCCTGGCGCCCCTCTTCCCAGTTTCTAATGCTGCTTTTTCTCTCTAGTCCCCAATAAAGGCAGAATGTGCTTTTTGCCATAGGCGCTCGCGGCAAACAAAGGGCATTCCACTCACCCTCATAAAGAAGGAGCCTGGGAATCAGGCAACATAAGAACAAAGCAAAACCAAACAAAAGCAAAAATGTGTTTGGTGGAATTTAGCTATAATTAAGTGTATTAATTCAATATTGTGGAAACAAATGATCAGAAGGCCGGTATGGTGCAACCCATCCATTCATGAATTCTTCAGTCATGAGACGGGGAGCACCTAGTGTGGGAAAGTCGGGGCGTCGGGCTTCAGCTCCTGGGGCTGGATTTGGCAATTCAGTTCTTGTTCTCTGGTGAGAGAGCCAGATTTCTGCCGCTTTGCTCACTGGAGAGGAGATCGCATGTGGCCCACAGATGGAGATGCGCCCAGGGGTCAGTATTGTGCGAGGCCGTCGCCTTAGGAGGAGGGACGACAAGTCTGGAAGGAGGTGCAGCATTTGTTCTCTGGGTCTGAGCCTCCGTTTAGCTGCGTTTAGTGCGTTTATTTTGTTGTAGTACATGCGTTTAGATTGTAAAAAATTCTTAACGAGAGTAGCAGAGGGTATGAGTAAGAAGCACAGCCCTCCGTCTCTCTTCACTTGCAGAGTAACCACTGTTGAGAGTCTGGTGTGCGGTTTTCCAGGTGTTTTACATGCAGTTGGAGGCACGGGTGTGCGTGTGAGTGCGTGTGCGTGTGCACATGCACGTTCTGTACAGCTAGGCTCTGAAACGGAAGGCTGTAGATACAATGCCGTGCGCGTGCGCACACACACGTCTTGGACACTTTGGTTTACCAGTAGGCGCTCATCCGTGTGTAGATCAGGCGAGTGTCCGTTGGGGTTCTTGGTTTTTTTTTTTTTTTTAATCTACTTATTTATAATTCTCTTCTTGGTACATCAGAATCTCTTTATTTTTTTAATTTTTACTTAGTTTTGAGAGTGAGCAAGCGAGCGTACTTGCATGCATGCATGCTGGGGGAGGGGCAGAGGGAGAAGCAGACTCCCCGCCGAGAGGGAGCCCAATGCGGGGCTCAATCCCAGGATCCCGGAGTCATGACTTGAGCCGAAGCAGATGCTTCACCCACTGAGGCCCCCAGGCGCCCCAGGTTCTTGCTTGTAAACAGAAGCAGTTTCTGGCTGACTTGAGCCGACAGAGCTCGTTGGAACGGTTGGAGGTTGGGGAGCAGCAGGAATCAAGGAAGCAGGAAGCAGGTCGCACAGTAGCGATCACTGTGGCAGGAAGAGCGTGGCCTGGATCCCGTCACAGCGGTGTGATCGAGACCCTGAAGGAAACGCCAGCTACGTCTCTGCCCTTGTGTCAGTACCTGGAGATTCAGAGTGGGCGCAGACGTGTGTGCACGTGACAGGTGCGTGTGGCCACTGGGCTGAACCGAACCCACGTGCCCACCTGTGCGCCAGAGCAGGGGCCAACGAGAGAGGAGTCTGGTCACTGTGGTGAGTGTCTTCCTTGTGGGAACGGCCCTCACCGGCTGTGTGTTTGCTTCCTGGGTGTCTGTTTCCAGGTTTTGAGGGAGCAGCTAGCTGTAACTTCTGAAGTTAGCGGGTATCAGCCGGGTGCCTGGGTGGCCCCATCGGTTGTGGGATCGAGCCCCGTGTTGGGCTCCTTGCTCGGTGGGGAATCTGCGTGGGGATTCGCTCCCTCTCTCTGTCCTTTCCCCAGGTGCATGCTCACAGTCTCTCTCTGACATAAATAAATAAATTTTAAAAAGTAAGCGCGTATCACCAGCCTCACACTCTGGGAGAACAACATTTATGAAGGAAAGAATTGCCCGGCATGCCCCCATAGTTCTTCCCTTTTCCCTAAGCCGTTCTTCGGTCACCCGTTTCTGTGACTGAGGTTTTGTGAGGTCATTTTCTGTGGAGGAAATGGGTCAGCAAGGGTTTCACGTGGCCTGGCGACCTCTTCTTGCCGTTGTTACGGTGCTTTACAACCTGTTACGGGGAATGGCATGTGGACTTTGGGCTTGTTACATTTTGGAGAACCCCTAGTATTTTATTTGACAAATATTGAAAATTGACGAATGCATTAAGAGCTGATAAAATTTCCGTGGGAGGCTTTTCCACACCCTGGCTCATCGCTCACCGTGATTGTCCTCGCCCTCACATGGCTCATATCCCGTGCTCATGTGCCGTCTGGCGCTGGCCATGGTGTCCTGACGTTGGGTGGTTTGTCCTGGACGAGAGCGTTCCTGGAAGGCATTCTTGGGCCCGCACAGCTCATGACGACACAGCTGTACCGGGTGCGAGGGGTCTCGTCGCTGAACCCCACGAAGCCAGAACGGAGTGCGTCACGACAGCTCTGTTTCCCTTTGTCCCCTTCCGTGGGGTACACAGTGGAGGAAGTGGACTGAACTGCGGACTGCTGTCATCTTGTATTGCTGATGCACATTTTCGTAGTCATGGGAGCTTGTAAACACTTTGTTCCTAAGACCTTGGAAGAGGCCAGAGCAAGGGGGGCTGGGACTTCATTATGCATCGTCCGTTCCCCTCTGTTCTCAGGAGCGGCTGCCACATGGAGAAGGAAGGGCGTCCCCCGTAAAGGAATGGGGGTGCCGGTAGGAAGCGGGACAGACAAGGGGCGGTTAAAAGCTCGTCGGTGTTCGCTGAGCCAGACTGTAGGAGACGTGCTGGAATCGGAATGGAACTGCATGCAACTCTGTGTCTTTGGTGTTTGGAAGAGTCCAGGGTCGCAGGGACGTCATAAGTGGGATCTCCCCGAAAACGGTGGTGTCCTCAGCAGCTGTCACTTACCCTGTGCTGTGACAGCTGTGCTGTGTAGTCCCAAGAGGAGTGCGGTGCCTGCCCTCGGCCCGTCTCCCAGACCATGGTCGTCTGTCGTGTTTGTTTTGCGGTTCTCATGGCTGCGTCTCACCCGTTCTGCACGCGGCCTTGTGCGATGGGCGTGACAGGTTTCGTTATCCTGCCATCTGAGGGGCAAGGGCAGTGCGGCTGGGAGTCATGAAGTTAGCAGCCCTGGTGACACGGGGACCCGAGTCCGTACCCGAGGGTTCTGGTCGAATGTGCCTGTGGGTCGCCCCCAGTGCATTCCTGGGCTTGCCTGGCTGACGCTCCTGGGTGCTCGTGTGAGTGTGTGCGGGTGTTGTGGGGGTGGGGGAGGGGCAGGAAGTGAGCAGGCAGGCTGGAAGGGGGTTCTGGGATCTGGGCGCGGTGGCCTTCTGCCCTACGATCTTGGCCACATGTAAGCCCCTGAGTGTCTCCCTTCTGAGGGCGGCAGCTGTGCTGGGTGACTGTGACCACATGTCTTCCTGGTTTTGAGTAAGAGCTCGGGCTTGGCTCCTTCCTCTTCCCACTCCTCCTGCTTTTCTCCGACCTACCTGCTTGCACGTTGGGTCTGGGTGGGCGAGTCAGACTTCTCTGTTGATTGAAAGCAAACCCCTGGAGGCCAGGATGGTGGAGGGGGACCCGAGGTGTGCACACGTGCCGCCCGCCTCTGGGCCTTGCCTGTGCCACGTTGCCCTGGAGCCCTAGCGACTCTCCCGGGTGTCCGTGCTTACGAAGGGCAAGTTTCTGTTTTGTTGTTGTTTTTCTTTTTTTCCCCTTAAATGTGAATTCAGTTCGGCAACACATAGTACCTTAGTCTCAGACATAGTGCTCCGTGATCTGTCACTTGTATGTAAATCCAGTGCTCATCCCATCACATGCCCCCCCGAATGCCCGTCGCCCCAGTGACCCCGTTCCCCCGGTGCCCGCCCCTCCCGCAACCTTCAGTGTCTTTCCTACAGTTGAGGGTCTCTTGTGGTTTGTCTCCCTCTCTCAGCCGTATGAGTGAGACCATGTGGTAAGTTTCTCTCTCTGACTTCTTTCACCTAAAATAATAATTTCCAGTTCTTTCCACGTCGACGTAAATGGTAAATATTCATCCTTTCTGATGGCTGAGTGATACTCCATTCTACGTATGGACCACATCTTCTTTACCCATTCACCTGTCGAAGGACATCTCGGTTTCTTCCCCAGTTTGGCTATTGTGGCCATTGCTGCTGTGAACACTGGGGTGCACGTGCCCCTTCTTTTCACTACGTCTGTATCTTTGGGGTAAATACCCAGTCGTGCAGTCACTGGGTTGTAGGGTAGCTCTGTTTTTAACGTCTTGGGGAACCTCCATACTGTTTTCCAGGGTGGCCGCACCAGCTTGCATTCCCACCAACAGTGTGTAGGAGGGTTCCCCTTTCTCCACATCCGCTCCAACATCTGTCCTTTCCTGACTTGTTCATTTTAGCCATTCCAGCTTCGTCTGAGGTGGTATCTCATTGTGGCTTTGATCTGTATTTCCCTGACGCCAAGCAACGTGAAGCATTTTTTTCATGAGTGTGTTGGCCATTTGTATGTCTTTGGAGAAATGTCTGTTCATGTCTTCCGCCCATTTCTTACTGGATTATTTGTTTTTTTTTTGGATGTTGAGTTTGGTTAAGTTCTTTCTAGGTCTTGGATACCAGCCCTTTATCTGGCAGGTCATTTGCAAATAACTTCTGTCATTCCATGGGTTGCCTTTTAGTTTTGTTGACGGTTTCCTTTGCTGTGCACAAGATTTTGATCTTGATGAAGTCTAAAGGGCGAGTATTTCTGAACGACCTATTTGACGGAACTTACCTGAAGTCTTCCAGGTGCCAGGCGTGGTATGTAGCAGTGGGGAGAGAGGAGTCCCACACAGTCATAACATTCCAGTATTGCTCAGACTGATGGCCACACGGTCTCCTCGGTTACAGCCGAGGAACGGCTTTTGATCTCCCAACATCCAAGCTAAAAGGTCGTTGAAGTGCTCGCTCATTTAACCAAGTACTTGGGGGGACATCCAGCCCCTTGAAGGTGAAGCCTGAGAAGGGAAATCTCGTCGAGCGAAATGTAGGGCTGCCCGAACAGCACAGGTGCCCCGCGAGGGCGAAGGCAGCGGGAGGGAAGCCACAGGAGTGCACAGCCTCCGAGTGAGCTCTCCGTGCCCCCAGGGGGCTCTCCTGGAAGCTGTGCGGTTCGTGCCATGGAAAATGGCATTTTCAGTAAGCCCGAGGCTTGCGGGGTGCGGAGGGGGTGGGGTGGGCTGGGTGGCGTTCTTACAAAAGTCTCGTCTTCCGTTGGGGCTGTGGGTCTCGCACCACTTCGAGGTGTTAACTGGGGTTTCCCTGGAGGAAGGCTCTACCTCAGGAGCGGAAAATGGCAGGTAGTCACTCTTCACGTGGCCTCCAGGAAATCCCAGTGGTGAGGGTCTTGCTAAGGAGCAGGTCATTGACCTTGACTGCGAATAGCTAGAGACAGAAAGTTTCTCTGCAGACTTCACTGGGGTTTAAAAGGTAACCTATTGTTTTTAAAAACAACAATAAAAATCCAAATTGCCGCCC
This sequence comes from Meles meles, assembly GCF_922984935.1. NCBI lineage: Eukaryota > Metazoa > Chordata > Mammalia > Carnivora > Mustelidae > Meles > Meles meles. The sequence continues at coordinate 6,291,692 of NC_060087.1, forward strand.
CGCTCCCCCCCAGCCTCTGCATGTAGATCCCGGTGAGGACAGAGACGAATGTTCTCCATATGACTCATGTGGGTCCCACCACCTCGCGTAACGGATGCTCGTAAAGGCTGTTGTGAGTTTTTCTGCAGCATTCCAAACTCCTGCTCATTGTTAGGAACTTGCTTAGCTGAGAGCCCCGTAAGTATGACTGTCACAGACCCCACGCTCCTGCCATGGGATCTGTGATGCTCTCTGCGGAGGTGGTGTGGTTGGGCAGCTTGTGGAACGGGTTCTGTGTGTGGAAGCTCTGGCCCGGTTTTTGTTTGGATTTTCTGGAGGTCGACCGCACAATGCCCGGCTTTCCTGAGTCTGCGATGGGGGAGGGCGGTCATCCCGTCCAGCCCTGGGCGGGGAAGGTCCAGACGGACTTGTGTTAGTGTGCAGTGGGCGTCAAGGTCAACACAGATGTAAGCTCAGTACGTTTGTTTCATTTTTAGATGTAAGCTCAGTACGTTTGTTTCATTTTTCTAAGCGAGCATTTTGAACCATTTCTGTAGGAAGACTAAGTGAGGTGTTTTGTCAAAGACAAGTAATAGCCAAGCGGAGCTGGTGGCAGAGAGCAGAGTAGCTTGGGGGTGCCCAAAGTTTATGCATTTTTTGTGCTCCTGACTTGAAAGTTTAAAAATTTTGAGCCTACAGAAAAATTAACTCATGCTTTCATGGGTTGTTAGCATTCTGCCAAACTGGCTTTGTCTTTATCGCATGCTGATTTTGTCCCTTTCCCTTCTGTTTTTTGTCTCTTGCACACACACCCCCCCCCCCAACCTTCGGAGAGCGAGACTGTTTTGAATGTGAAAACACTTCCATGGTGCACAAACCCAAACTCTATTAAGAAGTGTTCTCCAAAGTCCCATTCCTACTCACGTCCTAAGTGATTTTCTTTCTTTTGTTTTTTTAAGATTTAGCTGAGAGAGAGCGTGTGCATGCTTACAGTAGCAGGGGGAGGGGCAGAGGGAGAGGGAGGGATGGAGCTCAACAGGTGGCGGGGCTGGGTCTCATGACCCGGCGATGGTGACTTGATGAGCAGAAAGCAGGAGTCAGATGCCCAACTGACTGAGCTGCCCAGGCTCTCCCCCGTCCACTGCCATTGCTTCCTGCTCTTCTGTGCTCCCGTCTGCGTTTGCACTGTCGCCTCTGCTCCCCCACGTCTGGGGTCTCCAGTAGCAGCCCCCAGCCAGACCCTGCTCACTGCCTGAGTTTATACACCCTTCAGACTGAGAACGGTTTGGACATTTTTAAATGGTTGGGAGAAAAACATCAAAAGATGAATGTTTCCTGACACGGGAAAATACGAAGTCATGTTCATAAGGTGTCGGATGTTGTCAATGAAAGCTGGGGAGGGAGTTTTTTCTTGTTACGTAATCTCTGCACAAGGAACAGGTGTGATGCCTTTTGGCCTTTTGGCTGAAAGCCTAGTGTACTTCCTGTCTGGCCTTTTCCAGAAATCGTCCGCCAGCGCCAGCTCCGTAGAATGAGACCTTCCAGACAGATGTCCGGAATCGTGCGTCCCAGGCTCATGTAAAAGACGCTCAAATTCTTACGTTCCGTGAGTCCACATGAGGGGCGTCGTTCGCTCCCTTGTGTACCGCACAGCCCCCCCGGACATAGCTATGCTCCATTGTGCCTTGGGCTCGCTGTGCAGAATTCTTGGGGTTCCTTCGGCTGCCTGTCGTTTGTGAGCATGTATGCGGGGGTCCGGTAGGACTCAGGCACCTCACGGTCTAGACTTTGTAACGTGCAACAGCTAGTTCGCTTTGGGATTTTGGAGAAAAAGAGCACTGCGTTGGCTCCCCTCTGCTCGGGTCCTAAGAGCAGCGTGAAGGACGCTTTTATTTTTCTCGGAGCTTCCAGGTGGGGGAGAACGCCCCGGAGGATGGCAGAAACAGATCAAACAGCGCTCTGAGAAGGCAGGGCAAAAGGGACAGACGTGGCGCGTTCCCTCACTGTGCCCGGCCTAGACTCGTGCTCTCAGGAATCACTCAGAGCCCCCTTCACTTCTGATCGCAGTCGCTTTCAAACGGGGCTGGGGTCCCAGTGACAGTCCTCTGGGGTTCGGCCCCGGGGTGCCGTGCCCTCGTCGTCGGAGGGAGAGAGAGTCGGTTAGACGAAAGCATGAAAATCCTTTTTGGAGTCACAGTGCAGAGGAGAAAATGAGAGCTTTGATATTGACTCTGTTTCCAGCAATCCATTTGATTCTTGGTCCACAAGCAGGAGGAAAATAAACAGTAATTTACAGGCAGTATTTATGTAAGCTAGAAAAATGTCGGTCAGCTGGGAAGATGGGTTCTGGGTTAATGCAAGACCACCTCCTGAGCCTTTTCTCCCTGATTGCGGGCTCTGGTGTAAAGCTAATGAAAGGAAGCAATTTCGGGTTTTGTTAGGCTCTTCAGAATCATCGTGGTAAAATACGAACTTTCTTATTTTTTGCGTGGAAAAACATTTTTTTCATAAGAGCTTATAGTTGAGTCGTTTTAATGGAATGTAGGTCAGGAAAGTGTAATGCAGAATTTATTGCCTTTTTAAGACCTCTCAAAGAAGATAATTCTGGTTGTAACTCACAGTAATCTGGGCGAGCAGATTGTTCTCGTGTCAGGGACTGTGTGTGCCTTAAACAGCGTCAGGCCACACTCCATCTGGGACTTGGGGCATCTCAGCGCTGCGGTCCTCAGCGGGGGCCGTTGTGTTCTCCGGGGGACATCTGGCAGTGTCTGGAGACACTTGTGGTTGCCGCAGCTGGAGAGTGGGAGAATGTTCCTGGCATCTCATGGGGAGAGACGCAGGGATGTTGCTGGGGGTCCTGGAGTACACACGACAGCCGCCACCCCAAAGAATGACCTGGCCCCAAACGCAAATAGTGCCGAGGTTTAAACACTCTGGATTGGAGGGTGTCTTAGAGCCTCATTTCCCAAGTTTTGAAATGTAAAATATGTACGTAGACACACATAAGCATACACACATGTGCCTGTGCACACTGCTCACTCTGCACACGTGACGTGTGCCATGGGACGGCGTGTCCCCTGGTGCCCACCCTTGCCCAGGGTGTGGTAATTTGGGGGCAGTGTTGCGTATACCATGTTGATGACGTTGGTGATAGTGATATTGGGACCACAGAGCTTCTGCTCTGCCCGAGGGTCCAAAGTAGAGTGGATTTCATATTTTCAAGATGGAGTTTATAATGTTCTGATTTTTAGTTCTTTTCTTTTTTTAAAGACTTAGCAGGAGCATGAGTGGGAAGAAGGGCAGATGGAAAGGAGGCTCCCTGCTGAACAGGGAGCCCGACGTGGGGCTCGATCCCAGGACCCCAGGGTTATGACCTGAGCCGAAGGCAAATGCTTAACCGACTGAGGTACCCAGCCGCCCCTAGAATAGCATATTTCAACAAAACTTTCTTCTGTGCCTGTAAATTGGTTATGTTCTGAGGTTTCCCTTTACAGCTTCCTGCTACAGAAGCCGTGATGGGTAAAGAAATGGGGACTGCTCCGCAAACATAGAGCCCCGTAACCGTGGGGGAAGACGTGTATTGGCACATGGCGGTTTTGGGAGCGCTTGTGTTTCCAGGGTGTGTGTGGAGAGGATCTCTCTATGTTGAGCTTTGCGTAGGGCCGTCAGGAAAAAGAGGATAATGGGTTCCTGGTGCAGCTGCTTCCCAAGCACATGACGCCAGGCGATCAGCAGCTGCTGGAGGGGGAGAGCGTAGTCTCCCTCCCCTGAGAACCTCTGATCTGGTCAGAGGGGCTGGCGCTTACCAGTGGCCCCCACTGCTGGGGCAGAGCTGCGAGGCAGGTGTGGTTGTCCCGGGGTGCCCGGTGAGGACCTGCTGTTCGTGTGGGTGCCAGGCCCTTAGATGAGGCGGAGGAGCTGCGGCCTGGCGTGGGTAGGACCATGTCCTGCGTTGCACGGCCCCACTTGCCCACGAGTCCTCCAGTGGGCCTGCGTTGGCCTAGATCTGTGGCTGCATTTCTTCTGGCTTTGAGATCATACGTTTCTAGGTTGGTGTTTCAGGGAGAAGTGGGTGGAGGTGTTTGCGGACTGAGCTTACGCTGTAGGCTTTGGGGAAGACAGCCTTTCTGGGCAGCAGAAGAGGGAGAGGTCTGGAATTCAGGTGCCAGCCTCCCAGCCGTGCAGCTCTGTGCTCTTGGGAAAATCATCCGGCCTCAGGCCATTTAACTGTGATTTGGGGCAGTCGTGCATGTGGGGCCTCAGTGACTAAGATGTCAGCTCCTAAGTGGAGCTGGCCAGACTGGCACGCGCCTCTGCTTCTTGGTATCAGGCCAACCGAAATTATTAAGTGTGCAAGGCAGAGCCCACACGTGCCCACCCCCCAGACCACAGCTGTCTAGCAAAGAATGGCTGTGACCGCTGGTCAGAGTCACAAAACCAGCACTCCCGTCTCCAGCCCCTGTTCTGGGTGCTCTTCGTCTTTCTTTCTTTCTATCTTTCTTTCTTTCTTTTTAACATATTATTTATTTATTTGACAGACAGAGATGACAAGTAGGCGGAGAGGCAGGCAGAGAGAGGGGGGAGCATGCTGTCTGCTGAGCAGGGAGCCCAAAGTGGGACTCGATCCCAGGACCCTGAGATGACCTAAGCCAAAGTCAGAGGCTTAACCCACTGAGCCACCCAAGCGCCCCACTCCTCCCATTTCTTAAGATGGTTGTGGCAGACAGAGCAGTAGTCCCCGTCCTTGTCCTGGAACCTGGGAGTATGTCTCCAGGATCTTGAGATGGGACGACCATCCCATGAGGCCACAGTCCTCCCAGAGGTGCTCCTCAGACGGGAGCAGCGGGAGTGTCAGAAGCAGAGAGGAAGTGTGTCCACCGAAGCAGCGATCAGAGGGATGGGCTTCCACGGGCTGCGGGATGCAAGAGGCCTTTAGAAGCTGGACATGGTGAGGATATGGATTCTGCTGTGGGGCCTCCAGAAGGAACCCGCTAACCCGCTTTAGGCATCTAGCCTCCAGAACCCAGAGAACAAGTCTGTGTTGCTCCAAGCTACTAAGTTTGTTAACTGGAGCCACACGAAGCTCATACCCTGGCTGAGTCTGCCGGGATTACAGGCCAGACTTGAATACATGGGGACCAGGGACCCGAGAAGGGGCGGCAGGTCAGGGTCCAGGACTTCCGTGGGCTCCTCGATGACCTCTTCCTCTTTTCAGTGAGAAACACAGCCTGGCAGTGAGAGGGCTCGGCTGTGTATTATCCTTCCCATTGGCCCCATTGGTGGGACATGCGCTGCCAGGACTGACCAGGGTGGAACAGGTTCTTTGGAAGAACGTGGGGGAAACAATGGCTGTAAACAAGGCTGATGTTACAGCGCTCCCTCAGCATGAAGTAGAAGAAATGGAAGGGGGTGAGTTACAGACGTCTTTGTAGCACCGCTGAACTTCCCATTGGCCTGGGAAATTCTACAGCGGTCTACAGCGGTCTCGTGAGCTATTCTTGAAGTTTTTGTCATGTGTCACAACAGAAAATTGAATTTCTTAATCTGCTTCCATTGAATGTAAGATCCACTTAAACTTGGGCTTCAGGTGTTCATGTTCTTGACCTCTAATAAGCAGATATTGTAGTGAGTTTCATCTTCCAGATTCTGTTGTGACTGTGACGAGAAGCGTTTTATGTGTTGTGGTTTTCATCGCAAAGCAGCGGAAAATCACATCATGTCTAAAGGTGACTTGATTCAATAAATTTTATTGTTCAGGTTTAATTTGAATTAGAAAGCCCTTCTATATGCCTCTTACCCAGGTAAATTATGCAATTATGCTTTTGACATTAGCGGAAATGCACTATTTAAAATCCTCAATATCACAGCAAATGCAGTTTCCATTTTTTAAAAACTGGAAGTGGTCTCTAGTTTTTTGGTCATATGGTAGCAATACGTTTTATCTAGTATTAGTACTCACTTACAGAGGTAATCTTTGCTTCAAGGATCTCAGAGTTCTTTTAAAGAAACAGTTTTACTGAGAAATAATTTACATAACTACAAAGTTCACGTGTTGTGTAGAATTCAGTGATTTTTAGTAAATTCAGAGTTGTACAGATACTATCTCAATATAGTTCTAGAACATTTGCCAGCCCACAAAGACACCCTGTGCCCAAGGACAGTGCTCCCCTCCTTGCCAGGCCCTAGAACCGCTAATCTTTGTGTCTCTGTGGATTTGCCTATTCTGGACATTTCAAATAAATGGAATCGTGCAGAATGGATCTGTGTTGTGTCTGATCTTTCATTTAGTTTAGTGCTTCCAGAGTTCATCCATGTTGTAGCACGAGTCCGTATTTCCCTCTTTTTTATTGTTGAACAGTGGTCTTGTTACAAATAGACCGTATTTTGCATATCCGCTCATCATTTGATGGACATGTGGGTTGCTTCCACCCTTTGGCCGTTATGAATAAGCTACCGTGAAAGTTTGTTCGCAGGTTTTTGGATGAACTTTTGTTTTCATTTGAGTGGAATTGCTTGGCCATATGAATTCTGTGTTTAACTTTTTGAGGAACTGCCAGACCATTTTCCAAAATGGCTGCTACAGTTTCCAATCCCAGCCCTGCTCTGCGAGCATTCCAGTTTCTCCGGATCCTCACCAAGGCTTGTTATCATTTCTCAAAGAAATTTTTGAGCTGCTGTTAGAATGCCTACAGTGTCACCTGTTGGGTTATTAGGAAATCAGGGATTTTCATTACCTGCTTCTGGGACCACAGGCTTCTTAAAGTGAAGGAACCGGGCTGGTCCTCTGCATCTGTGCCTTGTGGCGAGCCTCTCCTAAAGGTTGGTCTCAGTGGCTGAGACAATAAAGTAATTAACGCATGGTTCCCCACAGAGAAAGGAATGGTGGGGCACCACTTGTCCAAGGTCCCTTGGAGCCAGGGCTTGGGCCCAGAAGATGAGTGTGGACCGATGAGTGCTGGTTTTGTGCCATTTGTCCCAGGAGATAAATTCCCAGACGGAGTGAAGCACTTTTCAGGGTCATTAACCTTCACTCTGTACTTTTGAAGATGTTACTGGAAGACGTGCTTCCATTTTTCAGGGCCGGGCTGAAGTTTCAAGCATTTGGAGGGAAGGCGGGTTTTTACACGGCAGCTCTAACGGAGGGGGTACAGGTTCAGTGACACTGTGGTGAGTCTGACAGCCTCCGGTGGGAGGCGCCACAGAGACCACACTTGGTTGTCACGTCAACGCTCGGAGACCTAGAACTCTCTCTGTTTTTTTTTGTTTTGTTGTGTTTTTTAAAGATTTTGTTGATTTATTTGAGAGGAAGAGAGCATTTCATTGATTTATTTGAGAGTGGAGGGATGAGAGGGAGAGGGAGAATCAGACTCCTTGCTGAGCCCGGAGTGGACGAGCTGCTCCATCCCAGGACCCCGAGATCATGACCTGAACTGAGCTCCCAGGTGTCCCTAGGGCTGTCTCTTGCACCGATTACAAGGTATACAGTCAGCTGTCTAGTACAGGGTGCTAAATGCTATAACACGGTGTGAATATTGTATAGTGGGATCTCGGCGGCAGGAAGAAGGGTGTATGAGTTTCCTGTTGCTGCTGTAACAGTGACAGCCGTTGTGGCTTGAAACAACACAAACGCAGTTTCCTACGGTTCTGGAGGTCGCGAGTCCAAAATGGGTTTCAGACTGAAATGGAAGTGTCTGCAGGGCCCTGTGGTTTTCTGGAGCCTCTAGGGGAAAGTTTTTGTTTTTTGTTCTTGTTTGTTTTTAATTGCCTTTTCCAGCTTCCAGAGGCTGCCTCCAATCCTTGGCTCATGACTCCCTTGTTCGCCTTCAGAGCCAACAACAGTTGAGGTTTTGTCACATTCCATCACTCTGATGCTTGTTTTGCAACCCTCTTCCCCATTTCTTTTAAAACTTTTTAAAAGATTTTATTTATTTATTTGACAGAGAGAGATCACAAGTAGGCAGAGGCAGGCAGAGGGAGAGGGGAAGCAGGCTCCCCGCTGAGCAGAGAGCCCGATGCGGGGCTCTATCCCAGGACCCTGAGATCATGACCTGATCTGAAGGCAGAGGCTTTAACCCACTGAGCCGCCCACGCGCCCCCTCTTCTCCATTTCAAGGACTTCCCTGACTGCACTGGGTGCACCTGTATAAAACAGGGTACAGTCTTTTATTTTTTTAAGGTGAGCCTAGCCTGAATTCCATCAGCAGCCTTGATTCCCAGACGTCATGTAATCTGATGTGCTCACCGTTCTGGAGGTCAGGACGTGCACAGCCTGGGTGACAGGGGCGGTACTCTGCTTTCCATAGGTGGTGTCTGCTTCCAGTGTGGTGATAACTGACTCTCCACGGTGCTATTTGCCCTGGCCGCTGCCTTTCTAGCTGTGGAGAAACCAGCACTTTTGGCAGGTGGTGTAAGGAGCTTGGGTTTCTTTTCTGAGTCATTGTAGTCACCCGTGACGCCTTTTTGAGGAATGAGATACATCAGACCTCTGCTTTAGGAAGATTCATGGGGTTTTGTGGATGTGCAGGGGGAGAGGTCAGGAGGAGGGAAGTTGTGTGCAATCATTCAGGCTATCAAGTAGGAGACCAGCAGTGACCGTGGAGAGATGCAATGTTAGAGGAGACTCCGTAGCGTTGGTTAGATGACTTGGCGTCTGATGGATGGGATTTTGCGAGGGGGATGGCAGAGAGAGGAATGAGTCTACGGTGGGAGCAGCAGAGTTTTGGGTCTGGGAGTAAAGGGCAGCAAAGGGTGGGTTACAGACACAATAGTGTGAGGCTGGGAAGAAAGCGAAGACTGCATCTGAAATGGTGACCTCCAGATGCTAGACAGGGACCCAACTGCAGACTGAACGTAGGCAGAAGAAATACTGCCTTGAAATAGAGCTTTAGAATTACCTGCAAAAAGTCTTAGAAAAACAAAAAGTTGGGGGGTGACTTGGTGGCTCAGTTGGTTCAGTGTCTATCTTGATGGCGCTGACCCCACCCACCGGGATGTGTGGCCATTACGTTAGCCAGTGAGGGAGGAGGAGCACTGCCGAACGTTCCTGGGGAGTGGGACCGGCAAAGTGTGGGCTTTACGTTGTCAACTTGGTGGATGTTGTTATTTCAAGATAGCGGATGGAGGACGCTTCCTTTGGTCATTCATGTGGTTCTAACCAAGGGCCCTTCCCACCCTCTTAGCCACATTAGAACCTCCAGATTTAATAAGTCTGTTTTTTTTTTTAAAGATTTTATTTATTTATTTGATAGAGATCACAAGTAGGCAGAGAGGCAGGCGGGGCAGGGGGGGAAGCAGGTTCCCCACTGAGCAGAGAGCCCGATGCGGGACTCGATCCCAGGACCCTGGGATCATGACCTGAGCCGAAGGCAGAGGCTTTAACCCACTGAGCCACCCAGGCGCCCAATAAATCTCTGTTTCTTTAGACAACTGGGACTTTGGCATTCCTGGTTTGTCATTCTGGAGCCTCAGCCATGTTCAGTGCTGACTTGTCTCTGATATCTAGGGTCGTCCCATAAGGTCCACATTGGGACGTGTGTGAGAGTGCTGTTTGCAGTTAACCTTGAAACTACAGGGATCAACCGGCATCCTCTCGAGCACAAAGACGGGTGACTAAAGTCACTTTGCTGTCCTAAAGTAAGTCCTATTTAATTTCCTGAAATTCTCAACTTAAATTTGTGAAAATGTTTTAATGCCCGGTGTTTTGTAGTTGTTTCCCGGGTCACACGGAAGTGTGTTCGTACACGCTCACTCCGGGTGTTGGTTAGGGCTGCGGTCGGTCGTGCCATGCGTGCTGCTGGCCTGCAGGTGCGCGGACCCCATGGTGAGGGATGGACGCGCAGGTCACTGGAGGGGCGTCGTTGCACTTACTGCCCTTACGTAGTCTTGCCGTGCGGTATCTCTTCCTTAAACGTGAGGGAATGAGAGCGCAGCTTTCTCTTTCTACGTGGGTGGCCTGCAGTTTCCTGACCCTTCAGAGATGGTTCTCCTTATTTATGGAGGCTCTGCTGAAAATAGCAAGGCGCTGAGTACAGTGGTACAAAAGTTTATTTAGCCCTGAGAGTGAGTTACTAGGCAACTGTTTAAAATGATATTATACAAGTGGTATATTTATTGGCACTGAAGTATGTTTACAAGATAATGCTGCGTGTCGCGGTGACCCCAGGAGACCCGCAGCCCGGCTGGGACTCTGAGCGCATCTGAGAGGTCTCCTTGGAGTCCCGCAGGCCTGGGGGAGTCGTGCACGCTGCCGCCGTGCTGTTTATCCGCACAGACTTGATTTGTTTACCTGTGCTGCGGGGTTGTGCGGTCGCTGCATGTTAAGAATTACTGTAAGGAGCGACCCCATGAAATGTGTCCTTGACCCCATTGACTGAGAATGCAGAGTTTCCCCTCCGGGGCCCGTGGGAGAAATGATGTATGTGTATCCGCTCCACAAGCTGTGCTGTTAATGAGCTGCTTCACTTTCTGGATAGGAACATCTACTCCTGTTTGTTTCTCTGACTATATGGCTAGGAAACTCAGCATCCAAGTTCGGTTCCCTTGCAGCTAAACTTTGTGTCCGCTTCCGGGCTTTGCCTGTGGTCCTCATCTCCCAGCCCGTCCTTGGTGCCATCCCCTTCCGTTTGCGTTCCCCGCTGTGGATCGTGTGTGTGTGTATGCGCGTGCGCGTGCGTGTATGTCTGGAATCATCATCCAAGTCCCTTTTCCTCTCTCCCGGTGGAGGACGGCGGCGTCTTTTAGTGAACGAGCGCATTGTGGTTTCTTGCAGGTTGTTGGCTCACAGCAGCTTTCGAATTCTCGTGTGTTAGCGGCATCTTATTTTAATCTGGCTGCTTCCTGCTGAAGTACATCAGGACAGAGTATGTTTCTAAATTTAGCATGGTGGAGACTGGGGCAAAAGCAGCTGGTGCGCAGACCCTAGGTGAAGCTTTCTGGTCTTTCTCGTCTGAAAATTAAAGTTCTGTCGTATCAGTTTATGAAAGAAAGATAAAACAGTTAGCAACGCTCTGGACTCACTTGATTTTCCTGGGGGAAAATAAAAAGCTTACACCGTTGTACAAAATACCTTCTTTGGCTTGCAGGTCCATCTAATGGAGCAGAAATTCTTTTTCTGTCTCGGGCAGTGTGGCGGAGCAGTTCCCTCAACGCTCCGCTGGAAGTGGGACCTTGGAGCCCTGAATAGGCTCCCAACTTGTTGAAAAGCAGGAAGTGAAAAAGAGGTTACAGAAGTCAAAGTTCCTAAATGTCTCCCACCAAACAAGTGTAAAGAATTAGTGCGCCGGGGGGGGGGGGGATTCCTGGGTGTCTCCGTCGGTTAAGCGCCTGACCCCGATTTCTGCTCAGGTCATGATCTCAGGGTCGTGAGATCGAGTCCCGCCTGTGCATGCTCCCTCTCTCTCTCTCACAAAGAAGTAAGTCTTAAAAAAAAATTAGTGCAGAGATTAGAGCTGTTTCCTGATTTATGGGAAGGAGAGATTGGGCACGACGTCTCGTCTTGGGATCAGTTCCGAGCCTCAGCTGCTCTCTGTCACTAACCGCGAATACTGATGGCCTCCGGCAGCCGGGGCTGGGCTGGGTATTCTGTGTGAAGGGCCAGAGGTCAAGGTCCGGGAGCGCACATGTCCTTAGTGACAAGGCTGTGAGGTGATTGCCTCACAGACGGACTGCAGGGACAGAAGCAGTTTTGGGCAACACTTGCCCGGTGTCTGCTGTGTGCCAGGGAGCGTTCTCCGCTCTGCCCACGTATGAATGGTGGCGTGTCCTCCTCGCGTCGTTGTGAGGCTTTGGTTAGTTACCCCGCTGCCCGGAGGAGGACCCGGAGGCCCGAGCATCGCGGGCCTGGGTCACACACCTGGCTGGCAGGGGGGCCGCCCTTCTCGCAGAGCCCTGTGGCCCCAGCGTCTGTGCGGTCGGTGCCGTGGCTCTGTGTTCACTGTGCAACCAGAGCAGTGTGCCCGACGGAAGCGCCTCTGGTGGCCCGGCGCGGGTCCATGGGGAGCTTGCGGAGAGGGGGCTGTGGACGGGTGACACAGAGATGGTAACAACGCAGGGTTTGGACATGTGGGTCCTTTGAAAGGGTGCAAGGCTGGGGAATGCGAACAGTTGTGCGTCACCTGGGCAGAAGTTGGGGTGGGGTGTTCTTTTTGAGGTGCTTGTAGTAGGCGCTGACCTGGAATTTGGAGGATGTGTAGCAGCACCCCAGTCTCTCCTACGGCTTGCTAGCAACACGGCCTCAGGCTCGTGACTTCAGGCCCTTGGTGTGGGTAGGACAGATTACCTTAAAAAAAAAAACAAAAACAAAAACCTTTAAAAATTGCATTTTTGGAAAAGTCCAGGGTTTAAAAGTCATTTGGAAGGCATCTGTTTCCAGATGGGTATGGTTTGGAAAGCTGGATGTTTGCAGGTTTGCCTTTACAGGGGTTCTTCAACTTCTTTCAATATGGGGGAGACTGCGGTGTGTTTGTGTAAGAGTGTTGGCTGTTTTTAGTCTTAGTTTTGCATTTGAGTTTTTATTTAGGACATCCTCCTGATGGCCTGAACATGGAGGTGACTCTTGGGGAGTTGTGCTTGGTGAATGGGAAGAGGGGTGTGTGTGTGACTGTGTGTGCAAGCGTGTGTGTCTTAATAGTTCTTCATTGGCTCATCATGGACATTGGTGTCCCAAGTTTTGAGGTGTTTATGTAAGCAAATAATTGAATTTAATTGTTTTACAAAAGGGATTTGCTTGCAGCACTGTTAACTGAAACCCAAGGCAGTATAATTGACCTTTCCAGGTGAGCAGGGGAAGGCGTGTGTTTGGGCAAGGATAGAAACTGAAATGTGAGCCCCAGGACCATATGGCGTTCGGAAACTTTTATCATAATTTCCGTGAATAGACAATGTGCTTGACACTTACATTGAAAATTATGCTTAATGCTCACTACACAGTGTGGAGACGGTGCTCTGGGAGACGAGGAAGAGATTAATTGAGATTCTGTTCTACCTCTCCGTGCGCTGTGTCATCTGTAAACAAAGAACTGAGTACCGTCCTGTGAGGATTATCTGCATCCAGTCTGCTTGTGTACCTGTGGGCAGAGACTCCAATCACTTTTGACCGACAGTTTGATGAATAAGAAAGATGTTATCCTAATACGTTCATGTGTCTTCTTTAAATGTGGTTCTTTTTCTCACTAAAGATTATTTCCTGCCCTTAAATGAGATTTATCATTCTAATTTAAATAATAATAAATCCTTAGAAACAAATATTGTGCAGAAGATAGCTTATTAAAATTTGCTGTGGGTTTGTTTTCTTCCCCCATCTCCCCAACCGTTGGTGTTGGGTCTGGAGGGATTATGTACTTACAAGCCCAGTTGGGTCATGTCATTACCTTAATCCCACATCAGATTTTCACATGACAAACCATAGCTTGGTCTTTCTGTCTAGAGTCTGTTTGGTATATCATCGTGTGAGCCAGGGACCCATTTTTCATTTGCTGGGAGTGGCGTACGGTTGGATCTAGTGGTGTGGGGTGGCGGGTAAATGATGCATGTGTCTGACCACATGCTTTCAGATGCATCATCAGAAGCATTGGTTTTGCTGGTGATAGAAGCCTGGAAATCTTGTTATTAGCATCATAAGAGTTTTAAAAAGAAATCAAGTTTATACGAGGATCTTGTTTGGTGACCGTTTGCTTTTTGAGTAGTTCATACGTTCCGGCTGACTTTGCAACACCTACATATATAATGAAATGTCAACGTTTTGCAGGAACGAATCGATATTAGTTAATTAATTAATTAAATGACTTACATGAATGATAGATGAAGAAAATGTATTTCCCCATTGATCCTTAAATAAAAAATGATTTCTCCCAAACATTTATTTCCTTGTTCCCACAGTGCTGATACGTTTCTTTTCTGAGTCGGAAAAAAACCAGTAATGACTTCCTTTTGGTTTTGAGCCTGCCCTTAGTTTGTTTTCAGGGCACACCTGTTACCTGCCTGCTGTATGGTGGGCACCAGGCTTTAAAGGAAGTGTCTCCCAGGGATTGGGATGAAACACTAGACTCATTGGCTTTGTCTTGGGCGCACAGAACTTTTGCAATTTTGTGTTTGTTTTTGCAGTTTTGGTTTTTGCGGTTCTGTTTTCTGTCATGGTCATTGTTCATAGAATGTCTGGATAACCATTTGTTGTGTTCGTGATGTTTGTTGAATGAGATTTCAAGGAGTGCATGGAGACCCAGAGACTGCCCTGGTGTGCCCCTGTAGTGTCCACCCCCTAGAGAACCCCCTGAACAGAAGTAGAGGGTCTTCAGGTTCTTAGGAGGAAGGAAGCCGTAAGGAGTGAAGTCCCAGGACCTCATACTGAAAATAGTAGTGGTGAGGAGTTCGAAATTACTTTCCATTTCTTCTTCTGAACATTTTTTCTTCAGAGCATCTGAACATCTCCTCTTTGATATCGTTGTGAGAGCGGTGCTATAGGTGCTGCCTCTCCTTTGCTGTTGCTTTTTTCCTGTTAGTCATAGTCTTTCGATTTGCATTAATATGGTAACCGCTGGCCACACGTGACTGCTTACACTTAAATTAAACAAAATTAAACAGAAGTTAAAAGCCAGTTCCTCAGTTGCCCTCGCCAGACATTTCAAGTGCTTAGTAACCACATGCAGCTAATGGGTACCTTAGTGGTCAGTGAAGACGAAGTGCAGAGAGTTTTACTATATAGATGAGAGATGGTTATTCCGATTTTTTGCCTAATAGGTATTCTAAGGAAGAGACGCTGGAAAAAATCTTAAGTCTGAAGAAGAGAGGAATCTCATACCAGGTGACTAGAACAGGGGATAAAAAGCACATGGAAATTACTACGTGAAAGCTCATCATGTCATTTTCGAATATTAGAGATAAAGGCAGTATCTAAGCAGTATCCTGGATTTAAAAGTCACGTAAAGAATCTGAAATCAGAAGGATACCAGGTTTCTTAATGGCAGCATTGGAAGTTGGAAAAGAGACTGAGTTAGAATTCTGTGCAGATAATCTTCCCTCGGAACTTAAAGTCTTTCTTCTGACTAGTTGTTAACTCAGAGTAGAATGGAGATGTTTGTACGTATTCAGGATATCAGTAAAATTTAGCTTTTATATATCAGTTCTCAGAAATCTACTAGGGAAAGTGTCCCACTGAAATGAGAGAGTAAACCAAGAAAGGGGGAGATTTGGGATCCTAGAAACAAAGAAAATGTATTCTCAAGATGTTGTGGTTTCAAGGCGGCACGGACTCTTAAACAGGCTTAATGCTGTCAAGTACAGACCAAAACGGAGGCAAGAAATTTCGGAAGGTCTGATGTGTGTGTGTTTGGGAGATGTAGGAGTGAACGGGGGGAAACCCATAGAGCTGACAGATTATCTGAGAATTCTGATCATGTGAAAAACTGAAACAAAGGATTGTGGACCCTGCTGGAAGAATTACCAAAGGATATAAAGCCAGAAACGAAAATGAAGGAAGTAAAAACAGATGCACTTAGTAACCCAAGGAAAACAAAAAGGTTGCATAAGAAAGGAGTCATCATCGTACTATATTGCTTGCTCGCCAGTGTCCACGCCGTTGTTGTAATGATATGTGTCAAGTATCGATTTGATCAGAGACGGTTATGCTATTGGGAAAAGCGGTAGGTTAGCGTAGGATTGAGGATGGAATTGAAAAAACCAAAATCCTCACCTATGTGTGAGAAAATCAACTAAGTGATATCCAAAGCTGATAGGGCATATTTTGAGGTTTTTCGGAAACATGGAAGCCATACCGGGGATCACTGCCAGTAGAACAGACAGTTCTGGGATTTGAAAATGGTTGCTTTGAAAATAAGAAAAATCTAAAAAATAAAATTAAATTAAAAATGGTGGCTTTGAGAAGTAGAATTGGGGATAGATGGCGTTACAAAAAGCTTCTACGTAAAAAGAGGAGTCTTTTGCCTCACCTTTTGCCTCGCCTCATTGTTTTGCTTTTTAAAACAACACACGTGTATTACTTTGATATTTTAGTGGTCGCCCTTGGCAGAATTGATACTTGGGCCAGATAATTTTTTGCCTAAGAAGGGCTCTGCTATGGGCTGCATCCCTGGCTTTGCCAGATGCCAGCCGCGTTCTTCCTCCAGTCCTGACATCTAAAAATGTCCCCAGACATCGCCCACTGTCCCCCGGGAGACAGCCGCATTTGAGAACCACTGATACAACGGATTTAAAATCGGTTACTGAATGAATCATTGCCATACATAAAAATGCTATTCAGTATTGGTGTAATGCAGGAAACAACGGCTTCATTACACAGAACTTGAACCTCATGGCGGATGAAGTGTTCAGCATTCTCTGGTTCCCCTTGCCAGTATGTGGCTTAGCCCCTGGCTCTTGGCCCGGGTAATTCAGGGCTCACTAAAAAAAGAAAGGACTCAGGAGGAAATTGCAGCTTCTCTGTTATGCTCAGTGGCTTCTGAAAACATATTTTGGATTTTTTGCATTGTTTTCATGATGGTCCAACTTGAGTTTCTCTGGGGTGCCAATGTTAATCATTACGGCAACTTGGGGAAAATACTGCAGCCTTTAGATATATTTCCGTGGTTGGTTGGCTGTGGGACACATAGATGTATACATTCTTCTCCCTCCCCCCACCCAGCATCCTTGTGCAAGTTCTTGGTTCAGTTTTTTGCAAGTGTTTTCCCTTAGAATTTACAAAGGAAGTCGACAGGAAAATGGTTCCTCGGATTTTTTGATGTGGATGAAACCTCATAAATAATTTAATACCCTCATTTCACAGCTGAGGACTCTCTGATCCGGAGAGAGTTTCTTATAATTAATTGGGAGCAAAGTGAGGCGTGTAGATCTGCCCTTCTTTTTTTCCCCCATAACTTTTATTTTTTCTCTTTTGATACAACAGTGTTAAAAGTGATAATACTCCTGCGTCATGGAGACGGAAGGGGGTCAGGCAGTGGGTCAGGCGTCTGGCAAGTTGTGTCAGCATTTTCACACAGTTCGGGACTCTGAGCGTTGTGTGCCAGGGGCATGAGCCCGTGTAAGCTTAGAGAAAAAGAGAAAGATCGCGGCTGGCTCAGCTAGGGGGTCCCGGGCTCGCGCTCGGGAGGAACTTTGTGGGTTGTCTGGTGTTTTGGAGTCGCCCCTGCTGGGAGTGGGCTGTCTGCAGGGCGAACTTGCCTGGGTGGCCTCCTCTTACCTCTGCCGGGTGGGGCACTCGTGCTGTCCCCTGCCCAGCGCCCTGGGACTGTGCTGCACCCGTCGCCTCTCCTGACTACCCCGAGAGTGTCACCTGATGTTTTTAGAATCCTCAGTGCCCTCTTGCCTGCCTTTGTTGCCTCTGGAACCACTCAAGCTGCAGCTCCCCTTTTCTGCCTTGTCGCCTGACTTCGTGGGCCAACGGGAATGCTGCCGCCTCTGTGAAGCCTCTCTAGATTTCTTCCCTGTAGTGAGCATGCGCAGAGAAGACTGGTTTCTTGTCATCCTGTCATCTGCTGTCCTCGTCATCTGTATCAGTGGCTGTTATTTGCTCGTCGTTCCATGATTTCTGAGAGATATCTGTCCCTAGATGCCAAGGATCCCACAACCCCCTGGATTTCCTCCTACCCCTCTGCACACCCGTGTCTCATCGACAGCGCCTCCCTTCAGCGTTTCATCCTCGGCTAGCCGTCTTTAGACCAGGGGTTCTCTGCAGGGCGCTTGTGCCCCCCAGGGGACGGCTGGTAACGTCTGGGGTCAGTTTGGGTGATCACAACAAAGGGAACGGATGTGTGGGTTGCTACCAGCATCTAGTGGGGGGAGCCCACGGCTGCCACTCAGTGCGCAGCGCAGTCCCTCCCCAGTGGAGTTATCTGATCCCCGGTGACAACCGTGCCCGGGGTGAGAAACCCGACTTTGGGCATTCCCGTTCAGGTGCGGAGCGTTTGAAATCCTGGTTACAGGATGACATCCAGAATTAACTCTGCAGCCGTGCCCTCTCCTGAGGGCTCAGACTGGGGTCCTTCGTGACCTCGTCAGTAGTCCACTGATAGCTAGCATGGGCGTTTCAGAGTGAACACGCGAGAAAGTCTTGCTGTTCTTCTCTTCCGTCCACCTGCATCTCCGGAAATGGCACCACCTTCCAAACTGTTGCTCAAGCCCGAAGCTAGAAGTCATGCTGGGTTCTCCTCTCCCCTCCCCTCTCCTCTCCACGTGCTTCCCCCCACAGCCCTGTACACCGCGTTTCATGCCAGCACCCTGTGAGTCACTGGTGGCTCTCCGTTGAGCAAGAGACTCTCTGGATTTTGTTCTAAGCACGACAGGAGCCCCTGAAGGGTTTTTTAAAATAGCCGGACGATCACGTCTTCTTTTCTCATTAACTCTGGTGCTGGGTGAAGCATAAGGTGTAGAGGGGCCTGTGCAGGATCCGACTCCATTCCGTGGGCTGCGAGGTCCTCTGTGACCCGGACCAGCCATTACTGACTTCTGGTGCCCAGCCCACTAGCCCGCCTCCCTCCTTCTTGCCACGGGGAGCCTCACCACAGGACCCTTGCACTTGCTGTGTCTGCATGGTGGCCTCTCGCCCCCATTCTTGCTCCCTCCTTAAAGAATGCTGCCCCAGGCCCCAAAGTGAGTAAACTCCTTGCCCTGGTCACCGTGTCTTCTCCCACCAGCTGGAGTTGCAGTTCTGTCACCCAACGTGCCCTCGCTTGGCGTTTGCTTTCTAGTTTATCGTCCCTGCTCTTCCATCACCAGGTTGCCCCGCTGCTCCCTGCCGACATGGGAACATTCCGCAAGGCCAGGCACCGTGTGTCCCTAATACCCGGAACCGCAACGAGCATCGTTTGCATTTTCCGCAAGACTGAATGCGCCGTCGTCAGTAGAAACTTGCTGAGTTGGGTTGAATGTAGAAATACCTGTGTTTTCATGTAGCGTTTTTTAGGAGGGGTAGGACAAGATGTGTCTGGTAAGAGCGGAGTGGATTTTTTCAGTTCTCGACATTCCCTAGTAATAGGCTCCTAATTGCTCGCGCGATAATAAAACCGACCAGATTTGTGTGCCTTCACTGGGGGAGCACGCTGAGGAGTCCGCGGTGGTGGTTGTGTGACTTCTGACATAGGGATTCGTCCGGTTTTGTCATTCCCTGATTCAGATATCTGCGGGCCTGTGGCATGGACAGCGGTGTACTTCAAGATGTTTTCATGGTTGCTTTTGCCTTACTTGGTTATTTGTCATCAACAGGTGACTGAGGACAGAAAACAGGCCTCGAAATAAACCCTCGAAGGAAGAAGGGATTTGCCTACACTTGGCTCTGAGTAAGTGAAATTGTAAAAATGGATTTCTTATTATGTAATAAATATCCTGTCAACCTCTTCATATTTTCTGGGCTTAAAAATTAAATGTTACTGTATTGGCTCTAAGTCCTGGAAATGGTGATTTCTCAAGATTTCTTGTAACAGGTAGTTTTGCTAGCCAGAAAATGCTGTGTGTCTGCCTGACATGCTTCTTTCTGTTGAGCTTCTGGAAGTCCGAGACTTCAGGAAAGAGAAATGGAGATGGCTGGCACAATCTGCAGCTTTGCAGAGAAGTATCGTTCCTGCTCTTCTTTCCCAGATGCGTTTGAGGCATTCTCTGTCTTTAGAAGGTGACTCGTGACCAGCAAGGGCTTCTGACTCTTGGTCCGCCACGCGCCCCGTTCTTGTTCTTCTCGGTATGTGTGTGCGGACTAATGGGCACCACATAACCGCTTGTGGACCAGCCAGGGTCCTTCAGAACCACCTTGTCGGCACGGCCTGTGACGGCGGCCCCTACAGCTGTGTTTTCCCTCGTTCTCAGTCCCTCCTGGGCTGTCCTTAGAGCAGAAACAGTCCAGAGTCCCGGAGAACAGGCCTTCGGGGGCCTGGAGTGCTCTCGTGGCAGCCGCGTCCGCCCGGTCTACGAAGAGGCCGGGAGCCCTCAGATCAAGGACGTCCTCTTCAGAGCGCTTGGTATGAAAGATCTTCAGTCTCTGGGATGACCATTGGTTCAGTCTTTTGCCTCTGGAGCACTGGGGCGTATACAGAGATGTGGGAAATGTGTCTTGTTTTGGGGGGGCGAGGCCTTGTGTACCCATGAAGTGGGGGGCGTGGCAGACAGCTGCAGTGGAAATGGGTGTCCCATGCATGGTGTAGACGATCTGTGCCGAGGGAATTCTGAGCAGTGCTCTTTTCAAAAGTTTTATTTATTTTATTTCTTTAAAGGTTTTATATATTCTCTGAAAGAGCATGTGTGTGCAGGGGCAGGGGAAGGGCGGAGGCAGAGGGAGAAGCAGACCCCCTGCAGAGCAGGGAGCCAGAGTGGGGCTGGGGGTGGGGGGCTGGATCCTGGGATTCCGGGATGGTGACCTGAGCGGAAGCGGACACTTGCGCAGCTGCGCCACCCAGACCGCCCTGAGTTCTGGTCAGGGCGCTGAACAGCACGTGGCCAAGCCGCTGAGGAGGCTGGACGTTCCTCCTGGAGGCAAGACTCCCGATGGGTGTGCGGGTGGACGGAGTACGGATGTGTGCGGAGGAAGTTCGTTCTAGGCGGGTAGGCGGGGGCTGACATTGTGGGCAAAGGAGAGGAGTCTGGAACAGCAAAGCTTTTTTTTTTAAAGATTTTATTTTATTTATCTGACGGAGAACTAGCGAACACAAGGAGGGGAGCAGCAGGCAGAAGGAGAAGCAGACACCCCGTGGAGCAGGAGCCTGATGCGAGGCGCTTGAACTCAGAACCCTGGGGTCGTGACCTGAGCCCAAGGCAGCCGCTTCACTGACTGAGGCCCCAGGGCGCCCCACTCCTTTTTGTTTAATAGGGAAAGTTGATAAAGCAGCCTGGGGGTTGGGGGTTGGTGACGGGTGATGGGGGAGCAGAGAGGGCGCGGGAAGGGTGAGCACTGTGACTGGACGGTGCCTACGCCGTGTTCGAAGGAGACTTTGACTCTTAGTGCTAGGGCCGCAGGGTGTCATCGACCTGGACGGCCCCGGGGACTGCAAGCGCGTCGGTATCGCAGGGACAGCCTGTAGACTGAAAGGGCACTGGAGGGTCGCTCAGAACCAGCCCGCACGGGGCAGAAAGAACAGCAGTTGTGACAAGATGGCCCCAAAACACATGTGTGACAGATGTCGGCGGCATTTGGTCACACCTTCCCTGAGACAGTTCGCGGAGGGGACGTGTGCTGGGGCGCTCTTGGCTGGGTTCGTGGACTGTGTGCTCATCAGTCACACAGTCACTTTGAACGCTGCTGTTCCAAGTTGATGTTAGACTCACAGGAAGTGGCAGAGACAGAGCTGGGAGGTCCAGAACAGCCCCCCCCACCTTCCTGTAATGGGGGATCACCATCCGAGACCTGTGCTCTCACAGGGGTAGATGGCGGCATTTGGTCACAAATGGGTGGATCACAGAGCTGGCCCCGTGGACCAGATGCAGACCTTCTCTGCATCTCACCAGCGTTCACTGAGATACTCAGTGTTTTCTTCTGGGCTGTATGCCGTTTGCTCGGCGTGGAGGGGATGTGTTTGTGTGTGTCTTATTCTAAACATTTGATGTCTGCTTTCTCATTTATCTCCTACTGCTGTCCTTCTTGCCGTCTAAGTCACAGGATGGGTGACCACTTCTCACCGGTTCCTCTTCATTCGTACAGTCCAGGAAGGGCACGAAAGACCCAGGTGCTTGTGACCAGAGGGAGCCGCAGCTCAGAGCACTGGTGCAGTGGAGCCTGGAGGGTTGGATCGTGTTGGAGTTGATTAGGACTGTGGGGCGCTGGGGGGCTCAGTCAGTTAAGCGTCTGCCTTTGGCTCACGTCATGATCCCAGGGTCCTGGGATAGAGCCCCACATCATGCTCCCTGCTCAGTGGGGAGCCTGCTTCTCCCTCTCCCACTCCCCCTGCTTGTGTTCCCTCTCTCGCGGTGTCTCTCTCTCTGTCAAATTAAAAAAAAAAAAAAAAAGGACCGTGCATTGTAATAGGGACAAGACGGGGACTCTGGTTGGTGTCAGCTGGCTGTTGCGTCGTGTTGCAGACCAGCCCCGTTGAGGGGGTTTCATTCTAACTTAGTAAAGGTGGCGCCCCAGAGGGGCCTTCCAGCAGGCTCAGAGTGCGCGGTGGGGGTGGAGCGGGGTGTGGCTGAGCTGGTCTTACTGTCTTACCCAAAGCAGTTAAGCCTCAGAGGTGACCTTGGAACCATCGCTTCTTCACTTAAAGGTGTCAGTTCCCTGTGGATAATCCAAGAGCACAATTGCA
Organism: Meles meles; assembly: GCF_922984935.1. Classification (NCBI taxonomy): domain Eukaryota; kingdom Metazoa; phylum Chordata; class Mammalia; order Carnivora; family Mustelidae; genus Meles; species Meles meles. The sequence goes on from NC_060087.1 coordinate 6,313,897, forward strand.
TTTTGTGGTCTCCGCGGGTGAAAGGTCCTTGGCGAGTGCTGTTGGAGAACACAACCCAGCTTTGTAAAGGCGCTCCCTGTCAGTGTGCCGCTCGCATGTACTCGGTGTTGTTTTCTTTCAGACTCCGTTTGTGCTTCACCTGCTTTTGCAAAGGCCCAGACGTGCACGTGGGACCGCGCAGACGTGGCCTCCAGGTGATCAGGAGAGCGGCTCCTTGTGGGAAGCTGGTATTGCTTTTCTCCGGAGCCCAGGCAAGCCGGGAGGAGTGCGCCCTCTTCCTACCTGACGGACTGAGAGTCAAGTGACTTTCTTCACGTTGCAGTTGGACTCACACGGACATTAATTAAGTTCTTGATGAATTAAACTCAAGGATAAACTCTTGAAATTGGCTTTAGGTGCTGGTCGTGACACAGCCAGGAAGGGGCCTCAACATGATGAGACAGTTCTTTGGTTTCTGACGTTTTTCAGTACTGTCTCTTGTAATAAACCAGGATGTTGTTTCCCCTAGTATTTGCTTTGTAAACAGGGGTGGTTCCCAGGTGTCTCTCAGTTCAGGACATGGTTGTCAGCGGGGGGTGTTTTTTCCCCCAGGGGATACGTGGCAAAGTCTGGAGCCCTGCTTTTCAAGCCGCGGGGGGTGTGTGGGGACGGGACACTGACATCTAGGCCTGGAGGCGGGAGGCTGACAAGCACCTACCAGGGCCCGGGACGGCCTCCCTCACGCCCTCCCACACCCGAGAGTCACCTGGCCCAAGTGTCAGTCGTGTTGAGGTCACCTGGTTTGGGACATGGCTCACAACTTTGCGTGTGTAAACTCCAGCCCTCTGTCCCTGTCCTAGTACTGACTGTCGGCCCTGGCATGGGTCTGAAGCACCGCGGTGGCCAGTTACACGCCTTGGGCCTCCTACAGTGACTCCAACGCTCAGTGTGACTGTAAATTTGGAAAAGAATGAGGCTCTAGGCCTGGATTTCTATTCCTAATTTATGTGTTTCTTTGTATTAAAAAATAGTTTTTTATTGTGCTGAAATACACATATCATGTAATACACTACCTTAACGTTACACTTTAGAGTTTCGCCTCACTGTCATTACGTTCACATTTTTGTGCAACTTTCTGTCATCTTCCCAAGTGGAAACTCTGCCCCATTAACATGGATTCCCGTCCTCCAGCCTCTGGCACGCACCATTCCCCTTTCTGTCTCTGGATTTGCCTGTTCTAGGTATCTCTATAGGTGCCATCATACAATATTTGTCTTTTTTTTTTTTTTAAGATTTTATTTATTTACTTGAGAGAGAGCAAGAGAGACAGAGCATGAGAGGGGAGTGGGAGAGGGAGAAGCAGGGTCCCCACTGAGCAGGGAGCCCGATGCGGGACTGGATCCCGGACTCCAGGACCATGACCTGAGCTAGGCAGTCGCTCAACCAACTGAGCCACCCAGGAGCCCCGTATTTGTCTTTTGCACCTGGTTTATGTCCGTTAGCATCGTATGTCCCAAGCTCATCCCCGTGGTAGCATGCGTCAGAATGCCCTTCCTTTTTGGCGCTGAGTAATGCTCCGTTCTGTGTAGAGACCACGTTTAGTTTATCTGTTCGTCCACTGGTGGATGGTTGAGTGGTTTACAGCGAAATAATTTCAAGTGGGATCCCCTGTGACCGGCTCGTCACTGCTGTTTAGACAGAGCTAGCCAAGGACTGTGGATTCGCGTGCTGAAATTGTGCTGTGCCCACACAGAAACTGCCAGACCGTTCCTGCGGCACGCCCTCAAGTGCTCTTAACACAGCCTTCTGCTGTCTTCGGAACCACAGGTGGCCCTTGATTGACGGGGTTGTCCATGGAGATGCAGGGGTTTTTGGGTAAATGTAGTGCAGTTCTGTAAATTTATTTTCTCTTCCGTATGATTTCCTTTCTCTCTCTCTCTCTTTTTAAAGAGATGTGTTTATTTCAGAGAGCGAGAGAGCGTGCACAGGCCAGTGTGAGCAGGTGGACGGGGAGAGGAAACCGTCTCAGGCGGGCTCCCTGCTGAACGCGGAACCCAGTGCAGGGCTCCACCTCACAACCCTGGGGTCAGGACCCCAGCTGAAATCGAGAGTCGCACGCTTCGCCCACTGAGCCACCCAGGCGCCCTTCCATACGATTTTCTTGATGGCGTTTTCTTTTCTCCGACTAATAAAAGCCGACTTTATCATGAGAACACAGTGTGTAATACAGGTCACGTGCTACACATGCGTGAACTGACTGTTCATGTTGTCTGTAAGGCTCCCGGTCATTCTGGGGCAGCTGGAAGTTTGACGCAGGGTTTCAGCTGTGTGGGGCGTGGGGGTCCTTAGGCCCTGAATTGTTCAGGAATCAACTGTACTCTTCTGAGATGAGCTTTATATGTTTCTCCTGCTTAGCTTCCAACGCAGGAGCAGTGGAAGTATTGAAAGCAGGCGCAGAAGCTTCCAGAAAGGCACCCCTGCCTCCCACTTCCCACCATGCGCTCTTGCAGTGGGATCTCCTTCCTCCCTCCTTCCTCTCTCTGACTGGACCATCCCGCACCTGTCCTTGAACGGGCTTTCTTCTTCCCACCTCCTGGGACCTCACTTGGGCTGTGCGTGGATGCTCTGTGGAAGCATCTTTGCAGCCAGCATGCTGAGATCTTTACGTGAGAAGGTGTTTGGTTATTCTGACACACGATGTCTGTCATGGCACAGGGCTTAGCACTGGGCTCTGACTTTGTCCGGCCGGTTACCTATCCCAGCACTCCCCCAGGACTCATCCCAGTGCTCTCCCCTTACGGGCGTGGTCTCAGAGCCACCCTCGGTGTCTGACTAATCACACGCCCCAGTCAGAGTGCATTTCTTTGACGTTTTGGTGCGAAGTAGGACAGAATTGATGAGGCTTTCTGCGCTCATTTGTGTGTGCAGATAATGAGTGCTTTCCGAGCGCTGGGGGCTAGGGATGGAGCGGGGCATGGAGAGGGCTGCGGCAGCTGAGATGGGCTTTGCGGTTGCTGGTGGGAAGACAGGTGGAGAGCCAGCGCAGAGCTCGCTGAAGCAGTTGAAAGCCTGTTGCAGGAGCCAGAGCCGGTGGAGTGGTTTATCTTCCTTCACAAAGTGCTCTCGTGGCATTTTAAGTTCCTCAGAATGACGTCTGCTTTTTTATTTCAAACTAATGAAATAAGACACTCTCACCCACTTGTCGTTTTGTAAATCTGAAGAAAAGCTTTCTTTGTAGGGCAGGTCCCCCCAGCAGGAGGATTTGTCCGGCTTAGACAGCGGGCTGCATTTAATCTCTATTATATATTGCTGATTAATTTTAAGTACGATTTTAAATTTTAATTTATGATTTCTTTTTAAAATTAATTACATTATTGGGTGTGTTCATTATTTCATTAAAAAAAACCTCCCCGTCGGAAGCACCGTATTTGGCCTTTAGTATCTTCTCCGTTTGCTTTAAAGACATTTTTCTGTGTGACCACATGCGATTGGGTTTACAAAATATGGATTCCCCTAAACCCCTAAGTTTCAGTTGCAGACGGCACGTTTGCCGCTGAGTCCTTTTCCCAGTGTTTGCCTCCAAGAATACTGTCATTTCGTGCTCTGTAGCTGTTTATCTTTGTCAGAGGATGCAGGGTAGATATTAATCTTGTATGAAATTCAGATAAGCAGGGAGCGGATGGATTTATGGCTCTGGAAACCTCTAAACTCTGCAGCTGTGCTGAGTCGTTAACCTGTGAATAAGGAAATTCTGGACCGTGGCTCGCAAGGGCTGGCGTGACCCGATGGGCACACAATCCATCACCTTGTCGGGGACAGACGTCTGCTGCCACGTCTTCTCGGGTTTGGGCTTACTGCTGTCCTGTCGCGCTCTGGGCTTCCGCCCGGCCAAGAAGGAGTGCCGAGTCGTGTACTCCACACGAGCCTCCCCAGCTGCAGGCAGAGCTGCCCCGCATCCCAGGAGCTGTGGGGGTGCCAGGGGCCAAAACAAGTTCCCAGGTCTTTCGTCTCCAGAGGCTGGGGAGAGCACAGCGCACCCGTGTCGGGCAGGGACCGGTGCACGAGAGGCCCAGCTCCAGCATGGAGGGGACCTTCCCGGGCGTCTTAGTAAACCTGCAGTATGACTTCTTCAAGAGGACGAAAGCATGTGCAAGTCGTGGCGGGCTGCACTGGGCCGTGCGGGGATTTGGGGAATGGCAGTGACACCGTTCTGCGGGACCAGAGCTGACGGCCGAGCGTACCACTGAACGTGTCAGATGCTTAGACACGAGGCGCTCTGGTCGGTGACTTGCCTCCCAGCACTGTGGCTAGGACACACTTCGTGTAGGACTATGGAGGAGGGGGCTCAGGTGAGCAGGGAGCATCTCGTCGCCCCGTATGTCGGAGAGTCTCCAGCAAGAAAAAGTGTCCTGTCTAGAGGGTGCAAAAGCAGTTTTGTTTTTTAAAAAACGATTTTATTTATTTATATGAGAGGGAGAGAGCTTGAGAAGGAGGATCAGAAGGAGAAGCAGACTCCCTGCTGGGCAGGGAACGGGATGCAGGACTTGATCCCAGGACTCCAGGAATGACCTTAGCTGAAGACAGTCGCTTAACTAACTACGCCACCCAGGCACCCCGCAAAAGCAGTTTTGAAAAGGTAACCCCTGTGTTGCTACAGTCAAGTAGGTGAGTACCCCCAGACTGCCTTGACCCGCACTTCACTTCATCGGAGTGGAAGTGGCCCGTGCTTGGCTGTGTGAACCGTCCTGGAGAAGGACTTGTGTGTTCTGAGCGCGTACATCATTCACAGCCCGTGCTAGGTGGGCGAGAGCAGCTTTCACCAAAGGTATGTTTTGAACCGCTTCATGGAGACATAATTCACCTACCATCCCATCCATCCATTCATTCATTCATTCAGAGTATCTGATTCCATGGTGTTTGGTATATTCACAGAGTTTCACAACCGTCCCCACGATCTTAATTTCAATGCGCCAAAAAGAAACGCCGCACTCCGTAACAGCAACTCTCCGGTCTTCCTACCTGGCCCCTGGCAGCTACTAGTCTGCTCACTGTCCCTCTGGATTTCCCAGTTTGGGGTATTTCGTTAAATGGAAGCAGAGAATATGTGGCCTTTCATGACTTGCTTCTCGCTCTGCATGGTGTCTTCGAGGCCCAGCCGTGTTGTAGCACATGTCAAAGCTGTGTTCCTTTTCAGCCAGATGATGCCACTCCATCGTATGGAATGATCCCCGGCTCTCTCCCCATTCCTCAGCTGACAGAGACTTGGGTGGTTTCTGCTCTTTGATCACGTGAATGATGCTACCGTGAACAAGCCGGTACCAGTGTTGATGGGGATGCCTGCAAATGAAGCTCTAACGGACCCAATGAGCTGTTGCCTATCAGGACAATATAGGAAGGTTTTTAGGATGCAGATGTACATTTTTTTAAAGGCTTATTTATTTATTTGAGAGAGAGATGGGGAGAGAGAGAAAGCACAGAGGCAGAGGGAGAAGCAGGATTCCCGCTGAGCAGGGAGCCCGACATGGGGCTCAATACCAGGACCCTGGGATCATGACCCGAGCCAAAGGCAGATGCCTAAGGACTGACCCAGCCAGGCATCCCCTCAAATGTACATTTTAAAAGTTATGTTTATTGGGGTACCGGGGTGGCCCAGTCAGTTAAGCGCCAATCCTTGGTTTCTGCTCAGGTCATGATCTCAAGAGTTGTGAGATTGAGTCCTGCATTGGGCTCTGCACTCAGCACGGAGTCTACTTAGGATTCCCCCTCCCTCTGTCCCCTTACCCTGCTCGCTCTCTTTCTAAAATAAACAAACCTTAAAAAAAAGTGATTTATTATTTTTATTTTTTATTACTATAGGTTCTCGGGGAGATAAGTGTACTTTAAATGCATTGGGATCTTTTTGTCCCCCCCTCCCCCAGCCAGCCCGTCAGTTAGTAACTGTTCAGATTCTCATGCATGAGTGGGCTCTCTGCGAGTCAGGCTGGTCTGTGTCTCCATATTTGGGCGGACACCAGGAGTCCCTGGTGAGGTATCATGGCACTGTGATCGGTGAGGCTGGCCATCTAGCGGGCTCCACGGATCTTGCTGGGATCAGTAACTGAAGTAGCTGTCAGCCATTTTCCTTTTACCCAAATTTGAAAGTGTAGGCCAATCTGATTGCCTTCCAGGCTCGTAGCTTTTTCATTTATTACATGTAGATTTAGAGTAAAGGTCTTCTCCCTTGGGTAGGGGTACACTGGAAACGGACTTAACATCGTGTGTTCATTAGACTTAAAAAAAAAAAAAAAAAAAGCCGACGTTAACTACTAAGTAAAATTAAAAGTTAAGGTCAAGTAGTCAGTTTGTAGAAATTCCAGGGTTTTGTTGTTGTTGTTTTTAACTCCTTGAATAGCATGACACTGAAAAAAAAAAAGGAAGTTTTTCCTATTTTCCTGAGCACAGAACCTCAGATGTCCCGGTGTTAGTTTGAATGTGCCCACCAGGTAGTTACTCTTCCGCTGAGGTCTTCAGGAAGCACGCGGGGGTGTTAGCCCAGTGAAGACCTTGGATAACCCGGAGTCCCCTCCAGCAGAACTTTCTGTGTGCAGAGGGGGCTGCTCATATCTGTGTTGCCGGTGGGGGAGCCACGAGCCCAAGGGTCTCTCCATCACTTGAAATGAGCCTCGTGGGCCTGAGGAGCTCAATTATAGGTTTCATTTCATTTTAATTCATTAAAGATCACATAGCTGGAGACCTGGAAACCAGTGTCGGAACTAACCCTTTAGAATAGGGCCTCTCTGCTTGGGTGATTTTGCATTTGCCGCTCCTCCCCCTCCCCGGACATCTAGCACTGTCTGGAGGCCTTTGTGATTGTCCTGACCTGAGGACTGTGCCCGTGGCATCTAGGGAGCGGAGAGCTGGGGTGGTGCTCAACAGCCTGCAGGGCGGGGGACGGTGACCGACAGGGTGATTTGGACCCCAGCATTTACAGCGCCGTGGTGGAGAAGCCTGCTTCAGACTCACAGGGCCAGAGTGGTCCTCGGGGATGCAGCCCCGGCTCGTGCGTGCAGACGCGGCTTGCTCATGGGGTCTGGTGGGGCCGAGGCGAGGCCAGTGAGCCAGGCCTCCACCTCCGCGTGGCTTGGACATCGAGTGTGGGAATAAATGGAAAGTCCGTGTTCACTAGCAGGCAGACCAGTAACAGCGGCAGTCTTACGAGTTTCAGTGGGTCCTGGCTTTAGTCGTTAAATGAGGGGCAGGCGGAGCTCTCTGCCTCTGCACTGTGTTCCCTCAGAGCCAGTACAGGGAGCCCTGAGCCCCAGCTCCGCACAGCCCTGCTCCCCAGCATCATGAGAGGGGGCTGCGGTGCCCAAAGACGCCCTTCTCACTTCCGGGTACGCATACTCACCTCTCCGAGAGACCCAGAAAGCATTTGGAAAGGTCCTCTTTTACAAACCAGTCTTGGCACTGTTGGGCAAAGGCCGAAACCATTCATTGGATAATCGCAGGGCCACTCTAACTTCCCGTTCGGTGGGTGATGAAATCAGTGGGAGTGCTCCCAGTATAGCTGTCCCCAGCGCACACACCTTTGGAGGTGGTCCCCCACTTCCCCGGCTCCCCAAGGCCCCGCCCCCCCAACCAAAGGGCTGCGGCTAGAGGTGGCCCCGCTGTGGAGACTCAGCGTTGTGATTAGTGACACGTGTTTAAGCGTTGCAGTGGAAAGTCAGTCGCTGCCGGGCTGGGGGGCAGGCAGGAGGAAGCCCCGGAGATGGAGGGCTGAAATGGGGCTCTGTTGGCGGGGCAGCGTGGGCGGAGGTGCTGCCGTTCACACAGGAGCCGTCCTGTGTCCGAGTACAGATGGGTCGCCTGTGATGGGATACAGGGGCGGCCTTGGCAGCGAGACCGCGCCGGGCATAATGGGACTTGAATTGGCCGTTTCTTTTCGGGATCCTGGAAATGCTTGCGGCATCTATCGTCCTGAGGAAGCTTGGACGGCTTGCCAAGCAGGTAATATTGATGGTTAAAAAAAAAAAAAGAAAGTGAACCCATGATGCTTCTCTTCCCTGAAGATGATTTTTACCCTATTTCCAAAACGCAGAGATGGAGGTAGGACAGATGTGTCAGCGGCTTGGAAGCCCGTCGCCCGAGTTAAATGGCAGTCACTCAGAGCAGTAAGCTCTCTGGCACTCCCACGGAAGCCCCAGGGGCATTTTGGATCCTATTTAATGTAAAATTCCTTGAAGCAAAGACTGCAGGCATTTTGTTATGGTTCCAGGCAGTTTATTGTGTTTCTCCCCCCCCCCCCCCCCCCCCAATATTTGTGAATGTGCAAATGAGTCCGTGTGCTAACCACGGAAGTAAAACCACAGGCGGGGGAGGGAGTGCCGGCTACATTCCTCTTCAGTCGAGAGTGGAAGCATCTTGGTAGAGCAGGATCCTTCTGGACAGTGTGGTGCAGGCGGCTGTAACAGATCTGAAATGGGCCCGACGCGTCCCCGCCCAGGGCCCTGGCAGACGCTCAAGGCGTTCCACGAGCCCTGACCTTCAGTCTGGTTATGATGGGAACTTTCTGCCCCTGACTGGGGGAAAGGGGGCTAAGCAGATGCACTGCTTCGAGGGTGTTGATTGTACCTGTGTGACTGACCGGCCTTCCCATTTCTTGCATGGGCGCTTCCTGATGGAACTGGCATTCGGAACAGGGATCGTTACATGGGCTCTCTGCTGGCCCGTGTGAGCCGAGGCGACATTCAGAAGCATGCCCTCCTGCCAGGCTCCAGGAGGAAGGCACAGGGAAGCAAACCGCTGGAGACGGTTGTCCCATGACACAGCCCACGATGCCTCGGCGTGTGAGGATTCTGGATGCGGGGGATGGATGTGGGGATCTCCACGTGGCCAGTCTTGGGGAAAATCTTTGTTCCCAGTGAGCCCCGTGGGAGACAGACGTGCACAACTGGCGTGGATGAGAAGCGGGCGGTTTGGGAATGGAGGCTCAGGTACAGCTCTGCGTTCTCCCCGCACGCCCGCCTGGTCGCTGCAGCGTGGTACCCCTGCTCCGGTCTTTTCCCGGGAGGAGAACGGAGCAAGAGCATGGAGCCAGGCTCTCAGTGGGATCAGGAGCATCTTCAAGAATGTCAGGTGCGCAACACGCACAGACAGACATGGCTGAGGGCATCTTACCTGGGTTCGGGAAGCCAGAGCGGGCGGGGCTGGGAGCCGGCTCTGATGGGCGGTAACATCCCATCTGTCCTCAAACTACCGCCGGTCCTCAGGGTGTTAGGGTTCTCCTTAGTGCTGGGAAAATGATGGCACCATCCGTCTTGAGTGCCTAGAAATTGCAACACAGTTAAGTTAAAATTTTAAAGCCCTCTTTCCTGTGAGGTCTGACATGGTAATTATTGAAAAGAATGTTCATTTTATTTTTTTTAACCTTCTGGAAGGCCATCTGAGTAAGTCTGATTCAGCGTGCATCTCCACAGTTCCTTTTTCTTGGTCTCTTTGGTAATGAGGCCTGGTTCTACCGTTTCTTGTCCCCCAGGCTAACTCAGGAGGGTCGGAATTCATGCTTTGCCCCAGAACGTTTCGGGGATTCGGCTTCCCAGGGAGGAGCTTTCCAGGATCGTGGATTTTCACGGGAGGGGAGTTTTCCCGTTCTGCTGTAGCACTGGGCAGTGTCAGAAGATACTTTTGGTTGTCCAGATTGGGGAGGTGCTGCTGACATCTCGTGGGTGGAGGCCAGGGAGGCTGCTCAGCACCCTGCCACGCCCAGGACACCCCACTGCAGGGAGGGACCCCATCCCGCCTGGCAGTGGTGCCCCGAGGAGAAACCCTGCTCTGCGGTGCTTCTCATTTGCTCGGCACTGCGGGAAGTGTTCTCCGCCCACAGCTTGTCTCCTTGGAGAGGGCCAAGTCCCTGTGCCGTCCAGATGTGCAGGTCTCCGAATTCTGAAAGGAAATGGGAAATGTGAGGGTCACACCCAAGGAAACCTACCGTCCGCAGAACAAATGAGAGGACCAGAGGGCTGGCGGAGGCGGGCCTCCCAGCGCAGCTGAGTCCTGTTTCTCCTTCCCTTGTTCATTTAGATTCTGCCGAAGTTTCTCCTGAAGGCTGCGGACTCGAGGCTGCCCCTCTGATTTCATTTCTTCCCAGTGCAATTGAGGTGAAGCTGGAGCAGACTGTTCCCTGAGGAGGGATTAGGGGAATCAGGCCCGGCCTTTGCTAAATAAATGTATCAGGAAACTCGAGCATCTTTATGAGAACGTGGCTGACCATTTCCCACAGCATGGTCAGAGTGGGAGGCTGGGCAGCAGACGGCCGTAGCTTCCCTTGGACAGATGGAGTGTTGCAAAGGTCCCCGCCCTTCCAGACACGTCCTTAATGAAGCTGCTTCAGAACTACGAGCCTGTGTTTAAAGAGCGTGCTCGTGGTAGCTTTAAGTGGGATCCCCCCATGTTACAGTCCTCTCGTTGGCCTTGGCCTACATTACATTAATGAGGCCTGTGAGCTGCTTTGCACGCAGCCTGCTGATGCGTCCCATGGGGAGTCACATTCCTGAAGTGGCCACCGTAGCAGAGGTGGATTCCCTCCTTTCTGTTCAAGTGCTGTCGGCGGACCACATGCAAGAGTCCCTTATTTTCGTACAGATGTGGGTGTATGTCCCTCACCCTGGTGATGGTCTTCATCTGAACGAGCATAGAGGGAGGGGACCTTTGTGAACTTAAGATTTATTTTGAGAATCTTGGTGTTTGCTTGGTGGGAAGGTCGCTTGTTGGGGTGTTTGCTTGGCGGGAAGGTCGCTTGGCGGGATGGCTGGACGGCAGTGTGCAGTGGCAGCTCCAGTGAATGGGGACCCTGTGCTTTTGTTGTTTCTCTTTCAGAGAGGGTAGGGAATAAAATCGATAAAAAAGTTGATTGCGTTGGTTAAAGATTGGGACAGGTGTTGCATAGGCAGTTTATTTACATGCTTGCCTGCTAGTTCCCAACGGATACACTCTCAGCTTATTAATGTGGAAACGTCAAACATACTCGAAGCGTACAGAATATTTCCTGTATTTTCCCATGTATCTATCACTTGGTTGTAGCCACCGTCAACACCTGTCCTTCCCTGTTTTGTTATTTTTGGTAGGGATATTTAAAGTAAATCTCAGACACCACATCGCGTCACCCGTCAGTATATCAGAATGTGCCTCTGTTACAGAAGAATGTTATTCATACACACACACACACAGACACTCTCTCTCTCTCTCTCTCCCCATGATACCGTTCTTACCCTGGGTGAGTTTCCTCTGGTCACCCTAATGGATAACCACGACTGAATGGCTTAAACTAGTGGAATTTATTCCCTCATAGCCCAGGAGGTCAGAAGTCCAAAATCAAGTGTTGGAAAAGTTGGTTCTTTCTGGAGGCTCCGAGGAGGAATCTCTCCCATGCCCCCTCCCCACTTTTGGTGGCTTCACGTGTTCTTGGCAGATGGCCGCGTCATCCAGGCTCTGCTTCTCCTCTCCTGCTGTGGCCTTCTTCCCTGCGGCTGTCTCCAGAGCCCTCTTTCTTTCCAAAGACACTAGTCACTAGATTCAGGGCTTGCCCTAATCCAGGATGACCTCCGCTTGCTTTTAGTTCCATCTGCAGAAGACTTGCTTTCCATCTGTGGTCACATTCGCAGTCCTGGGGGTTAAAACCTCAACCTGAGTTTTCAGGGGACACGGTTCAGCCCACTGTGGTGATGTCGTGTTTGCTCCCCTGACCCGCCGGCACTGACGTGTTCCTTGTGGACATCAGCTCCCCGAAATCTCCGCGGGGGTGTGGGGTGTGGTAGGTCCACCCCAGATGGTTCCCTCTGAGAGGTGCTTTTACTCCCACTCCATGCCCGGGAGGGAAGCGATTGTTTTTTCTCTGGGTCATACTCTTGTGAACCACGGGGCCTGGCTGGCTGCAAGTCCAAGGACACTGGTCATGGTTTGCATTGCAGGTTCATGAGAAACGTTTGCTTGAGTTTTTAGAACATCAACTATGTACTGGCTGATTGTGCCTTTTCGTAAGGCCTTATAGTCACTCCTTTATGTATACTTAAGCAAGTTGTTGCTGCTTTAAAAATACAGAAGCCCCCCTGCCCCCCAATCTGTGATTTTGCTTTCCACAGTTGCATTTACCTGTGGTCGACTGCGCTCTAAAAGCAGATGGTCTGCGTGTCTGGGGGGCTCAGTCAGGCATCTGCCTTCGGCTCAGCTCATGAATCCAGGGTCCCAGGATCGAGTCCCGCATCAGGCTCCCTGCTCAGCGGGAAGCCTGCTTCTCCCTCTTCCTCTCCCCCTGCTTGTGTTCCCTCTCTCGCCGGGTCTCTCTCTGTCAAATAAATAAATAAAATCTTTAAAAAAAAACTAAAAAAATAAGAGCAGATGGTCTGACAGTAGGTCGGAAGGTCAGCCGTCTCCTGATGCTGCGTCATCCATCTCAGCTGGAGTCACCGCGGGCATTTTGTCACCTCCCGTCGTCACGGGAGGGATGAGTACAATACAGTGAAGCATTCTGAGAGAGATACCACATTCCCATAAGTTTTATCGCAGTATCTTCTCATCATCTTTTTAAAGATTTTATTTATTTATTTGACAGAGACCCAGTGAGAGAGGCAACACAAGCAGGGGGTAGGCGGGGGAGAAGCAGGCTTCCCGCGGAGCAGGAGCCTGATGCAGGACTTGATCCCAGGATCCTGGGATCATGAGCCGAGCTGAAGGCCGATGCTTAAAGACTGAGCCACCCAAGCACCTGTCATTGTTCTTTTTAAAGGACTGTTGTGAGCCTCTTCCTCTGCCCGACCTGTATGCAGAGCACAAACCATGTTGTGTGTACAGGGCCCGGTGCTCTGCACTTGCGGCCACCTGCTGGGGCTCTGGGAATGTATTCCTTGCAGATAAGGGGGACCGACCTGCCGACCTGTAGTAGTTTTCAGGGAGGGTTTTACATATATTTTAAGACTTCACCTAAGTATGTCTTTAGTGCCTTTGTTTTTTAAATATGCTACCCTCAGCCATTCTTCTCTTTTGTACACTGCCCACTGAGAACCTCTGACTTGGTACTTCTTTTCTCCCATTGTGATCGCAAACTGATGCTTGCAGGTAAATGAATCTGCTGGGTTAGCGTGCCTAGGTCTTAGTGATGGGTTGAGAATGTGTTTGTTCATAACTTCAGGTCCTTTGGATTTTTAAATTTTTCATTATAGCTTTTTGTTTTTTAATTAATGACACTTTATTTTAAGAAGCAGCTTTAGGTTTACAGAAATCATTTTTTTTTAATGGATGTGTTTATTGGCAATGAACTTAGCTATCAGCTTCATTATATTGACAGTACCATTTTGAAATAGAACTTTTGCTACAGTCAGGATAAGAATTACCCTGAATTAAGCCATGACGAGGCTCATCGTTTGGATCACTGGCAAGGAGACCGAGCCCTTCCACTTGGGATGAGTTGCTGGGGTTTTCTTTCTGCCTGGTGAGTTGCCTGGACTCCTGCTCACACACACATCCCTTCACATTGTAAGTATTCTCTGTGCTCTTGTCTCACTCCTCATCTGTGATGGAGCTTGAGCGTTCTTTTTAATAAAAAATTGCATTTAAAACTATTTCTTCTTGGGAATTTCTCCTTCAGGAGAGGATACCAATGAGGCAGCCCTTTGAACTAGACACAGTGAGCCGTATATTAATTTTCGTGTCCATAACATTGAAGAATCGTTGGCTAAGCTTCGTGTGGGCTTAAAGTAGCTCTCCCCAGGTACTTACCAGGTACTAAAGGGACAAGGGCAGTGATTGATTAACGGGGAAGAAACCCAGCAGCTGGCACCGTGGGGGCCACGTTACCCAGGAGCAAGGCGCAGGACACCATGTTGCCCAGAGAAGGACACGGCATCCGTCCTGTGGTCTTCCTGCCCCAGATGCACCTGACCAGGAGAGGAACTGGACCCCCAGATTGGGACGCATTCCACAAGACCGCTTCTTGCACTTGTGCCCCGTGTCTGGTCGTGACTGGCCAAGGAAGGACAACCGAGCATCTCAGGGACTAAATGTCGTTTGCTTCATCGTATCCTGTGCGTGTTGGTTCTCTCTCTGGGTCATTGCTGTGTTTATATCAGATATGAACACGATGGGATGCCGGGGGGAGGATATACCGAACGTTGTATTATTTTTGCAGCCTTTTGTGCATCTAAACCTCTTTCAAAGTGAAGAAATTTTTGTTGTAAAGAATCATTTTAGATATGTCTTTATATGACTCACGTTTTAGTTGGCATCACCATAACTGTGTGTAGTTCCGGTTCTTGCCAAAGAATGTACATCGGTGTTATCTTCCTTTGACAGTAGCAGCTGAGACTGTCCTTCGTTTAAACGAAATGCTGTGTCTCTAGGACTGGGTTCGCATTGGAATTCTGAACATTGACTTGTTTTGTAAGAAAATTTGTTGTATCGTGTTTCATTAGAAGAAAGGCTATTCATGGTCAAAACATAGGATCTTCTAAAGACATTTGAATTTTAGAAGATTTTTCTTTTTTTCCTTTCTCTCTCTCTCTTTTTATTTTGCTTTTTCATGAGAAGGACTTTTTGGGGGTATTCTGAATCTAGCCTTTAAATCACTGCCCTTGTACCGTTCTGTTTGATCCGTAGTGTTGTCTTCAACGTCACTGAAGGGGCCCCTCTTTGCCATTCTTAGAAATCTGAAAGACACCAATGAGAAGATGGAGCTTTTGAATGTTGGTTGGCATAACCCGCAGGGCAAGAGGGGCTGTGCCCCCCTCAGAGACTAGGCGGCTGCCCCCTAGTTACGATGGGGTGGGTGGGTGGGTGTACGCGCACGTGTGTGTGTGTGTGTGTGTGTGTGTGTGTGTGTGTGTGTGTGTGTTGGGGGTTGGAGGAGGGGCGTGGTGGGAAAGCTGGGTCGGGGCCCGCAGTGACCCGGCACAGAAGACGCAGGACAGATGGCAGAGGCGGGAATGGGTCCAGCCTGGGGTCTGCCGTCCCTGCTAGGACTCTGCTGCTGGGGACTCCTGCTCACTCCCTGTGCCCTTGACCGGAAGCTCATCCAAGTTTTAAGCCTCGTTTCTGTGCTCTGCCAAAGAATAATCTTTCCCCTGACGTATCGGCATTAAGTGGAGTTCTCCGTGGAAAGCAGTCAGCACGGTACCAGCCCCTGGTGCTGCGAACGCCGGGCCCGGCTGACGGTGCTCTCTTCCGTCGTCGTGTTCTAATGCGGAAGACACTGTGGACTTGCTCGGTCTGCTGTCTGTCTGTCTCTCCTCAGATGCCGTGCTCTGCGCCCGAATTGACTGCTTTCCCTTGTCTCAGCTAATTGAAGCTGTCTCTGCATGTTGACATACTTAATATGTTTAAGATCTTTGTTATTCTGAACGTTTTCACCCAAGGAAACTCACTGCTTGCTTTGTGCTGGTTGCCGTGAAGTGGTGGGGGGCAGTTAAGTGGTGGGGGGTGCACAGGGCAGCTCATCATCAAACATCTTCGGGAGTGCAGAGTTGCCCGATGGGAAGCAAAGCTGCGCCTTCCGCCTCCGGGGAGGGCCATGATGGGGCATCGTCCGGCTCCGCAACGGTGTGTCTGTGGGGCTGCCCTTGCCCGCGGGAGGGTAGAGAGGGGCAGTGGAGTGAGGCCAGGGGTGACCAGGACGATGTTGCTGGAATCCAGCCGAAGGCATCTTTCAGGAAGAGGACAGCGTGACCTCCTGGGACTTGTGTGGGAAATGGGTCGTTTGGTTGGAGGTGGGACTCGGGGAAATGCCACGGGCCCAGGGGCTGGGAATCTGCCCGCTCAGTTATGAATGACTAAAGCAAACCTCTTGCTCCCCAGAAGAACAGCTTTGAGTTTATCCTGGAATTCTAAAGTCTCTTGGATAGGAGTATAAAATAAATTTTCCATGAACCGAATGTGTTTTTTAACTGTTCATTCCCTTAAAGATCTTTAAAGTTTCTGTCTGTTGATGCAGACGTTTACTATTACCGCTGGCCCCATAGCCTCCTCCTTCCTTCATTCATTTCCTTGTGTCCACTTTGTTCACTGCCCGAGTTGTTGGCCTTTTTTGCCCAGCGCTTACTAAATGGCATTTAAAGAAGCAACGTGATGTCACAGCTCCTAGTGGTCTAACGGGGACTTTCTGTAGCTGAGACTTCTCACCCCCTTCGGTTGCTGATAGAGAAATCTTAAACCATGGGCCATTTATTCTGTAGCAGATCAAAGAAGCTACTAAATCATAAAAAGGTTCATGTCTGGTCACTAGTCTATATGTGATAAAATGTATATAATGTCATTTTCTTTTGTTTATTTAAACAATTTATTTGAGAGAGAGAGCACGAGTTGGGTGAAGGGCAGAGGGAGAAGCAGACTCCTTCTGGAGCAGGGAGCCCCACGTGGGGCTCGATCCTGGCACTCCCGGCTCATGGCCAGAGCCAGAGGCAGACGCTTAACCTACTGAGGCAGCCAGGCGCCTGTAATGTCATTTTCATTATCCATAAGCGTGTAGTTCAGCGGCACTCACGTCCGCTCGTGTTCTTGTGCAGTCCACCATCTCGACCTGAGAGTGTTGCAGCTTCCTCCCAGAACACTGGACTCACTGTGCAGCCGCTCACCCTTCCCGTGTCTCCCTCCCCACAGCCCGCAGAACCTCTCTTCTGTCTCCATGAGCTTGCCTCTTCGAGGTCCCTCATCTAAGTGAAATCCTGCAGTATTTGTCCTTCTGTGGCTGGTGTGTCTCCCAGAGTGTAACGTTTTTAAGGTCTGTCTGCGTTAGAGCTCATATCAACATTTCAGTCCTTAATACGGCGAAGATGCCGCCGTATGGGCACCTTGCATTTAGAAGAACGGTTGGCACACTGCCCACCTTAGGGTCCGGGGTGTGGGGGCACGGGCACAGTGCTCACGGGCCTGTCCGACTTACTCTTGTCTCATGCTTCGTGGGAAAGACGTTTCCCAAGTTTCCGTGTCGGGGGCTTGTTTTCACGCCCAACCTCTGAACAGGTCGTCGATGGGGGGATGTGGTCCATCATCTCTTTGAAATTCTGGTAACGGGGGCACGCCTGGGTGGGTCAGTGGCTTGAGCATCTGAGTCTTGATTCTGGCTCAGGTCATGATCTCAGGTCCTGGGATCGAGCCCCATGTCCTCAGGTACTGTGCTCAGTGTGGAGTCTGCTTGAGATTCTCACTCTCTCTCTCTCACTCTGACCCCCCCTCCCCGCCACACGCACACACGTGCACACACTCTCTCTGAAATAAATGTAGGAAGTTCTGGTGATGGAATTGCTCTTGTCTGACTAAGTCAGACCAGCTAAAGACTTTCATTCATTCATTCATTCATTCATTCATTCATTCACGCAGCCAGCGTTCACTGAACTTGTACTACAGGTTGGGCGTCGTGGCGGCCCAGGTGCCGGCTTGCCGACCGAGCCTCCTGGAACCGCCTCCTGGTGGGAGTTTGTGAGCGTCAGCACGTGCCGGACTCAGCGACGTCCCTTCCCTCCATCCGTCATTACCTTTTCTTCTCAAGGAGTTCGTACTTTGTAACTTCAGGAAAAGGGGTTCATACTGCCTCCGTATATATGATCCAATGCCTTTTAAACCCGTTTCTCTCTTTTTTTTTTTTTTTTTTTTTTTTTTTTTTTTAAGATTTTATCTATCTATTTGACAGACAGAGATCACAGCCAGAGAGGCAGGCAGAGAGAGAGGAGGAAGCAGGCTCCCTGCTGAGCAGAGAGCCCGATGTGGGGCTCGATCCCAGGACTCCGGGATCATGACCTGAGCCGAAGGCAGAGGCTTAACCCACTGAGCCACTCAGGCGCCCCCGTTTCTCTTTTGTATGAGAACTCCCCTGCCATGAAAAAGGATGACTTTGAGAGTGAATCTCTGTGACCGTTTGTACCTGGTTTCCAAGGGACGGTGTTTCTGGTTCTCTGGAAGTTGTCACGCAGCAGCCGGAATTTCCTGGCCTTGAGGGGAAAAGAAGTGCATGAGTTCGCGGTGAGAGTGGATGGGCTCCTTCCGGGTTAAGGGATCCGTAGCTGCCTCAGTTGGTGTTTACGTATCACTAGGAAATCCGGGCACGTGGGCGTGAAGGTTGGGGGGCAGAGGAGGCTGTGATTTTTCTGTGCTCTGTGTCGTAGACAAATGGGGCACATCGTCACACTCGAAATGGTGACGAAATAGGGCGCACGGTGACAAGTGAAGGTTCGGGACGGACCGGAGGAGGGCCAGACCTTCCTCCTGTTTTGGCCCCGTCCTCAGTCCTGCTCATTGTCTGACACCCAAGCCACAAACCTCTGTGAGGCCCAGGGATGTCTCCGTGGGCTGGGCAGTGTGCACTCGGGGCTTAGCATGGCTGCCTCCCCCAGAGGCTTTGAAAACCCTCTCGAGCACTGCGTGTTGTTTTCACATGAGCTCTTCTGATACAGCATCCAGTCGACTGGAAGACGGGACAGAGGGGTGGTGGGTACTCGGGCTCATCTTTTGGAACTGAAGACCACCCCAGGTAGCTCCGACCTTGATCTGCCGGTGAGATCGTGAGATCTGGTGGGAAGAGGTCTAAGACCCCATGGGGGCCATGGGAAAGGCTTGCCCTCATCTGTTCTAGGGGTGAGTCCTGGGTATCCAGGCTCAGAAGTGTGGCTTACTCCCTCCCCCGCCCCCCTTCCCGCCACCTGTCTCCCCTGCTGGCACCCATTTCCCACCTCACATTCCCCTTCCACCCTTCCTGCATCCCGTGCCTGTATCTCCCTACCGTACCCAGCCCCTTCCCAAGCCCACCCTCTGCCCAGGCCCATCTTCTGCCCTACGCCCATCTCCTTCCCCTCCTTCATCTCCCAGCCGCCAGCCCCCATCGTTGCTTCCCCTCCTCCCCTGCCCACACCGCACCTGGAGCTCATGCCTAGAGTACCCCTCTGTCCCCTCATACACGTTGCCCTCCCACACCCTGAGGGGGACACAGGCTGTGGCATGAAGCCCGTCCATCACCTTGGCTTCCGCCCAGGAATTTCCCACCAACCCCTGGGCTGCCCTTGCCACATGGAGCAGAAAGTGCTCCCAAGTTGGGATGTTACTGGGATGGGATCAGCAGGGAAGTGGTTTTTAAAACAGGATGCACGTAGTGCATGGAACACTGAGTGTGGTGCATAAACAATGAATTCTGGAACACTGAAAAGAAATTAAAAAAAATAATAAAAAATTTTAAAAAGATGCAGAAGGGTTCCGGGGACAGGGGGTGAGTGTGCCTGGTATGAGCTTGGTCGGTTGAGCGTCCCACTCTCGGTTTCAGCTCAGGTCAGGATCTCAGGGTCGTGAGATCGTGCCCCACGGCGGGCTCCGCATTGAGCACTGAGTCTGTCTGGAATTCTCTCTCTCCTTCTGCCCCCTTCATCCCCTGCTTGCTTGCGAACATGCTTTCCCTCCAAAACAAACACAAAAAACCTCCAAGCCAACCCAAAAGTGGGATTCAGGGGGCCATCGGTGTGCACTTACTCCAGGCAGTGTATTTCTTAGGGTGTGGCTTTCCAAAAGGCGCTCCTCACTGTGCGTCGCACATTCAGGGCCTACAAGCAGCAGAGTGAGTGAGACGACAGTTAGCGAAACAGGGCACGTTCCCGGTAGGAGCCTGTCTGAGATTCCAAGAAACACCCTCCAATAACCGGCTCTAGGGATCTTTATTTTAAAAGGAACAGGGTGGCATGTGTGGCCACGTTTTTAGGCAGAGAGCGGTGCATTTTAGTTTTCGGGGCTCCTAGGAGGATAAAGAGGCAGTGATTTGATGGTGGTGTACTCATGGTACTTGGTCTCAGGGAAGTTTCTCTATGAACATGTTTCTTACTGAAGCTGCTCTGCCTGTTCTGATCGACTCTGGGATTTAGAGGAATTTATCCGTAGCCGTCTCTGTGGTGAGTGTGTAGATAGGAGCGGATCGTTTTGGAAGCTAATGTCTTAAGAATCCATGAGAAACAGATTTCCGCCTCGAGGGGTCCTTGCATTGGTCTTCTGTGAGCGAAGAGCTTCCAGCAGAATGCACGTTTTGGAGCCAAATATGTCAAGGAAGATAGGATGCTGGTATATCAAACTATTGTTTAAGCATTTTCGTCAGCCCGCATCCTGATTTAGGACAGAAAAGATCTTTCCTCAGAATCACTAAGTTGTGCTTGCTGGGGTGATTTTATTTTCCCGCTTCCAATTATTAGCATCTCTTGGTCTCCTTCCGGGCTTTCTTCTATCCCTCCCTGCTTGGCTTTTAGTACATCTGAGGGCTCACCTTTAAGTAGTAATCCAAGAGGTTTCAAAACTTGACTTTTTTCTGACCACAGTGTTGGCTACCAGAATGGCAGGGTCCTGGCTTCAAAGGTTTCCAGAGCAAAGTTACCACCCCATCAAATCCATTTGGCGATTGTAAGATGGAGACACCTCAAGAGCAGACAGAACCAAGGGGAATTCCCCCTCTTTGATCCGTGTCTCACCTCTGAGTTGTTTACCTTTCTCTTCTCTCCTGCATATTTGCAGAGCTGTGCTCTTCTGTGAAGGAGGCTATAGAAATTGTGCTTTGGAGCGAGCATCAGAATCACTCTGGGAGCCCCCGAATGGCGAGGGGGCCTTGTGCACGTGCTGTCGGCAAGGTCTCCTGGCAGTGAGCTGGGTTCTCCCCTCCGGCCTGTGACCGGCCCGTGACATCGGCACCGATTCTCATCCCGGCCTGACTCGCTCCCACAGGCGGCTCGCCCAAGGCCACGTTGGCCGGGCAGACGATCCAGTGACTCCCGTGGTGACCGTTTGCTCGTCAGTAATAAGGTGAAGCCATTGAATTACGTGGTGATTCCATTTGGTGACGGCATGGTGCCTAACAGCTGTGCTGATAAGAGGGAACTCATTATTTCGTGTTTGAAATGTAAATACCTTTTTGCCCAAATGTTAATCTTGTTTCAGTTTCTCAATTTAGAGGGTTCATATTATAAATAATTCCCTTAATAGAGTCCCTGATTGCATCGCTCCTCACCATGACGAGTGAGGTGTCCTTCTGTTCACGGTCCTGCCGGCTTTTAGGAAGAGGGAGTTGCAGATGAAAGAAAATTCTTAATCACGACTTGGATCCCTAGGGCATTTTAAGAATTGAAAGTCCTCGGTGCAAACGAGCACAGCTTATAAATTAAGGTTACTTTTCTTTGTGCGCGCAGCGGCCTCCCGGTGGGTGGTTACCAGCACGTGTTTGCAGGGGCGCCAGAGTCTCACAGCTGATGTTCAGCTGTGGTGGCCCGTGCATGCCGATGGCCACCTCACAGCTGAGGACGTGTGACGCGGTTGGAAAGAATGCACCAAGAGGTCATGCAGGACGTGTGCAACATGTGGTGCCTGGAGTTCTAGGGAGTTTTGTTTTAATTTTGAAACTGTTTGCATCGGGGCACCGGGGGGGGGGGGGGCTCAGTTAAGCATCTGCCTTCAGCTCAGGTTGTGAGCCCAGGGTCCTGGGATCGAGCCCCGCATCGGGCTCCTTGCTCTGCTTCTCCGTCTCCCACAGTCCCTGCTTGTGCTCTCTCTGTCAGATAAATAAGATCTTTAAAAAAAATAAACTGTTTACATAAGCCATTCTCTTAATCTTGAGAGCTAAAAATCAAATTATGCAGAAACCCTGCACCTGTGGGGGTTTTCCCTCTGAAGATTTGGTGACATTTAACCATTCACCTGCGCTAAGTGAAATATTATTTTGTGAACAAAACCACAAGGAGACACTGTAGCCTATGGAAGGGAACAAACTGTGCATTCATCAGCCTGGGAGAGTGTTGCAGGCAAATGTGTGCCTTCGTTATTGAACAATAGATGTGACGTTTGGGGGAAAAACCCAAGAACTTTAAAACAACTAGAGGTGGTGTCACTGTTTCCTTCTCTTGAGTTGTTTGTGATGAGTAGGGAAGACAAGAAATTTGTATAATTAATTATGCGACAAGCCGACCCTCTGAATCTGAGCATCCATAGAAAACAACGGGTCATGGGGCAGCTGGGCAGCATCGGGCTCTTGATTTCGGCTCAGCTCGTGATCTCGGGGTCGTGAGATCGAGCCCCACGTCAGGCTCTGTGCTGAGTGTGGAGTCTGCTTCTCTTCCTCCCTTTTTCTGCCCCTCCCCCACTCTCAAATCAATAAATCTTTGAAAACAAGCAAACAGAAGGTCGAGGAAGTCAGCCATTCCTCTAGACTAAGTTCTCAGCAGGGCGGATTGAACCTCCTCGGGCCGGATTGGTGGTCTCTGGACAGACTTTGGTTGTTAAGGGGACCAGGGAGGATGCTTCTGACCTCTGCTGGGTGGAGCCCGAGAAAGGTGCTCAGCCCTCCAGTGGAAATGACGGCCTCAGCACAGATCGAAATTCCTCCAGTGTGTGCCGGGGGCACTGATCCCTCTGCTTGGGACAACCCAGAACGTTGGCAGACATTGCCGAACGTCCTCCGGCCCCATAATCACCCTGGTTGGGAACCATTGCCCTAAACTCTGAGGCTCTGACGTCGTCCCCTGTTGAATGCCCTCCCCTCTCTTCTTGGTCTGTGGAGTTCAGGGGCGCGTAGATGGCTCCTAGAGATGGCGGGGCTGAAGGCAGAAGTCGAACCCTGCGGTTCTCCATCCTCGCTCTCCCAGAGTGCCACCCACGGACACAGCCCTGGACCTCCGTCGTCGTCTCTGGAACAGGTGGATCGTTTCTGCACACTCTTGGATCGATGAGGCCAGTGAGGGGTGTAGATTTTATATTATTTTAGGTGTCACTTTGAAGTTGCTCATGGAGGCTGGTGGTCATGTGAATCACGTGTCCATGAGATGTGCGGAAGAACGGAAAGTCATCAAAAGACTCCTCCCAGCCCAGAACTTGCCTGATGTAACTCCAGGTGCGGATGGTTCTCTCCGACGCATGTGTCATAATCCGTGCCGTGCCCCACGGGGTCCTGCGGTCCTGTTTGCTCGCACTTAAAGCTACACGTGGTGCAGACGTCCACGCGAGCAGGGAGAGCTGATGTAATGCTCGCCTGTCTTCGTGCAGTTCCCACCCACCACCCTTTGGGGAAGATGTAGGAATGTGCTGCGGGACCGTGAGGCCTCGTGGCCTGTGGTTTCCTGTGACCGTAATCGGGGCCACAGTACCTCGTTATAAGTAGCTGGGTGGAGGCTATAAATTATTAACACTGGTTCTCAAATACTCATAAGGAAAAAGTCATACGAGAGTAATTGTTAGGGAGGAGAGCTGAGGCCTAAGTGGACGGGAGAGTCAGGGAAAAGCAAGGTAGAAAGACTCAGTGTCCGTAGGAAAGGAAGACCCATCTTTTCCAAGACTTGGACTCTAGGCATTATTTTAGAATGTGAGTTTTATTATCTGTTCAGAGAATCAAGGGCCTCTACCACTGATGTTCTTAAGACCCTATGGAATTCTCCACTTTTAACTTCTTTATGAAACTGTGTACACATTTTTCCTCCCAAAGATGTTAATTGGGAACAACGGCAAGGGCCCACTCTCTCACAGTCCTCCAGCCCACACGCATACTCAGCTGCCCACAGACCACCAGATATTCTGAATGCCAGAAGCCACAGACCCTGACAGAATGTGTTTTTTAAAAGAAAGAAATGCATGATATGCCCAACATTTATGGAAAGTGTTTCAGTCGAGCAGTCCTTGAGTTAAAAGTGTCCTTCAGGAGTTGTCTGGTGGGATAGCCATTGGCATAGCCTGGATCCTAGAGATGTAGGCCCAGAGGTTTTCCTGAAGAGCAAGCCAGGGAAGGAATTACAAGGCAGCCCTAATCCTGTCTCTAAACAGTGGTCTCCTGGGTGTATGCTATTAATTATCGCCACTAATAGGGCTCTAGAAATCAAATAGTTTGTGTCGCCGTTCAGTGTGGATGGAACTGTATCCTCCCCCCCAACCACACACCCTGAAAATACTTTGGAGTCCCAACTGCCAGCCCCTCAGAATGTCACCTTTTTGGAGATAGGGTCTTACAGGAGGACTCAAGTTAGTGAGGCCATTGGGGCGGGCCCTGATCCAGTACGACTGGGCCTTATAAAAGAAGGCCATTTGGACACAGGTGCATGTGCGCACGGAGATAGCCGTCCACGGGTGAAGAAGGCCTGCAACGGGTCCTCCCTCCCTCCCCCTCCGAGGGCACCGACCCTGCCGACAGCTTGATCTCGGACTCCCAGACTCCAGGAGCCAAGATGGGAGGCCTGCAGCAGATTCTCGCAAGCTCGACCTCCGACTTCCGGACTCCAGAACGCGACGGGAGACATTTCTGTTCAGCATCCCAGCTTGTGTCCCTTGGGTCTGGTCGCCCTGTGAAACTAGGACACTGGTTCTAGCCTTTCCGTGTCTTCTAGTGCATGAAGGGTAACCAGGATTTGGGGGGCAGCCCTCTAGTCTATGGCAATGGAGAGGAACAGGAACATTGCTCTTCCCTTCGCTTGATGCCTTCTGCAGAGACCCCATGTCCAGATCAGGGGACGCTGTGAGGTCCTGGGAGTTCAGTTTTCAGCGTATCTTTTCAGGAGGAGTGCAGTTGATGGCCAGTGGTCTTCCTGTAGACAATATGCAGGAGCCTTGGCACGGACCTTGTTCCTCTTTCCTTTTCCTGTTGGGGCAACCTCAACCCTCTTGGGTTCCCAGGAAAGCAGTAGTTGTTACTGGAAAATCAAGCTTGTCTTTGCTGACTGTCCTCTAGCTGCTCAGAGCCGGTTTTGCCCGAATGCCGGTGAAGAACGAGCACGCGAGGACCAGCTCGCCTGCACCTGCTCCGTGGAGCACCGCGCAAGCCGCAGTGCGGGAGTAGCTGCGGGGAGCAGCTGCCAGGAGTGGTCTCCTTTAAGGAAAGGTCATGGGCGCTGGCCTTCTCGGGGCATGGCTGGCGCTTCCCTTGTGAGGGAATCCCTAAAAGGAGCGGCACTCATCTCGCTGGCAGTAGCGATCACGTACGCACCCCAGAGAAGCGCAGGGGAGAGGAGAGACCCCAGGGCGCTCTGTGACTCTCCGCTGTCGGTGGACGCACGAAACCCCGTCCGTGATGGGAAGTCAAGAGCAGGCTGTGCTCTGTCTCTTTCAGTTGGATCAGGCAAGCTCACTAGGATTTCATCTGCTTTTAACTACCTATAGTGGAGGCCGAGCAGGACGTTGGAAAAAATACTACAGGCAGTGGTATCCTCCTTTGTAACACAAGGAGACTCTCCTCGCCACATAGGTAATGTTGACGATCCTTTCTGACCCCAGATGGAAATACTTGTTGACACGTACTGAGTCCTTAAACCCAAGAGGCCCACAAGCCTAGCTGTGTTGGGCTTAGATCCGTGGAAAGCCATGCTTCTTCCTGGAGTGGTAATGAAATAATGACGTCGGGTTTTGACTCCGTGCAACCAACACTTGCTGAGGCTCTCGTGTTTATCATGCATGCACGGTCACACCAGTAAAGGGAACTTAGTTTTTTATGGGATTGGATTGGCCAGGACAGGCCTGAACACTGACTGTTGTGCGAGCAGAGCGGAGGTCTGAGTCTGCTCTAGAGGGTGACAGGCTTTAGGAACGCGCTGGTATTCCCGCTGGACCTTTCCAGAATGGAATTTTCTCCAGAGGAGAAAGCAAAGCTCCTTCTTGATGGAGGGAACAAACCAGGACATGTGGACTCAATTACGTGTGCGTGGGGGATCGCTGGACGTTTTGCTCAGTAGAGGATGATGTCATAAATCTGTGTTTTGGGGCGTTACTTCTGGCGATATGAGTCCGAGTCTCTGGGAGAGCACATTAGTGATGACTGTCGCACAAACGTGGGGGGTGGTGTTCAGGGCCTGGAGGGCGATAACCATGCTGTAAACATTTGCATTCAGTGAACCTCCGTGCTCTCGGTTGGGCCAGTGTGGACATCTGGGTCAAATAGGGCCAGGATTCGCAGCCCCATGCCGTCTCTGTGGAGCTGTTCAGGAGGGGGGTGTGGTGGGCAACGGTTGTCGGGAATGTCCTCCCCGGGCAGGGTACACGTGAGAGTCTTGTTTTTCCCTTCATTCCATGAATAGCAAAGGTGAGGCGACAGCCTCTGTAAGGACCGAGCTTGTTTCTGGAGGCAGGTGGTCAAGGCAGACCTAGTCACAGCTCCCAGAAGTGTAGCTCGGGGATGAAATCGCAGTCAACAGGGCACTGGGATTGAAGCCCGGCCTCCACGTTTGTGCCTGTGTTAGACACAAATACAGAATATGTGTACAGGCGGTCAAAGGCATGATGAGCAGGCGATTTTCTTCTTTTCCTTTTATTATTTCACACGTGTTACCTTTCTGAGGGAGCACAGTGGTATTTGGTGCTCTGTGTGGTTCCCATATATAGAACTTTCTAGAATGCCTCACACTGGCGCTGAAGTTACGTTAGGTAACTTCAGGACTGTGAGGCAGAGTATTCATAGCCATGAAATACAAATTCTGGATACGTCTTCAAGTTCCTCTTCCGTTACTGTGTTTGGATACCCTCTTGCCGCTGGTTCTCTGAGCAAGCAGAGCGATTTCCAGCAACCTGTTGTCTATCTCACAAGCCCTTCTTCTTGATCCCCCTGGCTCACGAAGCTTTGTGGTGAAAGCCAGTGACTGGTCCTGGACATGGGGCTCCTCTGCTTTGAATGTATCGCCCTGAAATTAGACGTCAGCATATTTTTAAATGACAGCAGACGAACTGGATAGTTAAAAGGTGATTTCTTTCACACTAAATGGATGCTAAGTATTGGGTAGAGTTGATTACAGTTATATACAAACTCACTGAATTTCAGTTTTTATAAGGTAGCTGCCATTTAATGATATTAGACCTTATTTTTTCTTTTTGTAGAGGTGAGGATTGTAGGTAATTTAAGGCTTTTTTTTCCTTTCTTCCTTTTTTTTTTTTTAAAGCTTTCATTTTTAAGTAACATCTACACCCACAACATGAGGCTCGAACTCACAACCCCGATACCAAGAGTCACGCTCCACCCACGGAGCGGGCCAGGCGCCCCTCGTCTCTTACGGTTCCTAATAACCAGTTGCAGTTGGCTGCGTGAGGAACTGTAGATTCAGAGGTTCTGAAGGCAAACTTAGTTCTTGATTAGATCCTGGAACGTTTGTTGTGCACCTGCCAGCAGTCACTGTAAACGAGCAGGCTCGCTGCGTGAGTTGTGGAATGACACACCGGAGAGACCTCGGAGTAAATGAAGATGCCTTTCTTTCAGCCGTCCTGAGCGGTGAGAGTGAGCGGGTGGAAATGCGTGCCTACAGACTCACGCTGCTTACTGTTCTTCCAGACAAACCAATCTTTCTCCTTGAAGGGAGGCCATTTCAGAATTTCTAATTAATTCTTCAAGCGGACTCATTACTGGGACTGGAGAAAGAGCTCATTATGGTCATGGTTTCTCATCCGTTCTGTGGTTGCTGTCACAGACCCTGGGGGCCAGGCTAAGCCGCAGTTCCAGTGTGTCTCTCTTACTGGTCTGGAACCCACAGCACCATCTTTGTTTTCAGAATAATTATCTAGTGATTTTTATAAATACGGTAGAGATCACACTGTTTTACAAAAGCGGAAGCTGTATGTGTGGACACATATATGGAAACCAGTCACGTAAAACATGCCTGTGTGTGTGTATTTGTGGACAACATTTGGAAGCCCTAGTGTATGAAGTCTGTCGTTTGACATCTGGTACGTCCTCTCTCTCCAGACCCACCTGAACCCGAGGTGTGTCCCCGCACAGGAAGGGAAAGGTGGAGGCCCATGTCAGTGCTGTTGAGCTGGGGCGTCTCTCCGAGTGGGGACAGCCGAGGTCCCATGTAGGACCAAAGCCAGAGGTGCCTTTGTCTCCCAGAGGTTTGCCGAGAGAGTAAGAGCCACACCCACGGTTAGTGGTTGCGTCAGTCTCCCAGGACTGCCGTAACAGCGTGCCATGCTGCGTGGCCTAAAACAGAAGAGACTTACTCTGTCTCGGTTCTGGAGCACTGAAGTCTGACATCAGGGTGTCACCGAAGCCACCCACCCTCAGAATGAAGGAGGCCCTGGGGGAGAGGATCCTTCCATTTCTCTCTCTGCTGGCTTCCTGTGGCTGCCAGGAACCCTGGGCGCTCCTGGCCTTGCAGACACAGCGCTCCCTCCTCTGCCTTCTCTGTGTGTCTCTGTCTTCACAGCAGCCGCGTGGGTCAGGGGCACACCCCACTCCTGTATGACTCATCTTGATGAATTCCATCTGCGATGACCGCATTTCCAAATACGATCTCATTCTGCAGTGCAGGGGGGTTGGAACTGCAACCTCTGTTTGGGGAAGACACAGTTCAACCCGCAGTAGTGGTCACCCCCCACACTGCATCCCACCATGCCCTTCCTCTCCCGGACCCCCTCCCCACCCCCGACCCCCAGCCGGCCACCCAGCCACACCTGATGCATGCCCGCGGCCATTGGATGTTTTTACAAGGCAAGCGAAGAGGTCCAATTAAAAATTCTTTGTCTTTAATAAAATCAGCCTGTCAATCTGACAGTGCTCCAAGTGCAGTGTTCCCTGAAGGGTCAAGGCCACTCAGTCTTTGTACCCAGGAGCATAGTCAAGCGATGAGGTCAAAAGCCAGGCAGAGGCTAGAATGGACTCGGGGGACTTTTTATTTCGTGTTTCCCTGCCAGGGGTCCACAGATTCCAGCAGTCTGTCCCTCAGGAGGGGAGGTTTGGATGATCAGCATTCCCAGAGGCTCGGGGTGGCGTTTCTGATGTGTGCGCTTCACGGCTGCACGCACTGACTCGGACCTTCAGCCTGGGAACCCGCTCAGTCACGCTGCGTGACGCATCTTTCTTCAGGCGACCGAACAGGAGGAATGAGCCCGGGTCCTGGTGACAGTGTCCTCAGTGGGCCCACTCGCCTTGTCCCTTGGAATACTGCATGATCCAGCCACACAGCAAGGACTCTTCAAGGCCCCTGGCTTGGGGGGTTGGGGGCAGAGCCTGGGAGTTCAGAGCGCAGCCCCCCGCTCCTGTTCTAGCCAGAGTGGGGCAGGAAGAGGGACAGTGCCCATGGGGTCTTGGTACCTGGAATCCGGAAGCATGTCCGTGATGTCTTGGCCAGTTTTCTCTGAAAGAAATGACACGGTGGGTGAGTCTCGGATGCAGAGTCAGACATCTCTGAGGACTCTCTGGCTCTTCTGAGGGAAGCGTCTTGAACGACACGTCCGCACAAGAATGCTCTGTGTTTGCAAGTTTCAGAGCGTGGAAGGTGAAACCTGGACCTGGGACTTTCCCCCTCTCTGCAGCGTTGGTGGCTTCAGATAGTAAACAGGAGGAGGTGACCCGGGTGATCTGTCCCCGAATTCAGCCCTGGGACATGGACGGGGGCCCTGGAGGATCGGCTTCCAGTAGCAGTTTTCTCAGCAGGGAATCAGATTCTGCATCATAATTATGCTCCCCAAACAAGATCCTGCTTCGTAATTAAGTCCCAGTTAGAGCGCGTACGCATCTGTCCGTTCTGTCCATGCCGGCCATTAGTGTCCGACTCATGGAAAAGGCAGCCAAACAAACTAGAGTTCTGCTCTGGAGGTAAAAAGTCTCAATTCTGTTACACGAGGTAACATAAGTAGCTTAAAGCCACTTTACCTTTCGGGTAAAGGTGCTGTTCTTTGCTGCTGCAAAATGCAACCCAGCTGCTTGAGTCTTCCTGTCAGGAATCTGCTCAACTAAATCAGCCGAGTTTAGGATTTACCTCGTAGGAAACCGAGAACTTGCTGCAGGAACTTGTCCTCGGATCTGAGAAGAAGAACTACTGCTTGTACCGTTTGGACGTGGGGATGCTGAGCTGAGGGGAGCAAGGTATTTGCTGGGGACTTAGGGGGAGGAAATATCTGTCTGGTTTCTAAGGCTGCATGCATCTGGGAGGGAAGTGACTTACCCAGTAGGCACAGAATTTACTCTTAAAAGAGAGCTGTTGGGGGGGCACCTGGGTGGCTCAGTTGGTTGAGTGACTGCCTTCAGCTCAGGTCATGATCCCAGGGTCCTGGGATCGAGTCCCACATCGGGCTCCCAGCTCCATGGGGAGTCTGCTTCTCCCTCTGACCTCCCCTCTCATGCTCTCTCACTCTGTCTCTCTCTCAAATGAATAAAAAATTAAAAAAAAAAAAAAGCTGTTGGAGGGGTGCCTGAGTGGCTCAGTGGGTTAAGCATCTTAGGTCATGAGATGGATGCCCATCTTGGGCTCAGCACGAGGTGTGGAGCCTGCTTGAGATTCTCTTTCTCCCTCTCCTTCTGTATCACACGGCGTTCTCCCACACCCCCATTCACTGCTGTCTCTCAATCTCAAAAAAAAAAAAACAAAAAACTAATTGATGGCCGCAAGATAGATCCATTTAGTTTGGGTCTTTGTATGCTTTCCTGAAGGCAAACAAGTACAATTAAATAGTAATTATTGGCTTGGAGGGGGTGGATAGGGAGTGGATTGATGGGGTTAGTTTCTAGGCCATGTTCATTCATTTCTCCTAGTATATTGGGTTTCAGCCCCCGTATTCATTATCAGTTGCTGTGTAACAAATAATCCCGCGGTCTACAGCTGAAAGTTACCAACGCTTAGTATCTGGTACTGGTTCTGAGAGTCAGGAATCCAAGTACAGATGAGCCCGATGGTCTGGTCCAGGGTGTCTCGTGAGTTGTAGTCCCATTGTCGGCTCTGGCTGTGATCTGTGAAAATTCTCCCAGCTGGAGGATCCATTCCAAGCACATTCCTGGATGTGCAAGTTGGCAGGAAGCTTCCGTTCCTCTGTAGGGCCGCTCATTTCCTGGCTTCCGCACAGAGTGAGTGATCCATATGAGAAAAATGGACAGAGTGGGGAAGAGGGATTGGAGAGAAAGAGATAAAGAAAGTGCTAAAAACCATAGTCATTTCATACCTAATTGCAGAAGCGATATACATATCATCAATTCCGCCGCATTCTGTTGGTCACGCGGACCCACCTTGCCAGGTGTGGGTTGGGATAGGGCAGGATTTGAATACCAGGAGGTCGGCACATTGGGTGCCATCGAGGAGGCTGCCTACCACAGCACTCTGCCTTTTATACCATAAATTGGCGTCTTGGTTAGAGATGACTCCTTTGAGTACATCACAGATTATCAGAAAATTCTGGAGGGGTACCTGCGTGGCTCAGTTGGGTAAGTGTCAGACTTGATTTTAGCTCGGTCATGATCTCAGGGTTGTGGAATCGAGTCCCCCGCTGGGCTTTGCAGTCAGTGGGGAGTCTGCTGGAGATTCTCTTTCTCTCTCCCTCTGCCACCCCCCCCCAAATAAATAAATAAATCTTTTTCTATTTAGCCATGCCCATGGCATGAGCTTTGGAACCATTAGAACCTTATAAAGACTCTCACTTTACTACATGGCAGTCCGTTAAAGAACAATGACTATGTGCTTATTTTGTGCTCTTAACTGTATTCTTGGAGAGACAAATCTTTTTCCCTCCAGTCGAATGGAAGCATTTGTTGAGTGAGCCTTGTCAGTGCCCATCTTCACTGTGTGTCCCTGTTAGTCTTCCAGTTGCTGTCAGGATTGCTGCCCGTCCACATGCTCTTGCTGCCCCAGGACATTTAGGAATGTGGATCTTTCGCTTTCAAGACACTGAAATTGAATTACCTTCCTTGCTGTCTTCATGCAGAGTTAATGAAAGAAAAGTTCATGAAATTTTTTTTGCCCCCCAAACGTTCCCAAAGTTTACGGAATTTTATCTCTTCCGAAAATTCTTTAAAAGTTTTATTGCTAATTCAAGTGTGGTTGACATATATTAGTTTCAGGTGTACACCATAGCGATCAGCAGTTCCACACGTTAGGAACTACTGCGATCAGTGTAGGTACGGTCTGTCACCAGGCAAAGCTGTTGTAGTGTTATTGACCGTATTCCCTGTGCTGCACGGATCATCCCTGTGCCTTATTCGTGCTGTACTTTGGAAGTTGGTGGCTCTTAATCCCCTTTACCTATTGCGTCTGTACCCCCAACCCCCTGCCCTCTGGCTGATTACTGGTTGGTTCTCTGTATTTGTGAGTCTCCTCTTTTTTTATTGCTGTTTTTTGTTTGTTCATTTTGTTTTTTAGATTCCGCAAGGAAGCGAAATCATGTGGTGTTTGTCTCTCTGACTGGCTGGTTTCACGTAACTTAGTCCGCTCTTAGTCCAGCCATGTTGTCCCAAATGTCAGGATTTCACTCTTTCGTGCCTCAGTAGTGTTGCATTGTGTGCAGATCCCACATCTTCTCTGTCTGTTGGTGGACCCCTGGGCTGCTTCCTATCTTGGTTATTGTAATAAACACAGGGGTGCTTGTATCTTTTCCGAATTAGTGTTTTTGGATTCTTCAGCTAAATACCCAGAGTAGAATTACTGGACCACATGGTACTTCTGTTTCTAGTTTCTCGAGGAACCTCCATACTGTTTTGCACAGTGGTCACACTGGTTTGCATTCCCACCACAGTGCACGAGGGTTCCTTTTTCTCCACATCCTCGCCAGCACTTGCTGTTTCTTGTCTTTTTCATTCTAGCCATTCCAGCTTGTGTGAGGCGATGGTATCTCATTGTGGTTTTGATTTGAATTTTCTTGGTCGGTGAAGTGGAGCATTTTTCCACGTGTCTGTTGGCCAACTGGATGTCCGCTGTGGAGAGATGTCTGTTCATGTCGTCTGCCCATTTTTAATTGGATTATTTGTCTTTTTGGTGTTGTGTGAGTTTTTTACGTATTTTGGATTGAGCCCATTTCGGATATATCACTTGCAAATATTTTCTCCCTTTCGGTAGGTTTTGTTTTGCCTTTTCATTTTGTTGATGGTTTTCTTTGCCGTATAAAAAAGCTTTTTAGTTTGATGTGGTCTCGATTGTTTATTTTTGCTTTTATCTCCCTTGCCTGGGGAGACATATTCAGAAAAATATTGCTAAGGCCAGTGTACAGGAGATTACTGCCTGTTTTCTTTGAAGAGTTTTATGGTTTCAGTTCTCACATCTCGGTCTTTAATCCAGGTAGAGTTTGTTTTGGGGTATGGTGAGAAAGTGGTCCAGTTTCTTTCTTTTTTGCACGTAGTGGTTCAGTTTTCCCAACCACATTTCTTGAAGAGACTGTCTTTTTCCCACTGCATATTCTTGCCTCCTTTGTTACAGATGACTTGACTAGACTCATGGGCTCATTTCTGGGCTTTCCATTCTGTTCCATTGATCTGTGTGTATCTATTTTTGTGACAGTACCATACTGTACAAAATCTTCTCTCTTACTTGTGATTTCGAAGATGATAGCATGTCTGTTGCTCTTTGCTCATGCAGCACTAGAATCATTCATTCATTCATACCTTCGGGAGATACTGATTGAGAACTGTGCACCAGGCATTGGGCAACACTCTGGAGATGTGGCTGTAGAGGACGGAATAG
This sequence comes from Meles meles, assembly GCF_922984935.1. Taxonomy (NCBI): domain Eukaryota; kingdom Metazoa; phylum Chordata; class Mammalia; order Carnivora; family Mustelidae; genus Meles; species Meles meles. The sequence goes on from NC_060087.1 coordinate 6,347,241, forward strand.
AGTAATAAAGGCAGTTTTGAACAGTAATTTAAGGCACATCAGATGTAGAGAAATGAACCTGGTGATAAGTAGGAGTTCCATTTTACAAATTAGGACACTCAGAATGAGTCAATGAACATTTCATAGGATCCTAATTTTCGAGTTGAGAAGGGCTCTTAAGATTCTCGTCTGGCTCCTGTGTTTTCTGGACAAGGCAGCTGCAGTGCAGAGAGGGGAGTGCCTTTCCTGAGTGGACAGCTCCAGACCCAGTGCTCTGAGCCCCAGGACATCATAGGCAGGAGCCAGGTCCCATGGTGTCTGTCAGCATCGGGAAGGTCAGAAACTTCCAGGTGATGTATTCACCTGCACTTTTGAGTTCTGGTGCCAGATGGGAAGGCCTGACCTTGCCCTAAGTGTGGCCAGTTGCTTTGGCCTGAAGCTTGGGGGTGCCCGACTTTACTGTTAGTCCGGCTCTCGAAGGGCATTTCCTCCTTTTTGCTCTACGCTTTATCCTTGAAGGATTTTCATCCCTGTTATTCAGGGAATAATAACGGGAATAATCCAGAAGGTTAAGGTGGGGGCTGGGGAAGTTGGAAATAAAAAGAGAATAATAAAGAGAAGGGCGTTTTGAATGGTGGAAATGGGAGACCTGTGTAAGACTTGTAACTTGGTAAGAGTGGGTAGGTGTTTCCTCTGGGAAAGGCTAGCGCTCTTTGATGTGTTGAGGATTTGCGGTGACTCTGATGCATCACTAGGAACGAGTTCTTGGTGGCAGCCCTCGGTAACAATCCGTTGACCCAGGTTGGGCTGGTTGGTTCGTGTGTGTGCAGGTTCTCTCCCTGGTAAAATCAGGCACGCTGTGGCTCACAGGCGCCATTGCTTCTGTGACGGTTTCTTGCAGGCACGGACGAGCCATCTCACCTGCGGGCTGGACACCCAGAGCTGGCCGGTATCAGAGAGCATTGGGTAAACCAGGGGATCACAAGGAATGCTGCTCCTATACATTATTATAAAACTTTTTTATCGGGACTGTGGGAGAAGATGGTGGTCCCCACAGGAGATAATGTTCCTCGTAATTTTCGCTTGTTGGAAGAACTCAGAGAAGGACAAAAAGGAGGTGATGGTGTGGTTAGCTGGGGCCTTGAAGATGATGAAGATGTGACACTGAAAGGTGGACAGGCATGATTCTTGGGCCACCAGGACAAATTATGAAAATAATACATAGCCCTAAAGTAGAATGTGGAGCTAAATACCCAGAAACTCCTGCATCACATAGATTTGTAACCAGAATGAATATGAATGGAATTAATAATTCCAGTGGAATGGTGGATGCCTGGAGCATAGCAGTGTTAGCAAAATGGCACAATTCATATAGCATTAAAGCTGTACTTCGAGAGCCAAGACGTCTAATGATGTCCAAAGAAAATACGCAGCTTCCACAGCCACCAGAAGGACAAACATACGGCAGTTGATTTGAGTGGATCTCAAACTTGGCTTACATCAGCCACCTTCTACTCATGTTAATGTCTTGATTAAATATCACAATGCAAAAACACCCACACATAAGTGAAAGAATTCCATGAATTCATGGAAAACATGACCTGGACATTCGTAAGAATGTATTTAATATGTGTACACCATTACGTTTTCAGGTTCCAGGAGGAAAAATGCAGCACGATTCTTTTTCCTCTGTTAAGGGGGACTATCATTTAAGCATAAACCTGGAGTACTCAAAATGGAATTCAGGTTTACAAGATGAAAGCATGGAGAGGCGAGTCAGATGCTGTGGAAGCATGTGTGCTTCTGAAAAGTAAAAACACATCTCGAGAAGGAAAAACAGAAGTGGCGTGCTTCGTCTGTCTTGCTGAATGAAAGAGCTTCAGCTGAAATTGCCTGAAGTAGCAGGTACAATAAATACTGTCACAAATTCTGTTAATTTTTGAAGCAGTGTGGGTGCTGACTCCTAGTAATAGCAAAAAGATGTTCAGGATTGTTTTGATACCCGTATTTATAATAAAAAAATGTTGCCGAGGCGGGGTGGAGAGGTTGATAAGTTCTGTTAAAAGCCGTTCCGGTGTGTTACATGTAACAGACATGGTAAATATTTGTTTACAGTCTTTGTTTGAGAAACCATGCATCTAAGTAAAATCAACAGAAAGGAAATAGGTGTATGGATATGTGATTTTGAGATTATAGTTAATCTTAAAATGTAAATAAAATGTGGAATGTGGTCTCAGACTTTTCTTTTTAGGTCTCACCCATTTTTTCATTCATGTCCTTTTTCTGGACCAGTATCCCAGCCCGGACAGCATATCGAGTTTAGTCGTGCTTTCTCCTTACGTTCTCTGGTTCTCTGGGCTGTGACAGGTTCTCAGACTTTGTTTTGTTTTTTGTTTTTTTTTTGATGACCCTGATCATTTTGAGGAAAGCTGGTCATGGATCTTGTAGAACGTTCTCCAGTCTGGGTTTGGCTGATGTTTTTCACTGGGTCAGATTCGGGTAGTGAGTGTTGGGGACAAAGACCCACAGAGGTCAAGTGCCCTCCACTCACGTGCTGTCAGGGGTGTGTGGCGTCCTCATGCAGTACGTCTGATGCACCGCCCCGGTCGCTTGCCGGTGGTGGGTGCCGGGGCTCGCGACTCCGCAGTTACTGTTCTTCCTTTCCGTGGGCCGTTCTTCCCAAGCCCACACTCGGGGCACGCGTGTTAAGCTTCTCTGGGCGTTGTTTGTGCTTTAGGTTAAAGTACACCACGTGCGGCTCATTCACCAGCCTCTCCACAGAAGGGGATAGAGCTTTTTCCTAACTGCCCATCCGGGTCAACTCTTGTCATCAGCCAAGCCTGCGGTTTGTCCTCTGCCATCTCCGGTGTTGGCTTCTTTAAGGGGGAAGTGGGAACTGGGAGAGACTTCTGGAAGCATTTCTGTGCAGAATCCACCCACGAATTTGTGGCCTCTTCCCACACCTGTTCCCTCTTGTCCACCCTACAGCTGTCTTGACACATTTGTGTCTCGCCGTCTGCCTTGGGTTGGCCTCACTGCAACGCGGCATCTGATGTCGTTCTGGGAGAAGAGAGTTTTGTGCGCCCAGTTTGGAGGTTGATACAATGTTGAATTACTTTTCACAAATGTACTTACCTGGTCCGGCTGGCACGAGCAGGTTTGGGCCCGGTGGACGCGGGGTCTTCGTGGGACGTGCAGGTTCGGGCTCTGGCAGAGAGGCCCCTGGGCCCGCGGGGAAGGAAGGGGACCCCAACGCGGTGAGTTCCAGACCTGTGGGCAGCTGTCAGCACGTCTGGGGGTGCACGGTGCCGGTTTAATAGCGAGAAAATCAAAGTGGAGGCCTTGTTAAGAGACCTTCTCCTCTGTGTATTTTTAGAAGCAGTGAATATCAATCATAAATATTTAATGTAGTGTTTAGAGACTTTAGCATCATAAAACTCCAAAAAGGTGACTGAGAGGAGGTCGGTGCGTGTCTTCCTAGGGAAGAAAAGAATTGCCCCGACACATCGCGTGATAGAAGGAAAAGCCTCATTGATGTTCTTAGGAAAGGAAGAAATAGGTGAATAGCTATCTTATGTGTCTTGTTAATACCAGATGTGGAACCTAGTAATTATTCTTTGCGTGCCAGGGTTTTCATAACTCTGTTCTGATTTTAAAAAATAATGTGAGCAGTTTGAAAAAATAAAATAGCATGGAAAGAAACTAGACTCCTCTAAACCCACCCGTGGAAGTTCCCCTTCAGTGTTCCGGTGTATTTGCTCCCAAATGTCTGTACATGGGCGTGTGTAGCAGTCTGCATGTTGTGCTGTCTCACGCTCATCTCCACTTAAGCTTCCGGAGGAAGCATGGCTCGTCTGCCAGCATTTAATGAACGCATTTGTGTGCCCCTCTCCTGTCACGTTCGTGTGCTGTAGTTTACGGAACACACGTAGTTGGAGATTGACATCGCTTCCAGTTTGTGCTTTAGAATAGCTTGCTTGAAGTAGAATTGTAGGGCTCTTGAGACTGATGACCGAATTGTTTTCCTGAAAGGTCGTTCCAGTTGTATAGTACTGGGGGCGGGGGAGACAGCCCTCTCAGCTCCCACGATGGTGGTCAGCTGAGCTGCGAATGCGTGGCATCTTTATATAGGTATATATGTATATTATATATATATATATATAAAATATATTATTATATTCTATATCTTTATATATGTGTATATGTATATATTTGCATTTCTTTGATTACTAATGAGGTGGACTATTTTATCTTGTTGGTCAGCCATTTGCATTTTTTTTTTTTCCCTGTGATTTGGACAAAAGCCCTTTTAAAAGGCATACCTCAGGTTCATTCTTTGAACTTGACGCTTTCTGGATTTTCCTTGAAGGCCAGTTGCTTTAAGGATTTGCAGTGTCAGTTTGAGCTAAATGGGTCATTTCTGATGTTTGCTGGCACATTAGTCCTCTGAGTTGAGCCAAACTGAATTTACATATGAAGGCTACATTTTTAAACAGGATCTATGTCCAAAAGCAGGACGTTAGTGATTAATTTACTAAGGTTATACCTACACATGTGTTTCTAATGTCATTGGTGCTACCCCTCTCCTTCAAGGAGTCTGTGTGCACCAGAGGTTAAGACCGGCAGTTATCATGTAAGTTGATGTGTTCAGAAGTCACAGAGACACGTGCATTCCACTCATCTCCTATTTCCTAGAATGCTAATCAAAAGTCAGTATTTTTATAGAATGACAGCTGTAGGAAAAGCACAGATTCTTATGTTAGCCAATAAAAGATCTTTAAAATATAATTATAAATTGGCAAACTTGTCAAATTTGTTTCCACTCGTCATTAGCCGAAGTTCAGTGTTTCTGTGTAGATACGCGTGAGTGTGTGTATGTGGGTGACATATGTCTTCTCATACAAATGAGTTAATCGAGTATCGACTTTGCGACAGGCTCTGTGTCGCACGTGAAGCAGGGAACCATTTTATCAGACGATTGGGCACGGAATTTTCTAAAGCTCTCTGAAGCTCTTACTCAGAGGAACTGAGCTGTGATACTATGGGGGTGAGATCCCTGTCCTTTTACAGCATTGCAGGTGGAGTGCCGTAGTGGTGTCTGGGCATTGTTGCTCAAAAGTACATTGATTGGGGAAGAGGCTATCCAGGGCTTGAATGAGTCATTTCCTGCCGAGTGTCAGTAGGTGAGATAATCCACGGGGAAATGGCCATTTTCTCCAATGTCGGGCATTTCCTCACGACTCAAGATTCCATTTCCTGTCTGTTTTCCTACCCCAGACTCAGAGTTTTCTTAGTTCTGCGGTGTGCAGTAGGCCCAGAAGTCGAGAGCGGGGAGCAGCAGCCTTCTCTGCGTGCCTCTCCGGAATGTGGGTCAGGGTCGATGACTTTGAATTTGAACTCAGTTTCACAGGGTGTACAGGTGCGCACACACAGCGCCGGCATCCGCCAGAGCGGATTCCTTCTTCCTCCCGCTCCATCACCGGGCGGTGTGGTGGTAGTGGTTCCACGTGAACCACAGGCTGCGGTGATACTCCCGTTGCTAAAACAAGGACCGTTGAGTCGCCGTCTGTGGTCCCTGAGGACGGGCATGGGTGGGCCCCCCTCGCCCCCAGGCTCCAGCCCTGTAGGCGATGATTCTCCATTGTGGGTAAAGGGCGGGGCTTCAGTCATTAGAATCGGGAAGTGTTCCCTGAAAGTTGGGGGCAGAGAATGTCAGACCTGAAAGAAGACTTGAATGTAATGCTCATAACAAGAGTGACAAAGGGTAGTCCTGGAGAAGGTGTTTTGTTCTTAATTAGTGGCCCAGTGGGACCTGAGCTCTGCTGTTTTGTCTCCTGCACAAAGCCAGTTATTTAGCATCGTTGCTTTTGTGTTCCTGTGGCCACGTGTGAGGAAGTGGGTATCGTGAGGTATCGTGAGGTCACCCTCATTTTGGAGATGAGGGAGCTTCAGCTAACCTGCGTCCTTACCTGGAAATGAGACCTGTGCCACCTGCTGAGCCTGGGGCTCTTTGCTCACCCCAGGGGTGACCTGCCGATGACCTTGGCATTCTGAGACTCAGGCTTTCTTTCACCTGCACCCTGCTCAGGTGTCTGATGGAACTTCTAGTGATTCACAATATTAAAACGTAACTTCAAACACAAAATTTCTTTTTTTCCGAGAGAAAGCTAGTCTTCAACTGGAATGGTTTGTGATGATTAATGTGTTTCAGATTGGTCCAGGAATAAAGAAGATGTTACGGCATATAATTAAAAATTGGCAGTTGTCACAATTAAAGCCTGAATCCTGTGGCTAAAACAGACTGTCTGCTTTCATCTGGTGACCACCATCAGCATGTCGGAGCCTACAGGCACCTAGAAGCGATCTCCATGGGTGCTGTGCGGTAGAACTAGAATGTGATTTTCTGGTGGCCACAATACAGAGTCCAAAGAAACCAGTGAAATTAATATTGCAACATATCTTAATATACATCAGGTTAATATTGCAGAGCATAATTTAATATGTAATGATACATATTAAATACATTGATACATTATGATATATTAATACATTCTGTTTCACTGTCATTCCATTTCAACAAGTGATCTCTGTGAAAAATTATCGATATATTTAAAAGATATATATATAAAGATATTTTATGTCTTTCTTTTTTCTACCATTTTGTCTGTGAAATTCAGTGTGTAATTTGCATTTACAGCCCCTGCTGTAAACGTGGACTCCTAGGTCAGTCCAGTCGGAGACTCTGAGGTCCATTATCTAGAACTGTGAGAACTAGCTCATGATAATGGAAAGTAATTTTGAAGAAGGAACTTAATACTGTTTTTAGGAGGAGATAGTTTCAAACTTTGATAATGTACTAATGTGTGGTGTTGGTTAAGACAAAAAGTGTTGTGGGCATGTCCTTTAAAAATCTGCATGAGCACCCGTTACGGAGGAATCATCTGGCCTGGGAAGTCCCCATATGCCTCCGTCCTGCAGACCACAGTCAAGGATTTTTCTTAGTAGCTGTCGTGACCTGCTGTGTCCAGTCAGGTAGCCACTAGCCATGTGGAGCTGTGGTACCTGAGATGTGGCTAGTGTCACTGAGGGGGGGACTTTAAAATTGCATTTCCTTTTAATTGATTTGACTTTAAACGTCAGTACTTGGCTTAGTTATTGGAAAACATTTAAGTATGTTGGGAGTCACGTAGATAATGTGATCTGTGATTTCACGTCTACATTTCCTGAACTATGATAGCAGTTATGTATTTCCAGTGAAAATTTAATTTCCTGATCGAGATGTGTCATAGTGAAAAGTACACATTGAAGATTTCGGAGATTGAGTTGGAAAAAGGAACCTAAAAGATCTCAATTAATTTTCGATATGGAGTACATGTTGAAATGATGCTATTTTGCGTATATATTAAATCTCAGTGTATTATGAAAAATAACTCTACAGGTCACAGCAGTTTGAAATTTAAAGCTGTACAAAGCTGACCTGTTTCTTTTGGACGGTGCAGGTCTCCCTCCAAGTTCGCCTGTAACAAAGGAAGTAATGCTCAGAATTACAGGCTCCTGGTTAATGATCACATCCCAGACCGTGCTTTCACCTTCCCTTTGAAAAGCATTCTGTACATTCCACTGAGTCATCTTGATGGTTTGTCCGTCTCCGCGTTGGGCCGTTTTCAAGCATGGCCACCTTAGCTTACCCCTGCCAAGCTCCCTGGTATCGGGAGTTAGCCCCGAGAAGGCAGGGCTCGTCTCACTGGAAAGGGATCAGGCCCTCCGTCTGCACTCTTTCTTATCCCTACAGCATCTCTATGAGATAAAAAAGGCGAATCCCATTGTACACTCAAGATGAAGGGCGTCCAACTGGTTGCATCATGGGCCCTGACAAAGGAAACTTTCAGGTTCAGAGTCTGGGATGGAGCCCAGGGATGCTTCCTCTGACAAAGGCGGTTTTTTTGTTTTGTTTTGTTTTGTTTTTAAACACAGAGACAGAGACTAACATGAAGACAGAACTTTTTTTTTTTATTTAAGATTTTATTTATTTGACAGACAGAGATCACAAGTAGGCAGAGAGGCAGGCAGAGAGAGAGAGAGGAGGAAGCAGGCTGTCTGCAGAGCAGAGAGCCCAATGGGGGGCTCAATCCCAGGACCCTGGGATCATGACCTGAGCCGAAGACAGAGGCTTTAATCCACTGAACCACCCAGGCGCCCCACAAAGGCGGTTTTTTTCAAGCTTTGTTTAGGCAGCGCCGCACCCCAGGGCTCTAAAGAAAGAAAATCTGGTGCCACATGCGGAAGAGGGAAGTTCCCAAACGGAGGAGAGGAGCCGGTGGTACTTGCTGACGGCGGCAGTGCGATGTGAAGAGCGCGCTCAGGAAGCTGCGAGTTTGACTTCTAGTCATCGGCCAGAACTGGGTCGCATGGAAAACAGGTCCTGTGGGGAGGGTGTGGCCGTGTGCCCACAGGAAGTCCAGCTGTCCTGTTCTCCAAGGATGGAGGGGGACATGGGTGAGGGGAGACTGGCCGACTGGGCTCGAGGCCCCGTTCTGTCTTGTGAGTTTCTGCCCCGTGTGCAGAGACCTCTCTCTCTGTCCACGAGGATCTCCCCTGTGTTCTGAGGGCTAACTGGAGTAGCCAAGACCAAAGGGAGGCTTTCTTTTTCTTTCCTATCCTAGGTCAGACAAGGTGGAACCCAGTGTTGGGAGTTTCTGTTGACATGAGTGCGTGGACTGTGTGTCATGGCCACCTGGCACAGGAAAGGACTTGATCTTCCGTCTTTGTGGTCTTCCCACTAGTACCGCCTCCATCCGCACAGCTCGCGGCAGAGTATTTGCACCCATTAAGCTCTCCAGGAACTTTCTGCTCTTCAGTCATTTGCATTCACTCAAACATTCGGCCAGCCAGTCTGCGTTTATTGAGCACCTACTGTGTGGACATCCGGAGCCATGTTAGATGCAGGGAATATAGCAGTGAACAAAGCCGACAAAGATCTTCTGTCTCGTGGGCCGAGAAGTGAGTGCTCTGTGTGACACAGTAGATGTGGTGCCACAAACGAGAGCCGGGGAAGTCTCTTCGCTGTCGGTTACACTGCATTTTATGGATTTCAGGGACCGGCTCTCGAAAGATAGGTAAAACACCGTTTTCTGTTGTATAACAGCACTTGGTTGAGAAAAAAAAACTCGCACATTTTTTAATGTACCTTTGCCAATTAGAAAAATTGTAAAGTGAAATTGATTTCTCTTGGGGTTTGTGCAGAAATTAGCAAACATAATGCTTTTCCCTGAGCAGGATCTTGTTTCAACTACTGAGAGGCTTGTGATCAGGCAGGTGGAGTGAGGCGAGCTGACAAGTCAGAAGGCCCGGTTTTGTTCCAGTAGCATCTTCTGACCCAGTAAAGAGAACCCAGGCTGCTTTTCTTACAGTGGCGATGCCGTTACAATGTGTGCCAGCGGAGCACTTTTTATTAATACCAAGCCTTTGGTAAAGTATTTTGCTTTCTGAGAGGCTTCGTGAATCCTCTCACGTTTCCCTGGTACACTGGTTCTAAGTGCCCCCCTGCCCTGCTGCGCTGAATTTCCACTCGCTGAGAGCGGTCTCGTTAAATGGAGGTTTACGGCCCCTAGACTCGAGAAGAGATGAACGCAGTTAGACCATGCCGTTTGAGGGTCCGGTGCATGTGGATTGCTTCCTTACATTTGTGGTGACTCGGACACCCCGGTGTGCACGTGGCAGCTGAGCGGGTGGCGACAAGGGCCTGCATGCGGGCTTCATCCACGTGGCAGTGTCCGGAGTCATCGAGCCACTGACATCCAGTAGGAGCGGTGTAACGGGGGAGACGGGAGGTACAGCGCCTGCGTTTTTAATTTGGTTTTAATTCGACCTGTCATTTTTGGCCTCATTGGCTAAAGTTTTGGTGTCGGCAGGTACTGCCTTGTGAGGTAGGCGTGATGATGGACTGATGTTCGTAATGATTTTTCTCCTGCATTTTAATAAACACCTGGGACATCCTGAGCCTGTTTGTACCTGGTCATTTCTCTCTTATTTCCCTCGCTTCCCTGTCCGTCTCTGCGCGGAGGGCGGACACCGTTGGGTCGTAGCCGAAGGCTGTGGGCCAGTGTACAGAGTGCCTTCTAGGCAGAATGGAAGTTGAGGTTCATTGAGATCCTGGGACTCAGACCATCCTTGGGGATCTTTTCTTGTGTGTGTGTGTGTGTTTTCCCATCTTGATGAGGAAGATGCCCTAAATACAAGTCAGCTGTGGTAATTACGTACGTCGCTGGCGGCGTCACCTGACCTGCTGATTAATAACGCTGAGTGCCATGTGATAAGCGTTTGATTCTGTTAAATGTAGGCAGACTGTATTTGTTTGGAACAAATATATTGAACCATTATCTTCTAAGGACAGTAGCTTTAGAAGATAGAAACATTAACACTTGGTGGATCGCTGGCCTCCCTACAGTGATGCCCAGAACCTATGTGAACAGTCCTCGAACGCTGGAAAGATAAAGCGAGATGGAGTCCGACCAAAAGAGTGAAGGTGTCTGGCAGACAACTTAGGAGCAAGGAGAGAAGTTAAACTTGTATAGAACATGAACACGGGCTGCGGGAAAACCACATAGATTCCCATAAGGGGACAGAACGGGTTTCTGAGCCTGGGCATTATTCACATATGGGGCTGGATAGTTCTCGGTTGGGGGGGCTGTCCTCTGCGTTGTGGGGTGTTGAGCTGCAGCCCTGGGCCCCACCCACAGGTACCAGTAACTCTCCCCGCAACAGTTAGAGCAACGCAAACTGTGTCCAGAGAAAGCCCAGTGTCCCCTAGGGGAACATCATCACCCTGCTGATGAGAACCGCTGGAATAGATACGTAACTGCAAACAGGTATAAGGGTCTTAGGTCTGGCATCTGGAGGAGGCGTGAGACATACAAGGAAGCCATCCCAGCGATTGCAGTTGGTCCTTCCACTCGCTACACACGGGATCCCTGAGCCCAAGGCAGCCGTGAGCAAACCATTCCTCTTGGGGTCAGGAAGGCTCTACCTCACCGACGTTTGGAAGAAATCAGTTTTAAGCATCCTTTGAAGGTGGAGGGAAGAGGCTGAGGGACTAGATCAAAGATGAGCATTTTGACTTCTTTTTAAAATTTATTCTGTTTTGTAGGCACACATTTCCCTTTGCAGATAGCTGCATTTAGGACAGAATGTTCGTGAAATGAGTTTTTATAAGCTAACATTTCACAATGTGGAAAACATTCCAGTTTGAATTAACTTATTTCAGTTTTACTGAAAATAACTGTAATTTATGTTACATATTAGGCACTTGGACACATTTTGTAAAGGAGCTTCAGAGGATTTGGGGGGTGGTATCTGGAATATTGTAGTGATTTTACTGTATAATTTCACATAGTGAAGCTCTAGCCATAGAAGCTTGGGCTTTCTCTGGACTCCAGAAAGTAGGCAGTCACTGCTAGCTATGTAGAATTTCATGGTGTAAGCACAAATGACTTCTTGATTTATGCCCATGATAAACGCATATTCATCACCCAGAGATATTATAGGGAGTTTTGTGTGAAAAGACAGAGTCGGCCGTTATTCCCTTCACCCAAAATCTGGCCTGAGCATTGCCATGTTTATTGAAAAAGTCAGGGGTGCCTCGGTGGCTCACTGGGTTAAAGCCTCTGCCTTCAGCTCAGGGTCCTGGGATCAAGCCCTACGTCGGGCTCTCTGCTCAGTGGGGAGCCTGCTTCCTCCTCTCTCTCTGCCTGCCTGTTTACTTGTGGTCTCTGTCTGTCAAATAAATAAATAAAAATCTTAAAAAAAAAAAAAGAAAAAGTCAGTAAAAGCTGGGAATCCTAAAAAAGGAGGCATACACATCTTCTGCGTTCTGTTGTTTTCCCCTAAAGCATGTGAATGCCCAGTCATCTGTGAGTACTCGGAGGGCCAGCTTGCCCTTTGCTCCAAGGAGTCCCAGCTAGAACTCCCCCAAGAGACTCCAGCCTTTTACAGGGTTTCTAGCTTCTGGTCCTCCCACATGAAAGCAGCACAGAAATCTCTTGTCTGCATCTCACCAGATTTCCCTCGTATCCCCAGCCTGCTTGGTTGTCTTGCCTGCACCGAATCCGTCTAAAGGGACTTCAGGTTCATTTCTGGGAAGAGCTAGTAACAGGTTCCGTGCGCACTCGTACTTCTTGCGTTTGGGCGATGTCTCCGTAGTTTGTAGTTAACAGGAGCGAGGCCAGCCGAATGCAGCTGAGCAACCCTGGATGGGTTTGGGGACACTGTGTGTCTGAAGGATATTCCGGCCATCCGGCCACTGGGAGTAGCAGAATCCTTCACAAGAACTGGCCGCGATTTATCTTCTGATTGTTAGACCGTGCAGTGAAGGGTGCAGTCTAGGCATGACGTATGTGTTGGACTAACTTGCTTGTAAGGTTTATGTGATAATGATATTAAACTCTCACATGTAAGTAACAACGGGGAGGCCCCGCCGTCTGCTCATAAGGGTATAAATTTGGATGGCTGTGATCTCACCCAACTTCTGCTTCTACCCTTACTATATGATTATCATTGCCGCTTACTATAAAGCCCTCCAGGACCTAAAAATGGTGCATGAGTCATCAAGAAGGAAGATGCAATATTCAGTGGAGTTTGGTGTTAAGTACATCTTACTGTATTCGGAAGGTGTTGTGTTTTTTTGGTTGTTGTTTTTTGTGTTTTGTTTGTTTTGTTTTGTTTGTTTTGTTTTTTTTTTGGTGCTTGTCTGTTAAGTTTCATTCTTGTTTAAAGCACAAAGCTAAGCTTTGTGGGTTTGCAGGTGCTGAGCCAGATGCCTTGTGAGCTGAGGGGTGCAGGTGCTGATGCCCCGGCCTGCTGCAACTGGACAGGCAGTGAGTGGAAAAACAGACAAGGTCTTGGGTAACGACACGGGCTGGGAAGGTCAGGAGCAGGGTCATGTGTCCGAGTGACTTGGGTAGAAGGGGTTCCATGGTAGACGTAAGAAGACCTCCTGAGGTGCCTGGGTGGCTCAGTGGGTTAAAGCCTCTGCTTTCGGCTCAGGTCATGATCCCAGGGTCCTGGGACGGAGCCCCACATTGGGCTCTCTGCTCTGCGGAGAGCCTGCTTCCTCCTCTCTCTCCCTGCCTGCCTCTCTTCCCTACTTGTAATTTCTGTCTATCAAATAAATAAAATCTTTAAAAAAGAAAAAAAAAAAAGGCCTTTTGATGAGGAGATGGCTGAGTTGAAGTCATGAGGATGCACCTGGGAAGAGCCAGAAGAGAGTTCGGGAACAGCACTTGCAAAGACCAGGCAGTAGGACCGAGCTTCAAGAACTTGAGAGGTGAAAAGCCAGACCGGGCAGGTCTGATGTGATGGGAGTAAGCATCTGACAAGGGGATGGGATCAGAGCTGTGTGCAGGGAACAAGCATCAGTAGTTGTAATGGTGGTGAGTTCGGACTGGAAACCCTCCAGTGTCTTCCCACGGCACCAGCTGGTGGCTGGCTCCTGTGTCGGGGAGGGACTGTCGTGGCTGTAGGCCGCTCCCAGGCAGAAGACTGTCTCATTTTCCACTAGCGGAGCTCCATGGGGCCAGGAGGGAAAGCCCAGATTTGGGATACTTGAGCAGAGATCACCGCAGATGTCCTGGGTACAGGAGGCCGGGAGGGAGGTATCATCCGCTGCGACAGCAGGTGGGAGGAGGGTGGCGTTGGCGTTGGTGTGGGAGGTGGGTGCAGGGCCCCTCGTGGACAGGCAGCATTTGGGTCGCTGGTTGGACTTCCATGAGGACACGTCATGTGGGACGAGTGTGGAGCTGGGAGGGCCTGGACCAGAAATGCATCTGGGGGCTGGAGCCAGGGACAGGGTGGGTTCTCTGGGGGGAGGTGAATGGCGGTTCAGGCCTGCCCGAGGCACTGTAGGCACAGTCGGGGGAGGGGCCCAGAGGTCAGAAACGATGCCTTTCAGAAGCTTCATTAACGTGCCACAGTCATTTGATAACCCGTTGTATTTTCGTAAAGATTGACACAGGCTTGTAGAAGATCAGAGTTGAGTCAACCGCCATCTGGAAACCTCCTGAGAGGAATTTGTTAATGTCATCCTCTTACTAGCTCCTTTCTTGTTTCAAAGTAAGGGGAACAGCTTGCACTAAGAATTATGCCGAAATTTCCTTTTTTCCCTGAAGCTTTCATCTGAGGTAGGGAGAAATGATTTGGCTGAGATTAATTAAATCTGAATACCTCTTGTTTTTCTCAGGCTTGTAGAACTTTTGCCAGTAATCACAAGGACGGTGCTGAACGTCATTGAACAGCATAGTGTGTTCAACTTTTTTTTGAATGGCTTTTATGGTCTTGATTGAACAAGAACTTCCATCCCATTTCCCAGCTGCAAAGATTAATACAAATTTAATTAACCAAAATGTGTCATTCTGCTACCATGTAGCTAAATTCCCCAAGGACAGAAACTGGCCTGAGAATTTACGGGTTTGACTGATGTGCCGAGTCAGCTGGAGATTTCTCGCTCCCTCTGTCTGTGCCCCTCTCCCAGCCATGCTCACTCTTAAATAAACAAATCTTTAAAAAAATTAAAAAGAAAGCGTGGTCAAAATGGTCAGTTTTAAGTATACAGTTTAGTGGCATTATGCAGATTTCACTGTCCATCCGCAGACTGTTTCGTCTTCCCACGTCCAAACTCCGGAGCTGTTAGGGCCGTAACTCCTTTTCCTCCCGCCCACCTGCCCGCTCCCGGCAGCCCCCGCTCCGCCTTTTGTCTCTGTGACGCCGCCAGCTGCCGCACACGGGTGGCGTCACACACTCTTGCCCTTTGGTGTCCGGCTCATTTTCCTTAAGGTGACATCCTTGTCGTCCACCCACAGCGTGGCGCGTATCAGAATTTTGTTCTCTTCAGAGGCCGACTAGGACTCCGTCGTGTGTGTGTATAATTTATACGAGCTTGGTGGATCCGGTCGTCCGTCGGTGGGCATGTGGGTTGTTTTCCTCTCTTCGCTGTTGGGAAATGTTGCCGCTCTACGAACACCAGGGTCCAAATATCTCCTCAGCTGCCTCCTTTCAGTTCTTTCGGTTCTGTACCTGGAAGAGGCATCGCTGGGTCACGTGGTGATTCTGTGTTTAATGTTTTGGGAGCCATCACGCTGTTCTCCTGCGGGTTCATTTCGAAGTCATCTTCGGGAGATGCGATGGAAACGGCATCCGGCCATGACTCCCGGGCTCCAGCAGCGGAGCTCGCGCACGCCCACAGGCCAGGATTAGCCCAGTGCCTCCTTTCCTACCCGCAGCGAGCTCAGGGTGGTTTTTACATTTTTACATATCAGAAGAAGAATAGTGTCTTGATACGTGAACTTCTGTGAAATTCAGATTTTATTGTACATCATTAAAGTTGCATTGGAACGCGGCTACCCCTGTTGGTTTGCGCGTGGGGCATGCCGAAGGTAGACGATTGTGACAGAGAGGTCCTGTGGGCTGAGAAGCGGAAACTCATTACCCTCATACGCTTAAAGGACGAGTTTGCCAGCCTTTGGGCTAACAGGTTAGGCTCATGAGAAGTCAGATAAGCGTATTTACGTCTGTTGACCACCGCGCCTGCGGAGCACGGACTTGTCCACGGGTCTTTGTAGGTGCATGGCGCGTCCTCCTCATTCATCACCCGGTTCTAAACCTCACTTCCATCCCTTTCTCACGTGGAAGCCTCCAGTGCGCGTTGCCGAGGCCCCGCAGAGGTGTAGAGTTTAAAACCCCAGCCGAGTCGATTTTTTTTTTTTCTCCCTAAGGTTTTATTTTTAAGTAATTTCTACACCCAGTGTGGGGCTCAGACTCACAGCCCTGAGATCAAGAGTGTTGCGGGCTCTACTGAGCGAGCCAGCCGGCGCCCTAACTAGCCCCAGCCGAGTTTCAAGACTGCGCGTTTCAGATACGTGTCCTTTTCCATTCCCAGTTCCAAAATTTGCTTCTCTGTCCTGTCTTTTAAGGAATTCTCTCTTCCCGGCGAATAAGAAATCTGTTACTAATGAAGGAACCAAATTTGAGGATGATTTCTCAAAATTCACTTTTTTTCCCCTCTCTGCTTTTTTGGATAAGGTCTGTGCCCTACTAAAAGGCAGTGTTCTATTTTTAATCTGTGATATTTCCATAAAACCATGTAAATGTCATACTTGGAACTGTAGGGTGTTTTCGACTTTTTTTTTTTTTTTTGTAAAGAGCTTTTCTCTGCAGCAAGGACTGTGTACGGGTTGTGAGAAGTTCCATTCACACAACCGGAAATCTGAAATAGCATCCGTTTCCACCATTTAACATCTTTCATTTTAGTGAAATCTTCAGAATATCATTTTAGGGTAACACTTTGCTCAGAGTTTAATTTGTGGTGAGACACAAAGCCGCCAGAGCTTCCTAATGGACCCAGACAGCTGTACCACAGGGACGGATACACTTAGACGGTGACCGTATTTACCCCCATGTCCCATGTCCGCTGCCCCACACCCCGGGGAAGAAGCCTTCAGTTTGTTTTCGTATCCGTGAAATCATAGTATTTGTCTTTCTCTGACTTCACTTAGCATAATGCCCTGTCGGTGCATCCCCATAGGATTTTCTGTCCCTCACGAACATGATCTTAGGACCTCACAGAAGTTGGAACAGGCTCAAAGGAAAACAGGCTAAGTTTAATCTAGAAAGTACCCTGAAATTTTACTTTCCCTGTATTTCCTTTCTAAAGGAAATGGAGCATTGGCTTTTTCTTTTTTTGGCGATTGTGTTTGAAATTGTGTTTGCATGAACAAGAGTGTTGCCCACTCGCTGGTGAGATGACTCGGTGAAAGCGAGGAGGCAGGCAGGTGAAATCCTTCCGTGAGCAGAGCGCGACGGCCGTGCCTGCGACGCTGCTCCGGAGTCGAGTGCCCGCGGCTGGTCTGATCTGCTGTTGGTCTGAGCTGGTTTGTTTTCTCATCCGACTATGCTCACTTTCTTTCTCAAACACACTTGCTCATTTAAAAATTCAGTTGTTCGAGAATCAACTAGTATGTTTCCATATAAGAAAACCACAGATAAACAGGATTATGTTCCAGTTGAAAGGAAAACTCGATTCCCTCACACGTTTACTGGTGTGACAGTTTTAGCCCCTTTAAAGAAACCTCCTGAAACGTGTTCTTTTTGAGTAGTGAGTGGCGCACATGTTTTTAGGTTCATCTTGGCTTTTAAATTTTTATTTATTTAAAACATTTCTCATGGCGGTAAAATACAAACAAGGTTCATCTGGTTTTGTATTTTCAGGTTCACGGTTTTCCCCCCACCTTTAAAAACACAAGAGAATGATTAGTAGACCAGAAGGAGCGGGGCATTCTAGTGGCCAGGGTTTCACGGCTGTGGCTATGCTGTGGTTATGATCATAACTTCGTTGTTACCCGCCTGCGTGCCTGGCTTTACATATATTTGGATATGCGCATCTGTGCAGTGTAAGTGTCCAGCGCTTTGCTGTGTGGCGCAGAGAGGTTACGGTGTTCGTCAGGAGACACACAGCTCCCGTCAGGGGTTCTAGGGTTTCGCCACGGCCGGCCTCACTCTGGGGCCGTGATGCTTCTGCAGAAGTCTGCCAGATTGCCTTGTAAAGGAGACATGACCCTTTCCTGGCACGGAGTGTAACTTCTGGGAAGCAGACCACACTGGAATCCAGGGAGGAGGAAGCCAGCTAAGACTGGGTAAAAGCACAGTGTGATGCACAAGGGCAAGCAGAATTGAGGCCAGAGTTTGACCTTCAGGGGAAATGGAGACCACTAGAACGACACAACGGAACTTTCTGTCTTTTGTTGCAAAGAGTCCCTTAAAAATGCACCCTGAACACAGACATTGTTGGGGAGGGCGATGGGGTTTAGGGCCAGCTGGCCTGGGATTGCCTCCAGGTTCACACCTTCCTGACAGCACACTTGCAAAGTCTCTGGGCTGCTGGCGGGGGTGGGGTGGGCGGTGACAGTGTGGGGGGACAGCGGCGCCCTGAACTCGCCTTCCTGTAGCCTCGAAGCTTCGCACAGATGCTGGGTGTTTCTCTTTGCACCACACATGGACATTTTGGCCGGCGAATTCCTGACGGGGCAAGACGAGATTCCTCTCTGCTTTATGGCATCACCATCCCAGCCCAGACTCCAGAGCCAGTGCGACCATCAGAAGCCCTTGGGAACCTGGGGATTCTGATGACCCATCCGCTGAGCTGTTTGACTCACAGAAAGTTCAAAAGGCTTTAAATCGTGTGTTCTTTTCTCTGTCACAAGAGTCTATTGCCCTTGTATTTTTTGGTATTTATTTTTATATTTTTAAGGTTTTATTTTTAAGTAATCTCTGCACCCAACGTGGAGCTCAAACCCAGGAGCCTGAGATCAAGGGTTGCATGTTCTACTGACTGAACCAGCCAGGCGTCCCTCAGTCACCTTTTGTAGGGAAACACGCATCGTTGTTGTCATCGTCTTCTGGGTTTTTGTTGTTGTTGCTGTTGTTGTTCTTAAGTAATCTCTGTGCTCAGCATGGGCTGCAAACTCCTGACCCCAGGATCAAGAGTTGCATGCTCGGCCAGCTGAGCCCGCCAGCCAGGTGCCCCGGAAACCCCGAGTTTTCTGGCAGGTGTCATGCTAGGCCCTGCTCTGGGCACGAGGTATGTTTCCTTTCAGTGTCTGTGTCCTTCATTTACAAAGGACAGGTAGTGCCTGCCTGCCTCCCACGATTTACGGCAGCGTGCCTTTTAGTGAGAGGGTCAAATTTTTGGTCCTGCAAGCCAATTGCCTCAACTATTTGTTTTCCCAAAGGATTGAATACTGCACCCAGCCCTTTGCAGCCATCTCACACGGGAGTAAACCGGTGTCCCTGCGATTCGGTCCTATTACATCCAGGAAGAAGAAGATGTAACTGTTTGGTCCTTGGGACCAAGAGAGCCAAATTGTGTGGCCTTGTGAGTCCCAGTGTTCCCCGGTCCGACTGAGCGGCACCCGCCCCAGCAGTGGGTTCCAGGGAGCAACATCAGAGCGTGAGAAAGGAAAGTGGATCGACAGGTCGCCGTTCTTGCAGAGGTAGCGACAGTCAGTCATTTACGGATGGGGAGGTGCTCCTACTCGGTAGCTACAGACCCGTGACATTGGGCCTGGTGTGAACGCACACTTTAGGGGTCCGTTGTGTGTGTTGCACTTGACTTTACAATCCTTGCTTCTAATGACCGGTGCTTCTTGTGGCCTCCCAACTGTCCAGGACCAGGGATGGAATAAGGGAGGCGTTGCATCTTAAAGACAGATGGAGCAGCAGAGCGAAAGTGTTCGCAGGAGTGGCGGCGTGTAGACAATTCTACATGGTGCTCACTGCTGAAGATTGGGATTCATGGATCAGAACGCAGTCTTGTCTTCCACGGTCCAACTTCCTCAACATCCTGCCTCTTTCTTGGTGAGCTGATGACCTCGTCCGCGAATGAATGATTTCCGTAAATAAGATATTCGATGTCGGTCGAAGACTCCAGTCAGTCTAGATTTTGGCTAACAAGACAGAGCAAGCAAAATGCAGAGCCTAAGATAGCTCCCTCTCGTTCCAGCTGCCGGGGTCTAGACACCTGACCGACTGTCAGAGCTTCCCTGGCTGGCAGAGCCTGATGTGAATTGGCCAGAAAAAACAAAAGCTCACAGAAAATCCAAAAATGAATTGAACCCAGTTGCTCGATGGTACAGTGTAAATGGCTGAGTCCATTTCAGATCAGCTGAGAGTGTTAGAGAGGAGCCGAGTGAAGTGCATGGAGCGCATTGCGTCTCAGAGCGTTTGGGACACTTCCCTTCAATAAGTTACGTTAGCGGCTGCAAGTTCCTGTTTGTTTCCGTCGTGCAGAATAAATTCTTCCCTCCCCTCCATCCAGATGACCGGAAGGTGTGAATGGGTGTGATGTGAAGTGATGCGAGCATACATCAAAGCCAGAACTTTGGGATTCAAATCCTGCCACTTAGAAGCTGCGGAACTAGTCTAGACCATTCCCTGAAACTCTTAAGAAGTCGGCCTTTTTACCTACAAAATGGGCATCACGAAGAGGGTCTCCGTGTTCCAGAATGGACATGAAGGGGCTTTAACAGAAGATACACGTCCTCCGCACGTGGGGGCGGGCGCGGGGCGTGATCGCGTACAGGTGAAGGCATAGCCTTGCCGCTCAGGGGCTTTCCTGGTGGAGACAGCTGACCAGTGCCTCCCGTTACTGAATGAAGTATTTTTACATTCACGGTTTCCCCCCATCTTTAAAAACATGAGAGAATGACTAGTAGAACAAAAGGAGGAATGAGGAGTCTATACTTCTTAGGCTGTATTTCTGTTAAAAATCAGAAGCTTACGGTAGAGGCCCTCCACACTGAGAGCCAGCAACCCAGAGTGACTTGGAAGACTTGTGACATTTTACCTTCGTACCAGGATTGCCCAGCCTCAGCTCTGTTGACGTTGGCGACCAGATAATCCTTTCTTGGAGGGGAGATGTCTTCTGTGCTGTAGGACGTTGAGCAGTGTCTGTGGCCTCTGCCCATTAGATGCTGGTGGTACCTCCCCCTGACCTTGTGACAAACAAGAGGCTCTCCAGACATTGCCTTTGGGGCAGATGACGACCTTCAGCGATCATAACGACCTGCAGCTGAGAACCACTGAAAATCTCTCCCATGAACATGTGTTACTTACATCATTTTAACGATATTTACTATTTTTTTTAATTTTTAAAGATTTTATTTATTTATTTGACAGAGAGAGCAGGCGCCCAGGCAGGGAGAGTGGCGGACAGAGGGAGAGGGAGAAGCAGGCTTCCTGCTGAGCAATGAGCCTGATGCAGGACTCGATCCCAGGACTCTGGGATCTTGACTTGAGCTGAAGGCGGGCACTTTACCGACTGAGCCACCCAGGTGCCCCTTTAATGGCATTTACAAGCATGACATTTACCCGGTGGAGTTATAACATATCCATACAGAAGCCTGCACACAGTTGTTGACAGCAGCTTTATTCATCATTGCCAAAACCTGGAAGCAACCAAGATGAGATGACATTCAGGAAGTGAACAGATCAATAAATGGTCCGTCCAAACGACAGAATATTATTCAGCACTAAAGAGAAATGGGCTTGAATCGGGCCATGAAAAAGTATGGAAGAACCTCGAATGCCCAGTACTAAGTGAAAAGAGGTCAGTCTGAACGACTCTGAATGACCCTATGACTCCAACACTGGGCTGTTCTGGAAAAGCAAAAACCAGAAACAGTGTGAAAAGATCAGTGGTTGCCAGGGATTGGGGCAGGAAAAGATGTTGAGACAACACAGGATTTTTTAGGGATTATACTGTAGGGAGGGATGCGTGTGCATTTGTTTCAGTCCACGGAGTGAGCAGCACCCAGAGTGAACCCTTGAAGTAAACTGTGGGCTTTGGGTGGTGGTGACGTGTCCGTGTAGGCTCGTCAACGTGAACGCACGGCCGCTCTGGTGGGGGATGTGGAGAGCGAGGGAGGCTGTACGGGAACGCGTGGGAGGTCTCTGGACCTTCTGCTCGCTTTTGCTGCGAACCTAACACTGTTCTAAAAACTGAAGTCTGTTTAAATATAATTTTTTAAAAAGATTTTATTTATTCTTTTCAGAGATGGAGTGAGAGAGAGAGAGCACGCATGCAGAAGCGGGGGGAGAGGCAGAAGGAGGGGGAGGAGCAGACTCCCCGCAGAGCAGGGAGCTGAGTGTGGGACTCCGGTCACAGGACCCTGAGAACATGACCTGAGCTGAAGGCAGAGGCTTCACAGACTGAGCCACTCAGGCACCCCTTAAATATAATAATTTTTAAAGGCAAAACAAATGAAGGATGTCGTTTGCAAACTGATTCAGTTCTGTTTAATTTCACCCTTCTGTGACCCCTGAAAGAACTGAGAAGCTCTAATGAAACTTTCTGCACTTGGGTCCTGAAAGCAGCGTGGTAACTTGATGTGACATTTGCACGACTGTCCGGACGACTCCTGGGAGCAGCTGCGTGAAAGTCCCCAGGACCAGAAGCCCGTCCTGCCATTTCCCCTTCGCTGTGCTCATTCTCCGTAACAAAGCGCACACCCGCTTGACTTCTGGAACAAAGCACTGCTTTCTTTGCGCGTTCACTGTCTCAAGTCACCCAGATGCAATTTTAGGTTGTCTGTTTAAAGTTAGTAATGAGTTGTGGGTGCACAGCTTAATACATCCAACAGCGTAGTGCCCCCAGGGCAGGGGTGGGCACACTACCGCCCAGAGGCCACCCCAGCCCACAGCCTGTTCTTGTAGATCAAGTTTTATGGAAGTAGCCCCGCACCCATCTGCTCGCCTCTTGTCAGTTCCTGCATTTGAGCTTCCGGCCGGAGGTGACTAGTTGTAACAGGGTACGGCTGCAGAGTCCAAGACACTTACTTACTCTTTGGCCCTGGAAAGAAAGTGCATGCACAGCCCTGCTCATGGCCCTGCGTTGCCATGTCCAGGTACGTTTCCCAGCTCGTAAGCTCAACTTCCGAAAAGGGGAGGGGAGCGACAAGAGGAGCCTGATGAAGACAAATGGTAGAGAACACCGAGAGCATTTCATCTGAGTACTTTGGGGAGTTCCTGGGGGTTCCTCTACGTGTCAGAGTCCCAGAAGGGGCACCGGTGTGCATTTATTAAAACGCCTGGCTTGTACGCTCTTTCCCTAGATACAAAACAGCACGTTCTGTGATTTTGAAAAGAAGAGTTAGTGGCTTTGGTGAGCGAGGCACTTGACAGCCCAGGCCCTTGTCGCGTGCCGCACTGTGCCGGCTGCTCATGCGGCCAGGGTGCGGAGACCGTTTCTCAGGAAGCAGGAGGTTCGTTGGGGTTACACGCCAACACCTGCAGGACAGTGGCGAGCAGGACTCGTTGGCAGCGTTGAAGCTGCCGTGCCTTCGGGAAAGCCACTTCTGCCCCAAGCCTCTAAGCCTAACACCCCGGTCAAAGTGGTCTTTAGCTTGAACTTGTCTTCAAGAGCAGAGATGTGACCTCTCACCACTACGTTCCTTAATCCATGACCGCGAGGCGTGGGTTCTGGGTGAACCGCAGACAGTGTCTGTGTGCTCACGCTCAGACGTCTTAAGGAGCAGATGGTCGGGCTCTCTGCAGTCTGCAGCGGACCAGGGCCGCTGTGTCGCGCGTCCGTCACGTGGGAACCCGTTACGGAAGGCAGATTGCCCTCGATGTCCAGGAATCCGTCTTTGTCTTATCTTCCTCTTTGTATTTTCTTCACCTCTGATGCGTCTTCCCCAGACGCGTGAGGCAGGTGAGAAGTGGAAGAAATCACGAAGGAGAATGCTAAATGGAGCAGGGTACATACTGTCAAAGACACTGCGTGTCAGTGACATGGCCAGTGGCGGATAAGGGATAGACACACACGCACAGCTGCATTCAGAGACGGAATACATACTTATCCGGAGTGGCTTGGTCAGTGACAGCAGACTTTGATCTAGCTTTTTTATACAGTCCCACAATCAGTCTTTTAATCAGAGTGGTAATACCGTTGACCACTGGCTCTTTGTTTCTATTTGTACCATTCTGTGTTTCTGTTTTCTTTTGTTCTGCGTATGTTTGCATAAATTAAGAATTTTTTCTTCTGCTTCTACTTTACTGTTAATTTATTAGCTATATCTCTTTGGTTTAATATTTAGTGTTTTTTTTTTTTGTAAGATTTTGTGTACTTATTGGAGAGAGCAGGCCCACAGGCTGAGAGTGGGGAGGGGCAGAGAGAGAGGGACAGAAGCAGACTGCCCGCTGAGCAGGGTGCCCAACCCAGGGCTCCATCCCAGGCCTCTGGGATCATGACCTGAGTTGGAATCAAGAATTGGATGCTCAACCAACTAAGCCACCCAGGAGCCCCAATTTTTAGCGTTTCTCTCATGTTTGCGGTAACGGTCTTTAGCTTGTCACAGTCTGCATTGGTCTCTCTTACCACGTCCTGTGTAAGGACCTAACAACGGTGTACATCTTTCTTCCATTCCTACTTCTTGGTACTACTCTTGTCAAACCTTTTACTTTCATATGTTTAAGAAACCACAGTACAGTTACTCATTCTGCATTAAGCACTTAATTATATATAAAAGAAATTTTAAAGTGGGACGAAAATGTTTTCGTATTTATCCCGTGTTTACCCTTTCTGCTGCTCATCGTTCCTTTGCAGAAATCCAGAGGTTCATCTGAGCTCATTATTCTTCCCCTTAAAGAACTTAATCAATTTTTCTTGTACGACAGGCGTCCTGGCACTGAATTCTCTCCGCATTTGTTTGTCTTAAAGAGTCTTTATTTTGTCTTCATTTTTGAAAGCTGTTCTGTCTGAGAGTAGAATTTTAAATTGACACATTCTTTGAGTTCTCTGAAGATTTCATTCCATTGTCTTCTGGCTTACATCGTTTTTGACAAGAAGTTTGTGAGTTTTGTTATCTTCCCCTCTGGGTGTAATTTGTGTTTTTTCTCTGGCTGCTTTTAACAGTTTCTTTTTACTGCCAATTTTCAGGAAATTGATTGTATCTTGTTAGGGTTTTCTCTGGTGTTTATCCTGCTTGGGGTTTTGATTCAGCTTTATGGATCTGCTTTATGGATCTGTTTTACTTTTTTTTAACTTAGAATTTCCCAAACTTACTTGATCTGGGAAGCTTTGCTTTAAGTAATACGTGTTATCATATCTGAAGACTGGTGTTCTATGAACAGACGCTAACATGAACCCTTCCCCATGTTTGGGCACCATGAAAATCAGTGTTTACTAGTTCTGCATGCTTTGTAACTCCGTACTGTGTACTTGGACCATAGAGAATGGGGTGATAGAGAAAGCTCTTGGACACGTCCCTGGTCGTGTGCAGAGTGTACAAACAGGGCTTGCAAAAACGGTGTCAGCCATAACTGTCTGTGTGTGACTGCCAGCTGTACGGGCACACTTTACTAGTAGCCATTTTTCAAGCTTTCTCATGTCTGGACAGTAATGATCCCTTGCCTAGTTCTGTTCCCTAAAGGAGAATATGGCACACCCAGGATTACTGCCTGCCGCTAACAGTAGTAAAATGTTAGTTCCAAAAACATCCAGTCTAAATGTTTTCCGTAGGCATCGGACAACATATATTGTCATTGACCATGCAGACTTCTTTTTCAAAAAAAAATTTTTTTTTTATTCATCTGAGAGAGAGAGAAAGAACGAGAATGAGTGGGGGGAGGAGCATAGGAGTAGGGAAAAGCAGCCTCCCCGCTGAGAAGGGAGCCTGACTCAGGACTTGATCCCAGGACCCCGGGATCATGACCTGAGCCAAAGGCAGATACTTAACCGACTGAGCCACCCAGGCGCCCTGACTATGCAGACTGTGTTTAAAAGAAAAGTGCTTTAAGGTGTTCCTTGTTTTTAATTTATGTGTTTATGGCACATAAGCTTATTTTTAAAGAACATCAAAGGTTAGGGCCTTGGAATTAGTGTACCAAATTAGCATCTTTTACCACTAACAATACAAAAACATTTTTCCTGGATCATAGTATAACTTTAAAGGGAAGGGGTCACTTTGGTGTTGTGTCTTTGGTGTTAACATATAAATAGACAAAGGCATCTATCTACTACAGGGGCAGGAATTAGTCCACCTAATTTAAGGGTCTCCCAAAAGTAAGTTTATTTTTTATTTTTTTAAAGATGAGATAAGGTATGAGGAAATAATTCAGGCATTGTGACTTTTCACTTTGTGGTACCCATTTTCCTAGTTCATTGAGTAAAGAGAGAAAAGAAGATGATGGCCTGATTAATTCCCAGTGGATAAAGGCTTATCTAGAATTGCCCTATTTCTTGATACTATTATAGTATTAAAATTCACGTTTATTTTTATAAGTCATTACCATCTTGGCATTTTTATAAGGCATTACCATCTTGTGTTCATTTTAGTTAAGTACCATCATCTTTAGATTTCAAGCTTCCAAGGTCTAAAAAAGTGTGTTTTCAGTTTTCTCTTGGAGAACACCATCTTCCAATAGCAAAACTTCAATTAATTGGAATGTCTAGGGAGTGATGTGTTCAGTCAATCAGAAAATTGTCTTTTGAGTTTCAACACAGTGTTGGAAAGCCATTCAGAGAGGACTTGGGGAGCATCAGGCAAACCACAGCATAGTGACCCTGAGGCGTCCTCACCCATGGGATGCCAGGGTCCTTGGAGGACCCGCTAGAAGTGCGGCTCGATGCAGAAGGTGCCTCGCAGAATTCCTGCTGCCTGTGGCTCCCAGCGGTGAGCAGGTCCTGACACCAGAACTGCTGTGTGTGATCGCCTGGCGTGTCATGGTTGTTGCTAGGGCCTGGGGTACAGCAGTGAGAACGCGGCATGACGTCCGGGGAGGCAGGCTTCTTTCATTATTTCATAAAGGATGGCATGAGTTTAAAGCATGTCGAACACACTTGGGCAGACAATAGGTACAGTTTCGTGTTAACCACTATTGTTTTGCTTGTTTTTACTATTGTTGGCTTTTTATTTTATTTTATTTGAAGATTTTATTTATCTGACAGAGATCACAAGTAGGCAGAGAGGTAGGCAGAGAGAGGGGAGGAAGCAGGCTCCTCGCTGAGCAGAGAGCCTGATGCAGGGCTCGATCCCAGGACCCTGGGATCATGACCTGAGCCGAAGGCAGAGGCTTCACTCAGTGAGTCACCCAGGCGCCCCTATTGTTGCTTTTTAATAGCTTCACAAAACCCAGTGTTTCCAGTGCTCTGGGACCATGGAACCATTCTTCAGGTAGTGCAGACCAAACGCACGCTAACCACCTAGACAGCCTCGTTCTGAGGAACCCGCTTTGGCAAACTCTTGCTTGCTTATCTTAAACCCTGGGCCGCTTGGCTTCCCAGTTCATCTGGTTCTTGGTTTTCCTGGCAGCAGCTGTGCACGTCATCCTGTCCCGACTGTGGATAGTGGAAGCGTTTGCTGGAGGGGGGGGCTCTGCCCCCCCCCCCCCCCCCCCCCCCCCCCCCCGTGTATCTTTCCCAGCGGCCCTTCCCCATGTATTGGATACTGAGGGGGAGGCATGCTGGCGTGACTCAGCAGGGTGGTTCTGGCCGGGGCCTCTCAGAAATGGCAGCCAAGAGGTCAGCCGGGGCTGCAGTCATCGGACGGTTTGACCGGGGCTGGATGACCTCTGCCGGGCTGGTTTCCTCATGTGGCTGGGGGGTGGCGCTGGCTGGCTGTAGGAGGCCTCAGTTCTGTGCCATGCTGGCTTCTCCGTAGGCAGAGAAAAAAAACCCTTTACGGTGCATATTGGATTGTAGTCTACCAAGAAATAGAATTAATATTTTTATGCTATGCATTTAATTTATGACCGGTGAAAAGGTATGTTTGTCCCTTTGACCTAGAGATCCAAGTGGGTTATTTGTGTTGAAAATTTGGGCAGTGACGAAGGAAGCTTTATGGCAGTTGGCGGAAGTACCCCCAGACGCTGCCTTCGGAATCGAAGACCTGCGTGACAGCGTTATTTCACAGTAAGAATCAGAAGTCATGAAGAGAAGACCCTAGTCTAAAACCTGTTCTAGTAAAGTTTCTCAGCCGTAGCATTATTGCCATTTTTGGGCGAATCAGTCTTTCTTGTGGGGAGACTGCCCTGTGAGGTGCAGGATGTCCCGTGGCCTCCCTGGTCTCTCTCCACGCGTTGCTGTTGGACCCCTTTCTGCAGGCGTGACAGCGGACAGTGTCTCCAGAGCGCTCCTGCTGTATCCTGGGGTGGAGGCCCAGCGGCCCTGGTGGAAACGACTGTTAGGATGTGGGTGCGCTATCATAATCGCATGCTTTTATGAGGTGTCATGTGTGTGGATCGATATCAGATTTCAGTATTGCATTTGAGAAGGTCCCTCGACAACCATTGTCAAACTCAAGTGTCGCTGATGAACCGGAGCGGTAACGTGAGCAGCCGTGACCTCTGAATGTGGTGCTAAACTGGGGAGGTGGGAAAGGGGGGCAAGGGCAAAGCCGATCCAGTTTCTCTGGTTGCCTGATGCACTTGAGGAGCGCCTGCGTGGGAGGGTAGTTTGCTTTGCTGCAAGCAGAGAGAGCATTCTTCATCTTGCTGCTTGCCGTGCAGAGCGCTAGCCGTCCATCTGCCGTTTGCAGGCGGGAGTGCGGAGGCCCCGGGTTTCCCTGGCTCCCTCCGGTACGTCCGTTTTCTGTGCAGCCGTCTGTGGCCGTCCCGTTTGCATTGGTCAGTCTTGGAGAGCTGGGGGCTTCCACAAAGGAGGATCAAGGCAAACTGATAAGGGCAGTTCCCTTCCAAGGGTGTATGCCCCACAGGATGGAAAACTGGGGCTCAGACACAGGCCTGTGCCTGAATATTCATGGCAGCAGTAATCACAATAGCCGGAAAGTGAACTCCAGCCGGAATGCCGGCATCTGAGGGCGGATGGATGAGCCAAGTGTAGTCCAGCCCCACGGCAGAGTAGCAGTCAGCCGCAACAGGGAACGGAGTGCTGATACACGCCTCCTCACGGCTGACCCTCGGAAGCTTTTTGCTCAGAGAAAGGAGCCAGACACAGAAGGTATTGTGTGTTTCCACTGATGCGACACGTTCAGAATAGGCTGATCCAAAGAGACAAGAGTAGACTGGTAGTTGCCAGGGCTGGGAGAGGGAATGAGCAGGGACTGCCTAATTGGGTACACGGTTTCCTTTTGGAGTGATGGAAATGTTTTGGGGCCTGAGGAGTGGATGTTTGCCCAACATGGCAGTGTTCTAAGGGCTCTGTACCTCCCACGTGGAAGGACTGCCTGGATAGGTCCGCAGCGTGCTTTGCCTGGAGCTGACGAGCAACCGGAAGATTGTGCAGTCCTTTCTATGAGTGTGACCACCTGTGAAATACAGAATATGTTGGGTTTGTTGAAGTAGTTGGCACTTCACACCAACACTTTGCGGTACGTGAACCTTTTTGCCGGTACTGCGCCTTGGTGGTGTTCTGTCTGGGCCCTGATCACGGGAGAATCAGTGACAGTTAGGTATTAGAAGAGCAGATTTATCATTTTTAATGTATTGTTTCTATCAGTAAACTAATTAATTTTGACATGTTGTATAAGCAGAAGAACGTCGCTAACCAGTCCTATTTTCCCGTTTTGGTGTGTTTATAACACGCAGATGATGTTAATTACACTTACGGAGTTTAACAACATATATGAAAGATAATCTTCCATTCCAAGACTCTCATTTGTGAGTTACCATCTGTTTTGGACCAAAGAATATGAATTTGATTCTAAAGGTTTTGCTGAACAGCTTGTCATAAGAGCTGTTTATATATTAATTACTTATTGAATTATTATGGATTTTAGTGTTTTAATTTCCAAGCAATTTGGGGCTTATTGTGGTGACATCTGCTCATATTTTGATACTTTATGGTATTTAGTGATTTCATTATAAGGCTATTTTTTTCCCCCTGTGGTAAGTTACAGCTCAGTCCTGAAAATAGTAATCTGCTTTCTTCTTCAGGTCCTATAAGTTTATTGTCTTACTTTATCTCTACCACAGAAATTTTTTTATTACGAAGTGTATTTTTGTTTTATGAGCAAATTAAATATTCCTTTATGCCTGCTTCACTCTGGTGAGTAATTTCTACTGAAAGACTTGTAGGGAAGTTTTGTTTGAATCTTATTTTTCTTCAGTGCTAGATTTTTTAAAGTTGCCCTGTTTATTACTTTTATCTTACATATCCTTATGGTGTTTTTAGAAAAATGTACTGTAATGAAACTTAAGGGCCTATGAACCCACCTGTAAAATTTTTTTAGCTGCCTTTCTTTGCACAGCATAGCTATAAAAATGACTCATTGGGAATAATTTACTTGAATTTCCTTAAAACATTTCATGATGTTCTGTATTTAATAATAAGAAAGACCTTTACTCATAAGCTTCACTGGTGAATTTGAATTCTATTAACCCTGGTTCCTTTTTATCACTTAACTTGAACAAGAATTTAAGAGAAGATGGCAAGCAGTTTATGAGGAAGAAGGTAAACACTGTTAAGTCAATGCTGGTTAATTGCACAGTGTTTATATTGACCGAAAAGTAGAAACATGTTTTCCATATGAAGGTTAACTTGGGAGCTTACAAACCTGGCTTGTTCAGAAGTGCGAATGGTGGAACGCTTGTGAAATTGAAATGTATGATAACAATAATGGATAGGTTGAGCCAGAGTGAGTCAGTGCCTTTCTTTGGCTTTATTTTAGGGAATCCAAAAGGGGAAAAAAAGATTCTAATGTTGTGTCTGTGTGTTTGTAAGCGTGTAGCTATACACATGGACTTGCAGGCAAGGCTCTTATAAACGTTCGTCTAAGTGATGTCTGTAAAGCTTCTTTAAAGCATATTTTCTACTCTCAGAGGTGGGTATAGTCTAGTTTCCTGGTTGCGTAAGACACAGTCCGCAAAGCAAGAGCATGTCAGGCAGGCATTGATGATCATTAAAGGCCAACAGCAGCAATATCTATACTAAAATTAATTTTATTTGCTTTGAGACTCTTGGGATTTCTGCACATGCGATAATATGGACTGGCCACTTCCGTTTCTCGTCCTTCATTTTGCATATCTGTGTGCAAGTGTAAGAGAATGTGACATAAAAGTTTGTGTTGAGATGGAAAAGGGAACCAATGCCACGCTTGGAAAAAGGAAAAACCAGAAAGTGGGAGAGGCCAGAGGTGAATCCTTTGCAAAGAATTTCAAGTTTTTTCTTCATCTCTCCTTGTTTCTCACCAGGCAGCTCCTGGCAGACACTTTGCAGTTTATATGAGCGGATGCTGGGGAGCTCACTGGTCCAGAGGTCTACACATGAAGTCACCATAAAGGTAAGCAACCCACTTGCTGTTGCCTACTTGTCCTTGAGCTGAAATCCCTTGGAGAAGTGGAAGTGCATTCTGCCCAAACTGAGCATCTTCTGTTTTAAAGGGACTTTTTTCAAGTTGCAGGTCTGTCTCCTTTCTGTCTCCTTGCTGAAGCTGCAGATAGTAGATAGAACACCAGGAAATCATTGTGGGCTTATGTATAGTTAACTTTAAATGATGAACTTCCCTTTTACTGCCTTCCAAGAATTTTGGATACTGAACCAGCTATTACAAACTTTCTTGGGGTCTTACCAGGAGAGGATGACACCTTCTAAAACCAAGTCTAGGTTTTTTTTCTTTTAAAGATTTTTTTTTTTTTAAAGTAATCTCTTTTGCAGCATGGGGCTCGAACTTAAAGCCCTGAGAGCAAGAGTTGCATGCTCTGTTGGCTAAGCCAGCCAGGTGCCCCTGTACTTTATGAGTTTCTTAACGCAGTTTGTGTGTATCTGCAAACTGATTTGTAGTTAACCTTGAAACTTACTGGAACAAAATGTAGATCAGTACCTACAGATCTAGGAGATGATAAAGTTTCCAGAAGAACAAATCAGGTTCTAAGAGTTGAAGCCCATATGCAAGCTGAAACTGACCGCCAGTTCTATAACAGTTGCTGTCTTTTGGTAGATGGGATTTTAGGGTTTGATTTTATTGTTTACTTTTGCTGTGCTGTTTACTGTTTGTATTTGCATTTTCTTTATCAGTTTGGTTGCCTTTTTTTAAGTTTTTTTTTTTTTAATTTTAATTCAGTTAATTAGCATGTGAAGTATTACTGGTTTCAGAGGTGTAGGTTGGTGATTGATTCATCAGTCTTACGTAACACCCGTGCTCCTTACATCACATGCCCTCCTTAATGTCCATCACTCAGTGACCCCACGACCCTACCCACCTCCCCTCCAGCACCCTCAGTTTGTTTCCTATTTTTGTCTTTAATTTCTTTTTCCAAAAACAAAAAAAAGGCCCACAGAAACTTTCCTAATTTTAAAAACATAAAGCTGGAAATCTGGGGAAGAATTTTGACTATTGCTTTAAAAAATTCAATCAGAACTAAAGTGATGGTCGTAAATCTAACTGCAGTAAGAATCTTATCGAGGTATTTTTGTTTAGAACCAAGTATGTAAAGGGGCACCTGGGTGGCTCAGTCAAGCATTGGACTCTTGCTTTTGGCTCAGGTCATGATCTCAGGGTTGTGAGATCGAGCCCTGCACTGGGTGTGGAGCCAAACTGAAGACTCTCCGTCTGCCCCCCTCCCAAGACCCAAGTACGGAAAAATAACAAAGTCGATGTATAAGAATCCTGATATCGGGACACCTGGGTGGCTCAGTTGGTTGGACGACTGCCTTCGGCTCAGGTCATGATCCCGGAGTCTCGGGATCGAGTCCCGCATCGGACTCCCAGCTCCACGGGGAGTCTGCTTCTCCCTCTGACCTTCTCCTTGCTCATGCTCTCTCTCAAATAAATAAATAAAAATCTTAAAAAAAAAAGAATCCTGATATTTTACTTAAATATTTGAAAAATAAGGGCATCTGGGTGGCTCAGTCAGTTGGGCATCTGCATTGGGCTCAGGTCGTGATCTGGGGTCCTGGGATTAAGCCTTGAGTTGGGCTCTGTGCTTAGGGGGAAGTCTGCTGCTCCCCCTTCTTGTGCTCTTTCCCTGTGTCTCTCTATCTGTCAAGTAAATAAGTGAACTCCTTAAAATAAATAAATATTTGAAGAATGTAGTTTGCTAAAACAAAAGAAAAATTTGTAAAATGTTAATTATGTTGAGTTTGTGACTAGCTTTAATGTAATATGGTCAGGAGTCATCCTTCTTGCACCGTGAGTCTTTTTTATGGCCCAATAATATTTCATTGTGTGGTTCCACCACGTTTTGTCGATCTCTTCATCAGCTGATGGGCATTTGAGTTGTAGTTCCTTGCAGTTATTAGGAATCATCATTATTCGTATTACTGCTGTTCTGAACATTGGTGTGCAAGTTTTTGTGTAGACACGGGTCTCCATTTCTCTTGGGTGCATGTCACGGAGTACAATTAATAGGTTGTATGGTGACTGTGTTTAACATTTCGATGAACCGCCAGACTTTCCATCCGTCGGTGGTTTTGGAACTGTAGTCGAACCGTCTTCTGCACGTCAGGGGAGATGGCAGAGGTCTGTCGGTTACCGGTGTTTTGACTGGGAGCTAACTGCGTGCTTAGGGAACGCACTTAGGGTTCCATTGAATGGAGTGTACGTTGAATTCCTCCCGTGTGTGAGGCACTGGTATTGAGCGTGCGTGAATTATCCCTAAAGGGATGACTTCGGATTTTTGGTTTTTCGGGAACCACAGCACACCGTGGCGGTGGTGTTCCCTGCTCTCACTGCTAACACTGCTGGTTTGTTCCTGAGGAGCTTCTGTGTTGTGGGGCATCCCCTGCAGGTCCGCAGGTGGCCGCTTTCAAGTCCCGAACGGACAAAGCAGGCGCTTGTCGTCCAGTGTAGACAACAGTGTAGACAGGAACCTTTTCAGTAGAGCTGAGAAGCCAGATCAAGGGCAGCCTTTTCTGCCTAGGGCCAGAGGGGAAGTAGTTGAGGCCCCGTGGGCCCGCCGGGCGCTGTTCACGGTGGCTCGGCTCTGCTGCTGCGGCGTAGGAACAGCCGTCGAGGGCACGTGAATGAATAGCCAGGGGTGCATGTCAGTACAACGTGGTGATTTATGGACACTGGAATTTGAATGTCAGCTCAATTTCAGGAGTCACAACACAGGAATCTTTTGATTTTTTTTTTTTTCAATGGTTTAGAAATGTAAAAACTAGTCCCAGCTCACAGGCCTGGCAAGGGGGAGCGACAGGTGCGATACGGCCCCAGGCCCCAGTCCGCTGACTCCTACCTCGAGGAGCCCAGCCGGTTTGTTTCTGCCCCTTCGAATGTCTGCTTTGGGACTCGGAGGCATCTGGAGGTACAGCTCTGTGAGGCCCGTGCTGTGGCAAAGACGGAATCCGTACCGCGGTCGCAGCAAAGGTCCTGCGGATGTTCAGGGAGCTGCGACTTCTAGGAATTTGGGGGCCGCTGGACTCTGTCATGAGGCGTGGTTCTGGACCCATGTATCAGCCCTAAGAGTTCTCAGTCAGAGCACGGCCTCACCCCTGCCCAGGGGACATTCGGCCCTGTCTGAAGACGGCTTTCAGGGGACGGGTGCTGCTGACTGTGGTGAGTAGAGGCCAGGGATGCTGCTTAGCTCCGTGCGGCGCACGAGACGCCCCACCACTGGGGTTCAGATGTCCCAAGCGTCAGTAGTACCAAGACTGGCAAAGCCTACTCCCTACTGCTGTCAGTACTGTACTTGGGGTATTTAATCCGACCAGTCTGGGGACACCTGGTGGCTCATTCGGTGACGTGTCTGCCTTCAGTTGGGGTCATGATCCCAGAGTCCTGGGATCGCATCCCACATCAGGCTCTCTGCTCAGTGGGGAGCCTGCTTCTCCCTCTTCCTCGGCTGGTGCTTGCTCTCTCAATTGCTCGCTGTCAAACCAGTAAAGTCTTAAAAAAACCCGACTTCCTACATTCGCTGACATAAATAGGAGGATTGTTGGACTCTCATCTAATACTTAAGTTCATAATATTTAAGCTTTTTTTTTTTTTAAGAGTTTATTTATTTGAGAGAGAGTGAGCAAGAGAGGGAGCACACATGAACAGGGCAGAGGGAGAAGCAGACTCCCGGCTGAGCAGGGAGCCTGATGCAGGACTTGATCCCAGGACCCTGAGATCGTGACCTGAGCCGAAGGCAGGTGCTTAACAGAAACTGCCACCCGGCGCCCGTGTAAGTGTTTTTTAAAAAATATTTTCATTATTCATAAAAATAGAAGAACCAAAAAATGTTCTGTGAAGACTCAAAGAGTCCATGGCAGACTGCGTGCGGCATCACCTGCTTTTGTATCTCCTAGAGAAAGCCGCACGGTTTATTTCTTGAAACTCCAGAGGCCGCGTTCTGTGAGCACATGACCTCACTCATGACTCCCTGACGCAGGAGAGGGAACCGTCGAGGCCAGAATCCTGCATGTGTGGGTGAGAATCACAGTGTCTCAGAGGCTTCATCGCCGGGCCGCGTGTCTTCCTAAAATTTATGGGAGGGCCTCTTGCACACTGTAGAGAAGCCGCTTCCGATTTTTCAGTCTTGAAGATAGTTCAGTCTGTACGCCGATTTACACACTCATCGGAAGGATTGGCTTAAAGCAACATCATGGGAAAAGCAGAACTCTTACATGGAGGCCGTTTCTGGCAGCGGTGCCTGAGTTTGCATCATAGCGTATACAGAGGAGGGGGACAAGGAAAGGACAGCTGTGCTGCCCGTCGTGTGTACGTCGTCTGGCTCTTGGGACACAGGCTGAGCGGTGGTTTGCTGTTACTAGGTTGAGCACTTCTAGGAAGGCTTCCTTCTGAGTCTTGCCCTGGACAGGCAGAGACCTATCAGTAAATAGGGTGGCAAGTTTGCAGAGTTGGAGAGAGGACTCTGGGCCACTTGGGAGGCACGCAGATGGTTCTGGAAGTAACCCCAGGGACTGGACGCCTTTCCTGTCCCGTCAGCATCTGCCATTGATGTGTGCATGGGCCTTGGACGCAGGCCCCAGCCAGCCATGAATTAACCCAGAAGGGCGGCCAAGCGCAGAAAGGACCTTTTCTGAATGCCTCACCCCAGGGATGTTTTTTCTTCTATGAAGAGCGGCATTATTTTCCTAACAGGGGAGCCCCTCCTCTGCCCTCCCAGCCCTGTAGCCTCATTTCCTACTTAGCGCTGAGTTGTTGTCATGCAGATTATTTCTGGAGACACTGCCAGGTTTTAATTACATTTTAATGAAGTGAAAACAGTTCCGCTCATAGGAGATTTGGAAAATAGGAAAAGCACACACAGAGAACATTCCACCCCCAGAAGTAGATGCGAGACGTTTTGGGAGGGTTATCTTCCATCTGTGTGTGTGTGTGCACACACACGCATGCACGCAGAACAAAATTTGGTACCATGCACGTTCCATCTTGAAAACTACTTTTCTCCTACATAACGTCGTATCACGGACGTTGCCCCTGGTCATGAAATATTCTTTTAAGGACTTCACCTTATTCTCCTGGTTGATTCCCATATTTTAAATGGTAGTACTGTTGTTAGGACTCCAGTAATAAAGTAATAGTGAGATGTTTAGTAATAAAATTATAGTTTGATTATATTTGTAATTTTGGGCCATCTTACTGCAAGTGAGTAAAGAACTGTAAGCTTAGTGGGAAATGTTGCCTTTGTGGGGCATCTTTTCTTACTATAAAATAAAAGACGTCTACTCATTGGTAAATGAAGAGAAGTCCAGGAAAGTAAGCAAAGAGCATGCATGTTCCCCCCACTATATTCCATGTGTGTATTTTCCTGTAACTGGGGTCAAACTGTAAATGCCATAATTTGTGGAATCATATCATCATAGAAGAGCAAAGTGTTTGAAGAGCTACATGGTGTCGGACTGACAATTCTGTAGCAGGAAGAGATAATGCAAAACGGTAAAGCAGACCCCTTTCACCTCCAGCGTAAGCTGGTCCCCAAGCAGATTTTAGAAAAGGATGCTGTATAAATGGTGTTACCTGCGTGAAAAATACCATCTTCAGCGGACTGCTTACTGTGTAATGAAAATAACCCTAGCTCCCACTGAAAGCGAGAAACGCATTGTGAGGGGCGCGAACAGGGGAGGGCAGGACCCGCGACACTCGAGTCGGAATGTCCACGGAGAAACGCAGAAAAAGTGCCTTTTGTAGGATGAGGTCATTTCAAGCAGATTTTCCAGCTGCTCTGGCTCTCGGTTCTCAGGCTTGCATGGAGACAAGTCCCAGAGAGCGGAGCCTTTTCCAGAAGATTACTTTAAGCCATGGAGTCTTCTGGTGTCCATGCCAGCAGGCTAGGAGCGACAAGAAAGGAGACAAACTTTCTTCCATGTCTGGAGGAAAAGGGCAGTTTTAAAAGAGTTCAGGAGAATATTTCGCAATGGGGCAGATGGTCAGAAGAGAAGCCTTCCCCTCTAGGGATACGGATTACACTCTTTCCCTCCCTCAGTCCGTGTGCACTTGGCTCACTGCTCTGAGAGCCCCCTCCTGCTGGCAAGGCGCTGGCCCTTCCTGCCGTCCAGTTCAGCGCCAACTCCCAAGTAGTCTCCTGAGGTTATGATGTTGAAGAGAATGACATGGCCCTGCAGACTGTGTTGTTTTGGGGTGATCCCCTCCCTTCCTGAGAATGCTAGCCTTGAAAACCGTTTAAGTACGTGCTAACTAAAATGAAACTCCCCAGTGACATTTCTCCTGCACCTGCACTGTGCACTAATTTGTGAAGGAAACCACGATTAACAGCCGTTTCTGCCACCTTGAGATGCAGTCGCAAAAAGCAGTGCTGTAAGTAACTCCCCTTCCATTTCTCTGTGGCATCGACCCCAGGTGACCGAGTGTGCTGGCACGCTTGTGTTCGCTGGGGCTGCTGCGCACATGCCCTCGGCCCCTGGCACGCTGCCCCCTCGTCTTCAGGCAGCTCCAGGAGGGGACAGCCCGGCTTTCCCTCACCGGCCGAGGTGAGGTGCTTCTCCCCTTTCTGCGCACTGGAGACCTCGGATCAGCCTGATGGGAGGGGTCTCAGATCACCCCTGGGCCAGGCAAGGAAATGCACTCATGAAGAAACCAAACCCGTTTGGTGTTTGGTTTTGTTTTTTTGTTGTTGTTTCCCTTCCGTTTGAGGCCAGTGAGGGTGTCCCAATGCCACCGGAACTGTCTTTTATCCTGGAACTGGAGAGGCGGGAAGGCACCTGTTGGAGTTCTCAGCGTTCTTCCTGTCCTGGGTCCAGGAGAGCGTGTGGTACATCATGCAAGGTCCAGAATGTTCTTACATGGCAGCCTTCCCCCTCCTGCCGCACACAGACACACGTACAGACACAAGGCCTCTTGTACTGCTTTTCTCTCTTCCTGTTCCCGTCTTCCTCCCCAGATGCTGTCTTCATCAGCGGGAATTTACCCTCTCGCCTTCCAAAGCTTTCCTCTTTGGAACTCGGCCACCCCCGTAAGACTTTGTGGGGCACTAAACTGCTGGAGTGTTCCCTTATTTGTGTAGAGGAAGAGAAGTGTGTGTGTGTGTATGTGTGTGTGTGTGTCCGTCCGTGTGGGAATAGTGTGTGAACTTGAATGGTTTAATACCTAGAATTGCCAAAACACCGTGCCTTGAATACCGGAGTTGGGCAGAAACTTCTCTGTCATCTCCTCAGACGTCATTCTCCTTCAGCACAGAGAGGGCCGGGCAAAACCCGTGAGTCTGTTATTTGCAGTAGGTCTTCCGTACGGGCGGCGATAGGATCCGATGAGGCTTATCTGACCGAGGCAGCTGCTGCTTTTCAGCGGGAAAGCTTCTCATGGCTTCGACGGCTCTTTCCGAAGAGGAGTTGGTTGGAAATGAGCCGCGGCGCTGACAGCTTCATCGCGGACCTGCCGGCGTGAGGGCTGCGATGGGCTCGGCGACCTTCCAGCGCCGCTGAACAGCCACCGCTCGGCCTCCCCGGGCTCCGTGTGTCTTACCTGTGTTCTCATCTCAGATACCTGCGTCTTTGGCGGGGGAAAGCAGGGCGAGGTGAAGTCAGGGGGCTCGCTCACTGGTGGGGTGGTGGTTTTGGCCGAGGTGTGGAGTTGTGAGGAGGGCCTTGGAGACAGGGACGGGCAAAGCAGGGGCCGCGGTGACCAGCCTGACGAGTGTGAAGGCCGGGACCTCCTCGGAGCGGGGCGGTTGCTGAGTGGCTCTGCGGCTCAGGGATGCTTCCCTCTGGAAAGGGGACGGGATGGGGTCGTGAGGACCCAAGAGAAATGTCCTGTGGCCCCGTTACACTGTTGCTTCCCCTTCAAATCGAACTGTTGGTCTTTTCAGATTGTTCCATTTTCGTGACATGAAGCATATAAACTAAAAATCACACTTCCGGGTTCCCTGGAGGAATCCCAGTTCACATAGACGAAAAGTCGAAGAGTGGGTGCTGGGGGGGCGGCGGGAGTTAGTGTTCAGTGCGGTTTCAGTGTGGGAAGGTGAGAAGGTTCTGGAGATGAATGGTGGGCAGTTTCCCAAGGCTGCGAGCGTCCCGAGTGAGTGGTCCACCGCGGAGGTTGCGGTAGGAAGTGATGCGTTCAGTTCTGCGCACCGACGACGGAAGACGGGAGGTGGACGGAGCCGTCGTGTCGGTTTGACTTGCTTGTCTGCAGCGCAGAGCGCTGTCCTGCTCCGGAGAGTGCGGACCGACGGACGGCCGCCCGCGCTCAGGGACTCGCAGCCTCGCCCAACTTTTCTTTTCCTGCCAGAAGCGCCGTTTCCTCTTGGAGCCAGGGCGGGCGTGGGGGCCCCAGACGCGGGGACGCTGCCGGCAGGGCTCCTCCTGTGCGCGTGGTGCCTCCGGCCGTTCCCCTGACGGAACGTGGTCAGTGCTTGGGGACAGCCTCAGAAGGCGGCAGACGACCGGGGAGGCGGAGTGTCCTCCACGAGGCTCACACCACGCCTGCCGCGGGGGACACACACCACCTCCCCCCCAGGCGTTTCCTCACGTGCCGCCGCCCGGGAGCCCCGGGCGGAAAGCGGCGCCGCCCTCCCGGCGCCCTGTGGGATTCCGGTCTGCGCCTGCGGCAGGAGAGGGAGCCCACGTCGGCGTTGGCGAGTGGGTGTTGGTGAGGGCGGTCAGAAGCGAAGCCGTTTCACTCGTTGGCATCAAAAAGTAAATCGCACGTGCGAGCACCAGCATCACGGCCGCCCCCGAGCAGCTGCTGACGCAGCGCAGCTGTACGCCCTGCTGAGGGTCGGCGAGTCTGCGTGGCCGCGTGGACGCCCGCTCGGCTGCGGGGCGCCGGGCCCGGTCGGCCAACGGCTGCCTTCCGCTCACGTCATGCTCCTGGGGCCCAGGGATCGAGCCCCGCGTCGGGCCCCTGCTCGTGCTCTCTCTCTCAGATAAATACGCCCAGTCTTAAAAACCACCAGCCAACCCACGGAGTTAAAGTGGACCAATTAGTGCTGTAAGATTTACAGTCCGTTCAGAGACTGTTCTCATGTCTGTATTGAACGGTCTGAAAATCTATATGTATGTTGTACTTCCTGTGGTCTTTTTTTTTTTTTTGCAGCGAAGTTTTTTATTTTTTTATTTACTTCTTTTTTAAAGATTTTATTTGTTTGAGACAGAGAGCGAGAGAGAGCACAGGCAGAGGGAGAAGTGGACTTACTCCCCGCGGAGCAGAGAGCCCAATGCGGGGCTCCATCCAAGGACCCCGGGATCATGACCCGAGCTGAAGGCAGGTGCTTTAACCGACTGAGCCACCCAGGCGCCCCTTTATTCTTTTTCTAAAAGATTTATTTGTATTTTTAGAGCACTCGTGCACGTGTGCATGAGGAGGGGCCGAGGGGAGAGGGAGAGAGGCTGAAGCAGACTGTCTGCCGAGCACGAGCTGTACGTGGGGCTCGATCTCACGACCCTGAGGTCATGACTGGAGCTGAAATCAAGAGTCGGACACTCCACCGACTGAGCCAGCCAAACACTGCCGGAATTAGGTTCTAAAAGAAGTGGTGGTGTAAAGACTAGTGAGGAAGTTACTCAGCTGTGGGGGAGGTGCGGTCCACTCACCGCGTCTTCAGAGATTGAACCGCGCGGCTGAGGGGGAGGAGTCGGGGACAGCAGGACAAGGCGTGTTGCCCAGACATTTCACGTGGCTCTCTTGCAGGCCGGCGCTGGTTTCTGTGCTCTTCTCTCTGATGCTTACAAATCAAAAAGCCTTTAAAAAGGTAACACTGTGGGGTGCCTCGGTGGCTCGGTGGGTTGGAGCCTCTGCCTATGGCTCGGGTCATGATCCCGGGGTCCTGAGACAGAGCCCCGCATTGGGCTCTCTGCTCCACGGGGAGCCTACTTTTCCCCCCTCTCTCTGCCTACTTGTGATCGCTGTCAAATAAATTTACAAAAAAAAAAAAAGGTAACACTGTGCTGGCAAAAGCTTATGCTGACTTACAAATTTTGGAGAGAAATTCGATCCACGATCAGAAAGCGGGAGAGCCAGACCTGAAGTAGTAGTTTTCCTACTTGGAGTAAAAGAGGGTGTGTAAAGGAAGGGAGGCACGTCAGCCTAACAGAACTGGTCCACAGCCCCTGGTGTCTCAAGGATGTGGTCGTCTCTGGCTCCAGAGTCCTCTGCGAACATGTCACCTGTTTGTGACACGTTCTTGTGGGTGGCGAGTGAGAACCAGGCTCTTCGGGTGCTGGGACGATTTCTTCTTAGAAGACAAAAAAGGGGACCCCAGGGTGGCTCAGTTGGTTAAGGAACTACCTTCGGCTCAGGTCATGATCCCGGGATCAAGTCCCACATTGGGCTCCCAGCTCTGCGGGGAGTCTGCTTCTCCCTCTGACCTTCTCTCATGCTCTTGATCTCGCGCTCTCTCTTTCCCAAATAAATGAATAAAGTCTTAAAAAAAAAAAAAAAAGATCTGGAAGCTGAGAGAAGAAATCTGGATTTTATTTTCTAATGAAACTCCTGACAACTTTGTGGAAAGAGTTTACATAGGCTCTGTGCAAAAGCCCGCCTCTCGCGGTGCATTTTCAGCAATGGCTTGCATGGCTGTGTCATTAAGCATCACCTGCCAGACGGCCCCACCTTGCCCCACATCTTTGTGAGTGCAGTTCCTGTCAGACACAGAATGCTGATTTTTCTTTTCTCCAGAGAAAAACCAGCAGTTTTGCAATTCAGAATATTTGGCGACATCTGGAGACGTTTTTGATCGTCACAACTCCAGGGGGTGTGCGAGGTGGTGCTGGCCTCTGATGGGGGGAGGCCAGGGAGGCTGTGGCAGGAAGGCTGCCGAGCGTCCTCCAGTGCCCGGGGTGGCCCAGAACAGAGGATCATCTGGGCCCCAGCATCAGAAGTGCCGACGCTAAGAGCCTGTTAGATTTTCCTTCTCTCCAAGCACCCCACATGAGCGAATACGGAGAACGGAGCGAGGGGTGGTGTCTGAGGCATTTCAGGCTGCTGGGACAGCACAGCACGGACCGGGCGCATTCACCAATAGACGTGTCCTTCTCGCAGCCCTGGAGGCTGGACGTCTGAGATCAGGGCGCTGCGGACGTGGTGTCTGGTGAGGATCTGCTTCCTGTTTCCTAGACGGGCGTCTGCGCATTGTGCCCTCACTCGGCAGAGAGACCAGGAGCTCTACTTTTTCTACACAGTGCTTGTAGGACTGACGTGCAAAGAGCTCCCTGCAGGCTGTCCCCAGTTCTGCGGACAGTTCACACGATGACAGCCTTCATCTACGAAGCCCGCAGCAGAGTGTCTCCCTCCAGGCCACCAAGAGTTTTATATGCTGTAACAAGAGTTAGGAGAGTGACATGTGGTCACCCTTGCCTACGACATAGCCTAAGGAGTAGAGTGACATCCCTGTCCTTTGATGTGTTCCGTGGGGGTAGAAGTGAGTCACAGGTATTGCCCACATGTGGGGAGGGGATCTTAGCAGGGTTGGGCTCACTGCGTGTGTCCCTTACAACAGCCTTTAGGGTGCATTCTTGAAGGTCTTCCTTGCCCTTTCATCTTTATTCTAAATAAACACAAAGTTAGTTCTCATTTAATGATAAAAGTTGGGCACCAGTAAAGTGTATGATGTGGAAATGTATGAAATTTCACACACTGGAAATGTATGGTGTGGACTGTGAAGACCGTTCCCCAACAGCCAAGGCCGTTTGAGGTTGGTGACCTCACTGAAAGGGGTCCTGGCCTTTCTTGGCTTTGGCTCTTAGTGTGAGTGCTCTGAGAAGAGCTCTGCCGCTTGGTTGACTTCTCTCCTCTCTGGGCTCGCTTGCTCAGATGCTAACGGGGATCGTTGGGGAGAAAATCAGGTTCTCTCTTCGGTTGCTCCTTGTCCATGCTCCGTCTTTCTGAGACCTGGCTTCTTTATGGAAATGATGTCGCCGTCACGCGCACACTTCTCCCTCGTGGGTTTTCTTCCTCGGTGCTGCCTACAGCCTATAGGTACAGTGACCATCAGGTTTATCGTTGAAACTTCATGAGTGAAAGGTACCGTGATTCATCATTTTCCCGAGCAGCACATGCAGTCTGGTCCGTGTAATCACCTCCCCTAGGGGTGTCGATGTGACCTCTGGTCTACTCACGAATCTTCTCTGTCTGGGAAGTGCTTAGTGCCGTATCCCCCCAAGCCCGTCAGAGCGCACCTCAGGATTCGTTCGTGCTCATTACCAAGTATGTTGTAATCCGGTGCCTCCGTGATTTTTATTGAATAAAAGGTTGGGCTTTGTTTCCATTTTCCGTTGTTCCTGAGTTTGTCATTAGTCTGGTTTATCCTTGACCCGATCTCAGTCTTATAAAATACACCAATGCCTTTTCCTCTTCTTATTTTTTTGAAATTTTTCTCCTGGATCTATTTTCATATACATGAGAAAAATGCATATATATGTATGTATTACAAACTTATGATTACTTTCATGGTTATACCATCATGGCATGATTTTTTCAGTCGTCTCAAAAGAAAGAATGCAGAATACAGGCAGTGTTTCAAAACTGTCTTCCCACTTTTTCTTGTCGTCTCACAGAGGGTGGCCCCCGCATCATACAGACCTCATCGCCGCGAGGTGAGGCTAAGATGAGCATAACCAGTGACGAGGTGAACTTCCTGGTGTATCGCTACCTCCAGGAGTCAGGTAAGACGCTTGAGTTTCTGTCAGTAGCAAGCGCACCTGCAGCATGGTGCGTGCAGAAGCGCCCACCGTGGATGGAGAAGCCAGGCTAGAGCAGGAGAAGAGCAGGCGGCATTCTCACTAAGAGAGCTGGAGGAGAGAAGGTTCTGGGGCTGCCCTACTCCTGGGGTGGGATGGGGCGTGTGTTCTTTCTTCCCTTGATCTCTCTGCCCAGTTGAGGTCAGATGGCAGTTAAGGTCAAGAACAGTCGGCATAAACATGGAAAGGGCATTAACGGAGGGGCTGGTGTGTCTTCGTGGTGTTGTGTTTATGTGAACCTCTCAGACTGAAGACCACGGATCTTTTGAGCTCCTAAACCACACCCTAGACCACGGGCCCATGGCCATTTCCCGAAACATAGCAGTAGTTCTGGTCTCCTCCGACACTTCTGATTATGACCAAGACGTCACTTTACAGTAAGCAATGTACAGGCCAGACCTGTGCTCTCCGTCAACATTACGGACCTTGTGAGTAGCAGCTGGCACCCTCAGGGGCTGGGGGACGGAGCTGACGAGAGCCTGAGGCCCAGGGTCTGGCCGGGCTTTGTCACAGGACAGAGGCAGCCCTCTGAGGAGTCCTTGGACGCCTGCGAGCCCGGATTCGTGTGTTAGACAGTGTTGCAGCTGCCCCCCGCGGCCCGGCCTCCACACAGTTGAGTGGACTGCTTGTGGGTGCTTTCTTCAATTCACAAGACTCTGAGTTCTTTTCAAATGAACGTTGTTAGATTTTTAATTAATTTCTAAAGTGAATATTGTCTCTCAACTTGGAAAGCTTTAAAATATTTCTTTTGAGCTGCACGAAATGACGATGAGAAACACGGTTGTCACCACCGACCCACGCAAGCTAAGAACTACCCCACTTCCAGGGCCCGCGGGACGCCCGTGTTCGACTCTGCGGCGCCGTCCCCTCTTTCCAGCGCTGACTGCCTGCCCGGATTCGGTGTTTGTTGTCCCCACATACTTCCTGCGCACACGGTGTCTTCCTGAGCCGGGCAGGCCCTGGGGTGTCAGTTCACCACGGCACTGTAGCAAAGTGGGCAGACCGGGCAGCCCAGACGGAGATGGGTTGTCTCACCGTGCGGGAGGACTGACGCCCAGATTCCAGGTGTGGGCAGTGTGGGTGGTGTCTGAGGCCAGGAAGGGGTCTGTCCCTTGCCTGTCT
The DNA here is from genome assembly GCF_922984935.1 of Meles meles. Classification (NCBI taxonomy): domain Eukaryota; kingdom Metazoa; phylum Chordata; class Mammalia; order Carnivora; family Mustelidae; genus Meles; species Meles meles. The sequence goes on from NC_060087.1 coordinate 6,391,924, forward strand.
CCCGGCTTCTGGTATGTTGCCCGCCGTCTCTGCTGTTCCTTGGCGTGTGGAGGCATCACGCCTGTGTCTGCCCTCATTGCCACACGGCCTCCTCCCCACGTGCGTCTGCTTCTACTCTATCCAAACGTGTCCCGTTTCTCCTTCAGGATCCTTTCCCTTTGGAAATAGCCCTCCTGGATTAGGGCCTCCCCAGACTCTGGTATAACCTGGTTTTAACGTGTTAGATCTGCACTTGAGACCCCGTTTCCAAATGAAGCCACTTTCTGAGCTGTGCTGGGGGCCTAGGACTTAGGGATTTGGGGCAGGACAGAGTTCAACCCACAGCCATTGGTCTTGTGCGTTGTTTAAACTTTCTACGCTTGGTATCCTATTGTTTATGTTCTGCAACTTGATTTTTCAAGAAGGGAACCAGTTCCTGGGCCTTTCCACCTCCCGGAGACACACGGACAAGACTGAAGGGAAACCAGCTTGTGAGCCCCTGGGTCTGGGCTCTTCCAGAGTCTGCCTGGAAGGCTTAGCAGGGCAGGTGTTCCGTCCAGACCACACGGTTCAGGCTCAGACCCTTGAACAAGCTCTTGACCCCACTGGAGCCTCTCCTTCCCTGCAAATAAAAAAATAAAACGGTTATCCTGGGCAAAAGTCACGAGCACCGGACATGTGGCGTGTTATAGAGAAACACGTCTCCCTGTCCGATCCGGAATCTCTGTCCCCGGGGACCCCAGCTAGCATTTTTCATGGGAAGTGTGTGTTCTTCCTCCGTATGTATTAGGTCACTCGGCTCGGCTGTTGCCCGACATAGTATGAGAGAAACTGATAAAACGTGTATGACCCCAGTCCTGTGGATCTGGGGAGTCCCTGGCACCTGTCACTCACCCTGAGGAGTCGGGGGAACTGCCCGCCGTCCTGTGGACTTTGAGCATTGAATTCGAGAGCCCTCTCTGTGTCCACCCTTCAGTGCGAAGATAGGACAGAGGCAAAAACACGGTCAGAATGTGTGTGGAACTCACAGGCTGAATGTCAGGATGAATGAGTGATGTGAAAACTGTGTGTCTACCCTGGGGGGAGGGGGCGGGGGCAGGCGGTCCCTGGGGCTTGAGGCCCAGGGCAAGGGCACCGCAGGCCTCTTCCAATAAATACGGAGACCCTCCCTCCACCAGAAAGGCCACACTTCCTTTTGTCCTGTTTGTTGATGCTTGTCTCCTCTGTCACCAGGCAGCTGAGGAGGGGAGTCTGGGGACAGGATAGGATTTCACCGGTGTGGGTTTTAGATGTGCGAACTCCTGTCCCGGTCCCATCGGTCCAAGTCCTTTCATACACGTGTGGTGTGCGTCTTCCAGAAAGCCAGGCCTGCCCTTGCCTCTGAGGAGCGCGTGAGTCCTGGAGTGGACTGGGGCCCCCACGACGACGTGTACCAAGAGGTCTTTTTGGGGTCATTGTCTGTGTTTTTCTCAAACCTTCAAGTTTCCGTTTGGCACATCTCTCTTGAGTGGCCGCCCAGTGCAAAGAGCATCTCTCAGCCTTTCTCTACCTGTCTCCTTTCTACCTCCGGGGGTTGGGGCGGGGGTGCGGAGAAGACACGCATTCCTCCGTCGGGCCTCCCCTGCAGGCATCTCTGCTCTCCCCCGCATACCTGCAGCTGCTCATCCGAAATAAGCCCAGTGTCCCCGTAGGTGACTCATTCTTCAGCGCCTCCCCATCTGGCTTTCTCTGCCAGAAGGCACCAGGAGGTTCTCTCTTGGCAAGGCTTGTGCAGCAGGCCCCATCCGTATGCCTTGTGTGGTGCGGAGGAGAGAGGGAGGGGGCGGGCGGTGGGCTGGGGATGGCCTTGTGGGAGGCAGACAGCTGGTTCTCTGGTTCATGGGCTCTTTGCCTTGGTGGTCGGGGACAGCCCCAGAAAGTTCCAGCCCACCTGCTCGTGGGCAGTGAGGAGCAAGTTCCCTAGAACCCCGGGTGTTCCTGGTCTGGCCACCCGAGCTAGAGGCGAGAGCCTGCCTGCTCCCTGCTGGGCCGCAGATGCCATCCCTGGCCGACCTGTCTCCAGCACCTTCCATCCTCATCCCGTTCCCATATCCTCTATCGGTGCGGATGCCGGGAGTCCCCACAGGAACTTTCTCTCCTCAAGAGCGGGAAGCCGTGTGTTGAAGAGGACACCTTCCCAGGTGGGAAAATCCAGGTCACACGTCTACAGACTGGGGAAGGAGCCTCAAAAGTGGGTTTGCTCCTTACTCTGCCCGCAAGCGGCAGCCTCGAGATCATCGTAGGTTCTTCTCCGGCCTCCCCCGGAAGCGCGGCGGTAGGCGGCACACCTGGACGTGAACCCCGCAGCCTGCAGGGAAGGCGTTTCTCTTGGGACCGTTGTGAGTTGTGTGAAGCCGGGGCCTTGCCCCTACACGCGCTTGCCGGCTGCCATGGACTTGTGAGCCCGCCCGGTCCTGGAGTCACGGCGTTCTGGAAGAAGACACTGCCCGTCGGCAGGCGAGGCTTGGCAGCCAGGCGGGAAGAACCTGGAAGTGCCGGCTCTGGCACCAGAGCGGCCGAGGTGGCCTCCTTCGGAGCTGTGGCAGTCAGCCTCGAGGGCTCAGGCTTGGCTGGCCTCTGCCTTACAGGGCGCCCCCCACCCAGCCCGCCTCCCCATCGCAGGGAGCAAGGCGGAGGAACGGGCTCCAGCCTGCGCAGGCTGGTGTGAGCAGCTGCTGCAAAGACTGGGTGAGTGGCCAGTTGCTTGTCCGGCTTTTCTCTGAATGTAGCGTGGGGGGCTGACACCCCTTCCAGCTCCGCGTGAGGAAGGGGGAGCGTCCGTGAGTGCCTGTGAGTCTGAGTGTTTCCTCCAGGACTTCGTCGCCAGAGCCAGACCACGAGGGACAGAGTTCCTCCCAGACCCAGCTGGCGAGGGAGTCAGTGGGCACAAAGCGCTGCTGGAAGGCGGCCCTGCCACAAGCAGGGAGGGCGGCCGCCTGGGGTTGCCCAGACCCTGCCGGTGAAGGAGTCGAAATGCTCGGGTTTGGCGGGTCTCTCAGGGAGGGGAGTGTCTGGGTCACGTCACGTCTGCCAGGCCAGTCCGTGTCTGCTGGGGGGAGAGATGGTCCGTGCAGCTGGGTCATGGTCATGGTTGCGACTGGAGAGGAGACACGGGCCGGGGGGTTGGAGCCAGATTTTCCACAGCGGTTAAGCGGTGACCAGACTCTGTCTCCGCGGGCTCTCGTGCGGCGTTGTGAACTGGAGAGGCGTTCACGCTGTCAGAGGCGCCCGCAGCCGGTTCTCCGTGGACTTGTCCGTTCTCCTGTGGAAGAAGATTGGAGTTGTTTCCAGGTTTTGACGATCATGGCTAAAGCTCCTAGAAACATCTGCGAACAGTGTTTCCATGTGAGCGTAGGTTTCTGTTGCTCCTGGGGAAGCATCTGGGCGTGGGGTTGCTGGCTGGTGTGGCCCGTGTGGGCTGAAGGTTATCAGAAGCCACTGCAGGCTTCTCCGTGGGCCCGGGCAGCGAGGCCCCTGAGAGAGGGCAGGGGTTTGTTGCTGCGACTGGGGGAGCAACGCTGATCTGTGCCTGTGTCTCGGGGCTGCGTTGGGAAGTGGGCGGAAGGGCGGCAGCCCAGCAGGCAGGTCAGCAGGATACTGGTGACGCTTTCCGCTTCCTCTTTGGGTTTAAAATTAGCCTTTGCGACCTGTCCGGGGTCACGGTTTCCACTGCTGACTTCCATCTGGAGCTGCTGAGTGATGGAGCATCCACAGACGCACCCTGTCTCCTTGCTCCGCAGCCCGGGGACACGACGGGGCACCAGGACCGGCCGCACATCCCTCTGCGTGGGCTTCCAGGCTGAGAGCGCAATTCCCGAAGCCCAGCCCCCGTCTGCAGAGCGGCTGCGGGAGCTTGCCCACTGCCTTGCTCACACACTGCAGGGCTCCGGCGTCGCCCCACCTCGAGTTTTGGGACTGACAGCCACAGCCCCCGAAGAAGAGGTGGAGGCTTCATAGAACCAACCATGTGATAGTTGTTGGTGGTTCTGCTGGCGACAAAGGCAACACCCGTGAGGAATGTTTTGTCGGGTGGTGGGTATGTTACCAGGCTGTGCGGCCCCGAGCGCTGTCATTTTAAAGATTTCAGGTAGTAAAAGGAGGTTATCGTTACAGGCGATGGGAAAAACTGATTTATCCTATCTCACAAATCGCCAGGATGATGAACTTCTTTCTTCGTTGGGAAGGGTTTCAAGTGTGATTGAGAACTCCTTGAACAGAGCTGCTTCTCTGATTTGTCATGATTTGTCGTCAAGAGACCAATTTATGAAACCCGTTTATCATTCCCGTTAACGTCACAATGCATGCATTATTCACAGAGAAGTGCTGGCTGTTCTCTAACATGAAAATCTGCTTGTTAGACGGGGTCTGTTTTCTGAAAGAGCCGTGTCTACACACGTGTTGACTCACTACGTAGAACTGGGCACGTTTCCTTGGATTTACATAATGTACACATAGTTCTGGATTACGTGTCATCCTTGGATTGTTCTAGATTACATGTCATCCGGGGAGGATAGTGAAATACGAGTGCTTGGAGTTTCCAGGTTTACAGCAGAACTTAGGTGCCATTTCTCATTCATTTTGTGGGGCTTCTAGGCCAAGACAGAGGTAAAGATTTCCTTGCCTGCTGCCAAGCACCCTTTCATGCCCTGCGATGCCCCAGTATGCATGAGGTCAGCGTGGTTAGGACCTAAGAGGAGAGCGAGCGAGGCTTAGGCGGCATTTTGTCGCCACAGCAAGCCCCAGGACAAAGCTAAAGGTCGTTCTGTTCTAAACACACAGAGAGCTTTTACTTTCTGGAAAGATTACGGAGCGGTTTCAAAATCATGCCTGTGTGCACAGCGGCTTCCTGGGGCCAGGTTGAGGAAGGAGCCTGTTTGGTTAAGCGAGAGAGGCAGGCTGTGCGGGGGGACCTAGCCGAGGCCCCTGAAGGGTGGAGCGGGGCTGAGGGAGCGGGTCTCCTCTTTCCTGGGGGGGAAGGGGCGCCCTCAGCAGATGCCTGGCTCTTTCCTCGGAAGCAGTATGAGGCTACAGCGCTCTCCTCAGATACAACACCAGGTGATGTAGGGCCTTTGAAACGGTACTTTCTAATTTAATTTAATTTTTTAAAAGATTTTATTTATTTGGGCAAGTGAGTGAGAGTGAGAAGCAGGCTCCCCGCTGAGCAGGGAGTCCCATGTGGGACCCCATCCCAGGAACCTGAGAAAGCACAGAGGTGACTGGGGGCCCAGAGGGTGGGCTGGAGGCTTAGTGTTGGGTGGGGACAGTTTCTTCTTGGGCAGATGACAGAGTTCTGGAGAGGCATGGTGGGCTATTTGCACAGCAGTGGAAACGGGCTTTATGCCCCTGACCTGTGTGCTCAGAAAGGGCTAAAATGGTCCATTCTGTGTTCCGTGTGTTTTTCCACAATAAGTCACAGTGTTACAGGTAGGAAGTTTCACGGAGAGATGATTTCAGAGTTTGGGGTCTCAGAAGGAAGAGAGGAAGCACCTGAATTCCACATTGACGTTGTTACATTCAAGGGCTTTTCAGTAGGTGTTCGGGGCAAGTCCTTAGTGCACACAGTGGCACTTGTAAGTTAAATTGCCGTCCGGTGAATTCCAGTTATGTAAAAAAAGGAAACCGGAAACAGCAGTTTCACTGGTAATGCAATGGCTGTTTACTGGAAACCCCCCCCCCCCATGTGCCTTGGTGGGCGATGGGCTCCGTAGACTGTGGTTGCGGACCCTGGGGTCTCTCCACGGTGAAAAGGGACGCACTCTGGGTACAAGCCACAACCTGGGTGTGTGTCCGCAGAATTGTGCCGGCTCACACAGGCCAGCGTCAGAACACGGCATCCCGGACGGTCCCACCTGCTGAGCTTACAATGATAAGACCGGAGGCAGGGCCGCTGGGGTTGGGGTGGCTCTAAGTGCAGAAGGGTCATTTGGGGGAGTTCTTCCGTGCCGATGGAACAGCTCTGTGTCTGGACCGTGGCGATGATCATGGCATGTGGCTACATAGGATAAAATCATACGTGTGTGGATTAGATGCACACACGCACGCACGCAGGTCAGAAGGTCTGCAGTCTGGTGACCTGTCAGTGATGAGTCTGTATAATTTCCTAATTATAAAAGATAAACCGCAAACACAATTTTGCACTTCCATTACTGCAGTTTTGTGTGTGGGTCAGTAACACAAAGACAGTCAAGACGTCTTAAGTGAATTTTGCAGGTCATTAGCCATCCTGTGGGCCCACGGTTTGACGGGGACGTTCTTTTGTATAATGGATTCGAGTAACCGCCGTGCTCCTTTGAAACGGGTTGGCCACGCAGACCTTCTGAGCCTCCTGGAAGCAGGAGAAGAGTGAAGAATCACGTGGAGGTGAACAGCACTTGTCGCCTCGAGAGCTGGGTGCGTAGCCTCCCTGGGAATGTGGGCAAGTGCAGGTGGACATTGTGTGCTGCTGCCGCCTCCTTGGGAATTACCAGGAGAAGGAAGGCTGCGTTTGCCTGGGGCCGCAGACCCCTGGGCTGCTGCAGGCAGAGGGGGGAGTAAGGGATAAACGTCTGGTCCGTGCACGGCTTCTCCCTCTCCTTTTCAAGCGAGTCCTAATGTGTTTTTGAAATACCTCTGTAGGGAGTGTCTGACTGGTTCAGTCAGTGGAGCGTGGCACTCTTGATCTTGGGGTTGTGAGTTCGACCCCACAGTGGCTGTAGAGATTACGTCCGAATAAAATCCTTGAAAAAATACAAAATTGGGGGAGGGGCAAGAAAAAACCCCACTCCCTTAGGAACTTTAGCTCAAAGGATTCTGTAATGCGTCTGTGGTCCACCTAAGACAGGTGGGCAGATCTGAGGGTCTTGACCTCCGCAGTACTCTGACCACACGTCACGCATTACCCAGAGGCTTTCAGCCCCTTCACGGCGGTCCACATTCTCAGCTCACTCTTGGCATGTGGGGCCGGCTCCGTCTCTGTCCAGTGTTAGAGGGTCTTGAGCAGCCCCCTGGCCTCCGTCCACTGAATGCCAGCAACATCCCCCCACCCCATGTTGTCCCCACCAGGGGTGTCCTGGACCTGCCAGATGGACCCTTGAACGTGAACTCACCCCCGGTGGACGACCACTGATGCACAGCCTTTAGTTCCAGGGTGCTTTCGTTCCAGCTGGTTTTTATTAGTAAATGGGGTTTTAATGGGATTCTGTTTCTACACACTTTATCTTCTTGGGCTCTATTTTGATTCCTTTTGCTGCAGAACTCAAGTAGACTTCAACAATGAGCAAAATGCTTTCCTCGTTTTTATTAAATTTTTCCAGGGTATTTTTTTTTCCCCTCGAGGAAGGCGGAAGTCTGCCAAAGCATTCTCCAGCAGATAATAAAATAGTATTATTATTATTATTATTTTGTTGTTGTTGTTGTTCCCGGTTAGGAGTTTGGATAATCAGGAGAAGGGCACTATTCTTAATATTCGTGAATAGTTGTGTCTACAAAAATGATGAAGCAGGTTTGCCCACTGTAATCCCAGCAGCAGACAAATCACCCAGTCAGCTGCGCTGTGTTTCCCGGGACCGTGGAATGCCTTCTTATGCAAGACACGTTTCCACAGATTCGGGAAATCATTTTAAAATGGCTCAGCTATCTTCATTTAAACCAAAGTTCAGGGCTTATTGTTCAGCCGAGTCTCTAAAAATATGTTTTGACTGCACTGGCTCTTCTCCATTGCTAATGTGTGTCCCTGGTTAAAGAGAGGATCTTTATGGAACAGGAAAGGCAAGCATTTCTTGGAGATCGTGGTCGCCTTTGCTTTAGAAATAATAAAGGAAAGCATTCGTTCCGTCACATGACAGGTAAGGAAGACGTGGCTAGCGCACCCATGTTACTGTCCGGTGGAAGGATTGCTGCCGTCCTGTGGGGCCTTCCTGTCCCCACGGGTGTGAGCCGCGCGCTCCTGATGGGGCATCTGCGCTCCCCTACACCACCCTAGACCCTACCATCCGCTCCGGGGGGAGTCACGGGTCTTAGGAGCAGTTATTCTCAGTTAATTACAGCAGAAAGATCTAGATTATAAAGGACAGCACATTGACTTTATTTTTTTTTTAAGATTTCATTTGAGAGTGAGGAAGCATGGATGGGGAAGGGGGCGGACGGCGAGGGAGAAGCAGACTCCCTACTGAGCAGGGAGCCCCTTGCAGGGCTCGATCCCAGGACCCTGAGATGATGACCCAAGCTGAAGGCAGAGGCTTCACCGACGGAGCCACCCAGGCGTCCCCACATTGACTTTATGGTTTCCAGTCCTGTGTGGTCTATTTGAAAGTTGCTAAGAGAGTGAATTGTTGGTGTTCTTGCCGCATCAGATAAATGTGATGTGGCTCAACCCAGAACTCTGGGAGGTGGTGGAGGTCTTAACTAACATGATCGTGGTGGTCCTTTCGTGATGCGTGTGGCTCTCACATCTTCACGGTCCGCAGCTGGGACGGATGTGGTGTTGGAGGGCGTGCCTGTCTGCATAAAGCCAAGGGGAGGGAGAAACGGGGGAGCATCAGTGCACGTAGGCTTCATGAGGCCTGGTCAAGGGGGAGCTAAGCACGTGCGGACAGGTGTATTGTTGCCGTAGACTCCTGACGGTCCTTCATTCCCCTAAGCAGCACGTACAGGGATGCACGGACAATGCTCTAACCACCCGAGCTTGGGTGTCCGTCCTATAGGGCATGCAGTGTCCGCTGAGCGGGGACAGAAGGAGAACTTGGGGGAGCTCTGTGATCGCCCCTGCCGCAGTCCCCAAGTTTAAGTCTGGGCTGTGGGTGCGTATCTGTCATCTGCGCCTTTGTGTGTGTGTCGTACTTCAACTGAGAAAATAACAGAAATGTCGTAGAGTGGGGTAAGTAGCTGAAGGGTGTGATGCCCCTTCCTTTCCTCTGGAGAAGAATAAACCGCCCCTCGCTCCCTCTGTGGCATCACTGGTTCACACTCCTCCAGCGCAGAAGCACACCCACGTTCCCTTTGTGCCGTGTGGTCCGTGGGGTGCCGTCACCAGCCGACACGCCCTGCACGTGCGTTGTTCCCTTACAGACCGTCTTGAAGTGGCGCTAGTTGCAAACGGGCTCCTCTTCATTCGGAGCCGGTCTGTTTTCGTCCCGAACCGCTCTTTGGGTTTGGTGATAAAGCCCCTTAGAGTGGCCGCGTGGAGTGCTGACGCTGCTGTTTCCTGTGTCCCCCGTGTTCACAGCCACCGCGACCACCCGGGTTCCCAGGCGACTTCATCCCGGGTTCCCAGGCGACTTCGTACCAGCTTCTCTGAGTTGGCTGTTGCCATGTGTCTGTGTAAACGCCGAGAGCCCCGATGTGCCACTCACGTGTTTTTCAGTCCGTTAGAAGGGGAAGCAATTAGAGTGAGAATGCCTTCGTGGTTTGTCGCTTACGGTGTCTAAATGCGGCCTTGCTCCGCGCAGCCCCACCGTGCGCGCTGGTGTTAACGTCGAAACAGCCGGAGACCCCGGGCAAGGTGCGGTGAGGTGGATGTTCTCACGTCCCACTTCAGCACCGTGGACGGCATGAGGAGGTCTAAGGCGGTTCCCATTTCCTCTCTCAGCGGAGACGGAGCAGCACCTCGCCCTGGTGTCTGTCTGCAGAGGTCACGCACGGTGACATTAAGGCCTGTCTGCTCTGCAGCTCGGGCATCACCTTCGTGTCCAGCGCTCCTGTGTTCTGTAACCTGCCGGCTTCCTCCCTTTCCCGTCCTTCCTTCCAGACGGACAAGCAAGTCAGCTGGACTGTGGGACCCAGCCCTGTCCCTTGTCTCCAGCCCCTCCGAGACAGATGTGTTTCATGTCCGGGCGGGAAAGCCCAGGCGCCGAGCCCGCGGCGACGTGCCTGCGTCTCATCGCCGGAAATGCTACAGCTAGGGTCCGGAGCGGGCCGTCGGGCTCCAGAATCTTCCTCTTTTAAACGATCTTTCCTGATCCTGTCGATGTGGTGCAATCATCGATTCAGTTTCTGACGTTAAACCCTGCGTTCCGGGAACGGACTCTGCCTGGCCTGGACATTTTGTCCTTTTTTACACATGGCCCAGTTTGGTTGGTTAATACCATGGGTGGTGTATTCGCGTTTATCTTACTGGGAGAAACTGGGGTGTCCCATTCCTTTTTGGATGTCCTTGTCAGGTGTGGGTATTGGGCTCTGTTGGCCTCAGAAAACAAGTGGAGGGATCCAAAAAATGCTTTTCTGGGAACCCATTGGCCCCGCCGCCTAATCCAGGTCTCTCCCAGAGAGCAGGCCGCAGAGAACTTCCTGTCACGTTTAGACACTTGAGTGTCTGTCCCAGCTCTCCGTGTCCTCTTTGAAGCACGGAAGCAGCCATGACCCAGGATCTAGTTTGCAGGCTTCTGTGCAAGACTTGTAACAGAATGTGGGCATTCCTTCCTCCATTACCTACAACCCATGTGTTCCGGATTTCCTTTCCCTTGGCAGACCTCTGTGGCCCTCCCGTGTCAAAACAGCCTCAGCTGTTGGAGGCCCATCTGCAGCATGTCGCCACATTTTATGAATACTTGTTAATATTTTCCTTCACTCGAAGCAGTTCTGAGATGTGCTGGTCTGTTAGCTACATTTGCCATGGTGCACGTTAAAATAAATAATGAAGATTTTCAGATGTTTGCTCCTGTGCTACGCAAACCTATATGGGGTGCTGTGAGAGGTTTGGGTGCCAGCAGCGAGACCTCAGTGTCCCAGAAGGGACCAGCTGTCACCATCATTACCTCAACAGGAGTCCCGTGAGGGCGTGTCCTTCGCATGGTGGCATGGCTCTAGGTGGTGGGGTGCGCAGGACAGTGCAGAGGAGGGAGTCTTACTTGTCCCCACCTAGGGAGGAGCACAGACATCCAGGGTCACCTGTCAGAGGCTGATGAATGTATTACCTTGGACGTGTGTGCAGAGGGAGCCCAGCGCCCGCGACAGGGCATGGGGGGGAAGGGGTGTCTGAGCTAGAATTTTGTAAGCAAGGCGAGGGGAAGACCATGTCAAACAAAATCAAGGTCCTGGCTTGAGGAAGGCCGTGAGGCTCGGCAAAGGCGGCAGAGGGTTCAGGGACAAGGAGCCAGCTTGCTGGGGGTGGGAGATGGGGGTCAGAGGACGCGGAATGAGAGGAGCAACGAGATACCGGGAAGCTGTGCTGTGTGCAGGTCATCGGCAGGTGGAAACGCTTGGGCTGTGTGCGTTCGGAAGCCGCGATTCCTTCTGAAACCGCATCCGGAGGTAGCAGGAGGACAGGAGTTGCGAACACGGACAGTCCGCCGGAATGCTGGCTGTCGAGACCGCTCAGCAGGCAGCGGACGTGCCTGTATCATGTCCGCTCAAGAGGCAGGGGCCCAGAATCAATCGTGTGATCGTCCGAATTCGTGCAGACACTCCTCGGCACAGAGAAAGGGGCTGGAAGACGTCCCCCACGTGTGCACAGCAGTTGAATCACGTGTCGCAGTGTGTGCGTTATTTCCTTTCTTCCAGATTGCTTGCTCTGTTTTTCCCAGGCTCAGAAGTTAATTTGCACATTTCTTGAGTTGTTAAGAGTGCCCTCGGTGATGAGCCTGCGGTGTGGCCTCAGGGCTCGTGTTTGCCTGTCCCCGAACCTCGAGTCCGCTAGGGCTCAGGCTGGTGGCGGGGTGTGGTGCCAACAAGTGGCGCGTGTGTGCCTCGCATGTGGGCGCCGCGGAGCTCCACGAACCAAACAAGGACAGCGGCCTCCCTCACCAGGCCGCCTCTCCCAGGGCCGGTTGTTGGCTCGGGAGGAAGTTGCAACCTTGGCTTATAACCTGACTAATGTTTTCCCCTCCTGGATGTTTCCCATGTTGAGAGGATATTAAAATCTTGGCAGGGTGCACGGTCTGCTACAGTCAGAGGACTGTGTTGTACTCAGCCGCCACCCTTGGGGTCCAGGCCAGATGTTCTAAGTGAAACCCTATTTTAACGAGGTCCTTCTGGTATTTCTTTTGGGCGCCGTCCAAGGCAGTTCCATTTTACACCAAATTCCGTGTTATGGCGGGCCATCTAGAACAGGTCTGCAGCCCATAAAAACGTTCTCGCCGCACTCAGCGTTTTGCGGCCGAAGGTCAGAGAATTAGGTGGGAAAGTGACGGCTGGGTCTTGAGGACTTTTTTTTTTTTTCCTAAGATAAAGAATCGTAAAACTGATACACACATGTGCAGTGATTGAGCGCAGTATCAGAAAGCATTCTCCACGTGGTTTATGCTTCTCACCGCGGGTAGACGTCGAGTTTCCGTGTGACAGGAAGTGCTTCTTGGGCAGAAAATGTAATCCTCTGGCGAGACAAATCCGTCACTTCCGAAAAGGAGACGTGAGCCCACAGCCCACTAGCTGCCTGGGACCACGGTGGTATGTGTTCCGTGTGGACAGCTTGCAGCTGTGTGTGTGTGTGTATGTTGCTCTGATCTACCTGGCCCCGCTCCCGTGCCCTTGCCCTTGGCCTCCCTCCCATCTTTATTTGGACCGACCCCACCACCCTGAATCCCCGCTGTCCCCGCGGATAGGTAGGCGGGCCACTGGCCAGGCAGCTGCAGCCCGGGTGCGGAGACCTTGCCGAGCCAGGAAACACGGACTCTGTCATGAAGCAGGACGTTACAGGAACATCGATGTTCAGAGAAACAAAAGGAAGTGCTGCATCATAAATGAGCAGTCCACGGGGCCTGGGAGATTGGAGCAGGGTGTCCACCAGGGCACTGGGAGCCCAGGAACCCCAGGGCCTTACCGACGGCCAGGGCTGTGCCCCTCTCTCCCTCACTAGGGTGGCTGCTGCCGGAGCGCCAAAATCAGATTACAAACCTCCCAGCAACGGACCCTAAAGTGTGTGTTTTCACTTTTTTCCTATAAGGGACATCCCCACCTAGTTACTGCCCCTCTGTGGTCCTCCTAAAAGCCACGCCCAGTTCTGTCCTCCGTCTCTGCGGCTGGCCCTGCGTGCGGTGGCACGGCCCTGTCTCTCGGGAGTCATCTGTTCTTTCGATGGTGTGCACCCTGCCTCTGTGTGGCCCCTCTGTCACCTCTCCAAATTAAAATCCTCTCAGTTTGAGGGCACACCGAGGTCATTTTTAACCTCGGCATGGAATTTTAGAATTGAAAGGGACCTTGGAAATTGTTTAATTCCACCTACAGTTGTCAGAAAAGGAAGCCAAGGAAGCAGATGGGGATAGACCCAGGCCTTGGAGTGCTTAGTGACGGCTGCTGTCTTTGTCAGCAGAGAGAAACCCGAATTCCTCCATCGCCGCTTCTGATTCTGTCCATTTGCAGTCTCCTCTCCGAACGCCGCCGTCTTTAGGGGAGTGTCGTTGGAAGATACAGTTCATCTTCGTTTGCTCTGTGTAACACAGAAAGCATTCAGCCTCGTTTTTGCAATGCAGACCTTGTTTGCAGCTTGCTTGGCCAAAAAATGTAATAGAAACGCGGTGTTACTGGTAAGATGATCTTCTTCCTCTTTTTAAAAAAGGCTCCATTTTGAATCATTCAGAGGTTTCTAAAGACATTCCTGGAGTGTCCTTTGTGTGGATTAAGAGCATGGACTCGGGGGGTCAGATGGCCACTTCTGAGCTGTGTGCCCTTAGGGGAATCCCTTAACTGCTCTCTGACTCAGTTTCCCCATCGGTAACACACCGTTCTTATGACCCTGAGCTAATTCAGGAAAAGGGCTAGTGCACATATTCACTGAATAGCATTACTTTTGTTCTTACTCTCAGATACCAAAATTGTCATAAAATTCAGGTATACGTATAACCAGGAGTCATCTTTGGTACTTTTTTGAACTATGAACTCGTATGGCAGTCAGATTGTTTAAAGACGGTTTTCCTTCTCTCACACTGTTGGTCCTAAATCCTTCATTCCTGTCCTTTGCCTTCACGTCTCTGATTCTGAAAATAGAAGGAGTCCGTTTCGTTCCGTTGCTTACTGCCCTCTTCTCCCGTCAGCCTGAGCGGTTCCTCTCAGCCTTCCTCGAGTTTCCTTCCTGTGCCTCCCTCTTCGGCCCCAGCTGCCCCGAGGTGGGTGCCCTGTGTGTCGAGAAGGGAATCCAGATGGGCTTCCTCCCTTCAAGAAGCTTCTGTCTTCTCAGGAGCTGGGAGGTGCAGAAAGAAGGATGGAGAGTGCCAGGCCCTGGGGGAGCTCAGGACAGACGGCCGTCATTCCCGCCTGAGAGGACAAGAGGGGCCTTCACGGAGCGAGGCCACCTGGCCACTGCCATGACGACGGAGCAGGTGTCCACGGTGGTGACAGATGGCCATTTGGGAGCCGGCATTCTCGATCTCTGACTGTGGAAACGGCCCGGCCCCCTCTTTGTTATGGGGCGCTGTTCTCTGCACTGTAGGACGCTGAGCATCCCTGGTCTGTCCCTATTAGATGTCCGTAGCACCCCCTCCCCCACAAGCACATGCCTGTGACAACCAAAAATGTGTGCAGACATTGCATCTGCCCCAAGGGGATGGACTTGCCCTCCCTTGACAACCATGAACCCCTGTTCTAGATCAGGAGACCGGCATAAGCAGAGTCCCTCTAGGGAAGCAGGGAGCAGGCGAGCAGAGGCTCCTGGGGAGCCCCTAAGAGGTGCCCTGGCTCACGGTCGGGTACGGGGGGCTTCCAGCCTCAGGTGAGGGGTCTTGCCCGGGCCTGCAGGCTCCTGATGGCTCTTGAGAAGGAGAACCCCCGACCCTGCGTGCTGAATCAGGGAAGATAATGTGACGGTTTTGTGTGTCTTCCGTAGCATGTGTAAATAGGGCACGCAGCAGCGTGACACAGAGGAGGCTGTCACTAAACGTCCCTCCCGTTGTCATCCTCACACTGTCAGGCAGAGTAGAAGAGCCTCTTGTGTCTCTGCGCTCCTGTCGTAAAATCCCCTAGAAGGAGGGGCCTAGAGATAGCAGACGCTTCCTGCTCACAGTTCTGATAAAACTTTATTTGCACATATAAGCAGTGGGCCAGACTTGGCCTGTGGGCCACCCTTTGCCTTCCCCGATCTAGACAATTAGAATTAAACGTGGCTCTGGGCGGCTGTCTGTACGCAGACTGGCAGGTTCGTGAAATTTGTAGTCAACATTCTGCGGAAGATGCCCCAGCTGGTGCCCTCGGCTTTTGTTTCAGCCGAAGACGCAAAACCACCCACACGGCTGCCCTGAGTATTACATGTCTGCTTTCTCTGCCAGATAAGCAGGATTTTGAAGGGCCACAGGGCGATAATTTAGCAGGTTTTGCTGATGAATCAGGCCGGCATTAACTGGGCAGAACAGTTCAGTCGTACACCTGACGGACGTAGTCTGTGCAGGCCGTGGTGCAGCGGTGTGGTCCTCATAGGAAACTGCGAACATGTACTGGGTTTGTTTCAAATCTGTTCTTACTGCCTCGTTGTGTGAGACAAATGCATGTACAGGCTCTTTTCCTCTCTCCTGAGGAAAACAAAGGATTTTACTCTTGAAAGTCTTGCCACGTTTTATATAAAATGTCGTGTTTGTTTTAAGCCTTTCCCAGTTGGTCATGATCACACCCTTCTCCTTGGAAGTATTCCCACCTTCTCTGGTGGTTTCCCGTTACCATGTGTTACCCGAAGTCTGTGGCCAAGGGCATGAAGACGCTGTCTTGCCTTCAGGGGCAAGTACCCCCCCCCCCATTGTGTTCGTAAGTCAAGCAGAAGTGTGAGTAGACTGCGTGTCCTTCAGGGGTCTCGTTTCTCTAGGCTACCGGCTGTCAGCCACGGCAGGGTCGAGTAGGCAGTATCTGGAACACTCAGGGTGGTCACGACTGAGTGGCGGTGCCATGGGCATCCCTCCGGGAGAAGCCAGAGGTGCTGCTCGGCACTCTGCGACACACAGGACCGTGGTACCCGCAGCAGAGAAGGATC